>NC_137457.1:191868103-192277520 GCF_964235325.1 Thermobia domestica
TGATGAACTATCATATGGTTGGATCGGGCCCTCCCCCCTAACTTCAGCCGGGTCTCCCGTACATTTTCGGGCTGGCTACGGGCCTGGGGCTTGCATACTTGAAGGTACAATTTGGAAAATGAATTAAAATATGACTAACGGCTATCAAGATATTGTCAAATAAAGGGAGGACCAATACAGGTATGGGATTTTCGTGTTAGATGATAAAATTTCCGAAACCGATCATGGAAAGTTAATAAGCACCAGTAGCAATTCCATTTTCAAGTAATTAGATATTTCCATGGGGTGTTAGAACATCTTACAGTCTACTAAGATTAAATTTTAAAAGCTTTTGAAAATATAACTTGACATTTGTAAAGAGTATTAGAAATATGTAAGTATAAATATGTTTACCTAAAACTTCCAGCCAGTACATCTAACATATAGAGAAACACCGTGAAATAAAAGAGTATGAGATGTTGAAACTTCGGAAAAATTATTGGTCCCAACAAAATTAAATAAGATGGTACTTCTATGGGTTAAGTGAGTACCTCATTACAATTTCGATGGAAAGATTAGTTCTAGGTTTTCTTCAGGCAGTTCCAAAGGTTCATCGAACTGTGTAAGAGAGTGAAAATTCCCTGTGAATATCTAATATAGTAACCAAAATATAACGAGTCATATGTTTTATGACGTAAAAATAGAGATCTTGAAGGATTTGTACTTCTGGGTCTTTGCTATAAGAAAGACATTCAAAAACCTACTGTATATACCTTAATAGACATTTAAATCAGTGAGGACACAGTAACTTCGTGGTGGGGTGTTTACCTAGTATGTTTTGCAGAAACTACACTGGAGTATTCTCTTAATCCACAGAGATACGATCACACTTAACTGCCCATTTAATTTTAAAATGAAATTAAGGCAAATGAATGTTGATGATAGAATTGATGGAGTGCAAAGGTGGGAGGAAACGGGAGTACCCCGAGAATACCCACGAATACGATGTCGACTACAAACTGACTTGGCCGCGGATCGAACCAGGGATCCAATACACCAAAGGTACGCACTCTACCACTAACCCACCGTGCCTGCACGCATTTAATTGTCTATTAAGGTATATACGGTAGTTTTCTGAAATTTCTTCTTCTTACAGCAAAGACTCAACAGTGGGTCTCCATTTTTACGACGTCATAAAATACATAATTACTTATATCTCGGTTGCTATATTAGATATTGACAAAGAATTTTCATTCTTTTTGTACGCTAGGAATTATCACGCTTGGATTTACCCGAAGAAAACTTCGAGCTGAATTAATCTTTCGATCGGAATTGCCCTGACGAGTGTGAGGTACTCACTTCACCCATATAAGTACCATCTTATTTAACTTTTATTAAGATCAAAAGTTGTTTTATGAAATTTCAAGATCTAATACTCTTTTATTTCACGGTGTCTCTCTAGCTGTAAGATGTACTGGCTGGAAGTTTTGGGTAACTCTATTCTCTTTTCTAATACTCTTTACAAATGTCAAATTATATTTTCCAAAGCTTTTAAAACTTAATCTTTTTAGATCCATGTTCTAAAACCCCATGGAAATACCCAGTTACTTTAGGATGAAATTGCTACTGGTGCTTATTCAGATTTCATGACCGGTTTCGGAAATTTTACCACCTAACACCAAAACCCCATAACTGTGTGGGTCCTCCCTTTATTTGACAATATCTTGATAGCCATTAGTCATATTTTCATTAATTTTCTAAACTGTACGGTCAAGTATGGAAGCCCCACATACCTATGGTGTTCCTATTTATTTCACCATATTTCGGTAACTGTTAAACGTACCGACTTGCGGTTTCGGTAAACATACACCCGTAACGTTCTTTATAAGTTTATTAAGATATATTTTAGAATGTTTAGAAATGGGAGGTCTGTGAATGCCATAGTACCCGAAAAACCCCATAAGGACGTGTGTGTAGTGTATTGAATTGAAACTACTTTTGAGGTTGTTGTTAGCCCTCAGTAATTACGTTTTCGAAACTTCACAATCTAGTACGCAAACCTCACACTTCCATGGTGTTGTACTTTATTTTCCCATACCTCGGTATCCATAAGGCTTACCGAGTTGCGGTTTTCTGTACTAAACAGATATCAGTTCTTTACATTTTAGAGACATATATTTCCACATATCTAAAAATGCAGACATTAGGTACCCCATGGTACCTCGAACGCCATTGGGTACCCACTTACTTTTGCATAGTAATACATTTCGAGTTGTTCAGCATCAATAACCACTTTTTTTAAAAAATTAATCGTTTTTCTACCAGAAACCCAAAAGTCCATACCTAACCGAACAGATTTTGTCCATTTAATTTAAAAAATGTTAAATATTTTAAAATGTAACATTTTAAATATTTTTTGGATTTTTGTTTCAGGTATTTCATGCATCAAAACAAAACCAGGATTCTGCATGAAAGACAGCGAAAAGAAGCAGTATAATTTGTGGCTAAAAGCACGTCCTTTCTGAAGACAGACCCGATTATATTTACATTCTTTTGTACGAATATGTAACCTTAATAAATATACTGCTCCACAAATTATTTCTTTCTTCCATAAATTAGAATAAATGTATGTCTGTTTAAAGAAAATGTTTGTTAGCGTTAAGTCCTTTCAACTCTTTTTCTCTGTAAATAAGAACATTATACCTTGCAAAATGTTTTTATCATTGTGCAATTCCGATTGGATAAAGTAAATCTGCACGAAGCACTATTATTTCAGACATACATTAATAACTAATGTATTGTTCTGTGAATAAGGCAATGGTATAGTGAACATGTTTTAACATAAAATCTTACAGAATCAGCTTTTCAGTAGTCAACTTTATTGAGAATCCGAAGAAAGAAAGAAAAACTGTTGGACTTAACAACGAATTTCAAAATTATTTTTGTTCGAATTCTGGACTAATCCAAATTATCCAGAGAAACCATTTATGTTGCTCTCTACAGATGTATCCTTTATCCAAATCGTATGAAAAGGAGACTTCATACATCGCTATATTTTGTATGAACTATGTTTCGTATTTATTTAATCACTTTGTACCTTTCTCTAGTGTTGACAAGGCCGCAAGTGTAAATCGAATAATTTAGTGTTTCACTCATGTAACCTTGTGACTAACTACGTCCTGTCGGTATATATATGTTACTGGGTTCGATTAGCGACAAACAATTTTTAGCGTTAAACAAATACAAAAATCTACACGCAATGAGATACGATGATCTTTGCCTCATAGACAATACCAAGCAACTAACGGTACTGAGTGTGGTTGAGTTTACTAGTGGTATTATCTGGCTATAATCAGTGTTCCGAGAGCTATACTTACTTTTGTGCTTTGAATTGCAAACTTTGATATAACCGTTTTAAATTATTGTATATCTATCTATCTATCTATCTATATATATATATATATATATATATATATATATATATATATCATATAAAATTGTAAACTAGAAACTTCCGAGTAATTCTGAGAATCATCACTCTTTCTTTAAATAATGTATGAGACTATTACACTGCTCGTTACTTAAAATGTTGAACTAAGAAGGATACATCCAGGAAGGCCCAAATTTACAGAATGTATAGAGCAGGGAAGAATAAATATGTTTGGTCGATGGCTGCACAGCTTCTCATACCTGTGAACTCCGCCAGCTACAGTTGATGAGCTGTGGCATTGGATCGTAAGACGCATGGCTTACCATACCAGAAGAGAACATCCTCTCGATGTCTCGCTGTGTTACAGTCGTTCTGGTTGTCAATGTTGGGTCAGTTCTGCTCCTTTGTCACCACGTTGTCACACAGCGAAGACAGAGGTAAGTTTAACCCTTAACGTACCAAGCCTAAGTCGTCAAAGTTGTTTACCAAGCTGGAGTCTTCTGGAGACCCCAAGTATTATTTTAATTTCTCAACATAGTATTGCAGAGGGTTACTCCAACTATTATTTTTTGGATGTCTAGAAGCATACTTAAGTTAAATGAACATTGTTGACATCAAATATTATGTATATTTGAGCACTATTCAGTTCTTCATACAATTTTATACTTTTGTGTTCGTAAATCTGAAACACAGGTTTAACAATGGAGTTTTTACATTTTCAAGTGTGTTTTTATTTTTTGTATTTTTTAAAGAAATGAATCGTTGATCTAATCATGTAATTAATATCTCAAAGGGTTGCTGGATACATATAAAAATTGAGAATAAATTGATTCTTATAATTGTGGCAGTATCACTAAATATCACTCTCTGGGGTCCCTAGAGAGTACCCCGCTTGGTATGTTAAGGGTTAAGCATATTCGACACTTACTATTAGATATCGGCTTGGGAACTTTGGCGTAGCTATCCTCTCTCCTTGAAGTTGCATTTTTAATGGCGAGTACTGTGTAGGAATCATCTTGTGAGGGAACACGTTTTCAGCTGACACCATGTTTTTAATTAGAGCGTAATTTAAAAAATAACTTATCTGTTAATTAAAATGTGCAGAGAAGTTATTTCTGGAAAATCCTATTCACGCCTCTTGTGGTAACAACTTCTGCATTTTGGAAGAGGATATTATTAAGGGAAAGAATGAGGTAAAGTCGTCTTTATATAGTACATACGGAAAAGAAAGTACTTGATAGTTGACAAATTTTCTTTTGCCAATAGCTCGGGAACAAATGAATTAATTTGGATCTTTTTGTTGTTTTTCTTCGAATAATTATAACTTGACAACCTGCCAAAGTCGGTACTCTAATAAGTTAATTTATTGTTGAGTTTTTAGGAAAACAAATTTTGTCAACTGAAGAATATTTAATTTCGTGACTGTACAAGCAATGGATGATAACGGCTTAATAAATGACTGTACGTAAGTCTTGTTTGAGTTTGAACATAGGATTGTACATGGCTGTGCATTTTGCATTATTATTGAAGTGCTGCAACTAAGTTATTGCAAAAGGTATGATAAATTCTTACAGTAATATTGTCACATATTGATTTACTCTGTATGAAAACTAAAATAGTTTAACATATGGTTAACCTCCTTTGTGCCAATAATTTTAAAATTAACGCTTGTGCCACTTTTCAGCCTTGGCTTTGCAGTAGCTTTCCAAAGAATTAGCAGGAAGTCCAAACTTACACCCTGCAGGTAAATACATTTCTCTGGACAGTTTCACTGCTTCAAACTAAGATTGAAAAGTGTAGTATTTTTAATTCTATTATTATTGGCACAAAGGAGATCAACCATATTTTAAGCTATTTTTGTTTCCATACAGAGAAAAACAATATGTGACAACATTACAGTAAGAATGTATCATGCATTTCTCAGTATGTTGCAGCACTTCAATAATGGTGCACTATACGTACAATCTAGATCCTGAATATGTCCAATCCATATATTACAACAAGGCAATACGTATGCGATACAGGTAAAATCCGTATATTTCATATGGACAATCTATAAGCTACATACATCCAATTCATACATTACATATGGCCAGCCTGTACGCGACATACGTATAATCTATATGCTGCATGCAGACAGTCTGTAAGCTGCATATGTGCACTCTGTATGGTGCATACGGATATTCTGTATGCTGTATCGGGACGAGCTGTGTGCGACATAAGAAAAATCTGTATAATACATACGTACAATACGTATACTGTATCTAGTCGTACGTACGGGGCACAAGTACAATATAGATGCTGCCTCGGGGTTGAACGCAAGAAACATACGTATAGAACGTATATTGCATACTTCTTGAAATTATGCTCCGTCCTGATAGTCAGTGAGTGTCGTCATTATTAATCCACATGCTACATACAGTCCTGACGTCACAAAGCTAGATATTACCTCCGTATATACTTGTTACTGCAGATGACGTCACACGAATGACGTCATTGCACTTATGCAGACAGTACGTATAATACATACTTTTTCAGCTATACGTTTGCTGCAGGATGTTATATACGGTTGTACGTTAAGTCCAGAAACTACAGGAATTACGAATGTAACCTACGTTTTTAAGTATGCCACCTACATTTTTTTTCTCAGTGTGTTATATAGAGTTCCAATATGGTTTCGTTAACACATTACGAACACGAGTTCCACTTTTCCTTACATATATCATTAGTGCAACTGTTTGTTAAAAAGTAAGATTTTCTGTGCCCTCTTTCTCGGATTTTGTTTTTACAATATTCGTTAATACTCATAGGTCTACTATATGGTGACGGCATGATTTTTCAGGATATTCTGAATGATGTTTTTCTCGTTCACACCATGCAAATGCCTTGCGTGGTACCTAACTTCCCTGTTTCCCCGAATAATGTGGTGGCCGAGGGCCGTAATCCATCAGAACTTCACAGGTTAAAAACTCTAGAGCCCAGAAATATGAAATTAACTCATCCTTTCATAAAAGATAAATCTAATTTCCCCACAAAAACTCTTGCACTTGTAAAAATCCTATATTTCAATCTTGGTGAATACTTATATGATTCCCCCAGCAACAAACAAAGAAATTTTGATGCTATAAAAAAGAATTCATACAAAATTATTTATTTCAGTGGTAAAGCGTTCATTTCATATGTTTTGGGGAATATGTACTTCAATCCTAAGTTCTGCCTACTGAACAAACACTATGTTTACGGTTTCCTTATACCTTTATACTATTACTACCCATATGTCTTCCAAGAAAAAAATCAGAACCAGTACAGTAGCAATAGTAATTTAATACCATTTTCATACAACTACCTGTGACAACTAGCGGCAGAATTCTAAATTATGGGTTAGTTGTGCTTTCAAAGTCCGGCACTGCAGGACTGTGTGCAGCACTGTTCCCTATATTTCTATATATTTTAAGGTGACAATAGTATATTCGTATTATATATGTATTCAATGTATAATAAAACCATAGCTAATATTCACTATTTCATTCATAATGGCATGCACTAATTAATACTAACAGAAGTAAAACATGTCTTCCATGTGCTAATTTTTTCTCTCACCCATCAGATTCAAACATTTATACAATACTCAAATACATGTCTGCGTATGGTTTGCTGGTCTTAATATTCTGTTAAAGTATTGGAGATCAATACAAGTATAAGTAAAACTATTGGGTTGAATAAGGGACATAAACACAAGTCTTTCAGTAACGGAATGAGTATTAATTAGAGGGTCCCGTACCTACTTCATGTACAGGGCATGAAGCCCAGTCTTTCAGTAGCGCAATGAGTATTTAGTTAGGGAGTCCAATAACCACTTCATTTACAGGGCATGAACCCAGTCTTTCAGTAACGCAATGAGTATTTAGTTAGGGGTCCCGTACCCACTTCATTTACGGTGGTTATCTGCCTCTACCAGTATTGCTGCAAACGTTTATTTAGAAATCTTATTACCATAAAGACGGAGTAAATGGTCATTGGTAAAGAAAAAGGTCTAGAGGCTACTATCTAACAACTATAGGGGTAAACCCGCCATCTCTCACTGCGAAAAAAATGTGTTCGCTTTGAGGAAGCAAAGTAGCAAAAAGAAGCAGCGTTCAGTAATGGAAGAATCTAGGGGGAATTCAGTCTTAACCAGGGGCATAGTCTCTTCTCTGTGCGAAATGGACCGTTCGCTTTGGGGAATCCGGGTATAAAAGAAGTAACGTTCAGTAATGGAAAGTCTAGCAGGATTTACTCAAACACAAGGGCTAAAGTCCCGCTATCTCATACTACAGTGCATTGGGTTCTCTTTTTGCACCTCTACCAAGATATACTAGAACTAAATATGGTAATCAAAATTGTAAAGCAGAGGGTAATGTTTTTACAGACTAAGTTTGCGATCATTTACTTTTCCTAGTTGCAATATTTATTTATTTTTCTCACTCGAAACATTGGGGTAATCATATTCAAATCATGTATTTACTTGTATTCAAAGCAATACACTTTCGTTAGTATAGAGTTAGTATGTAAAAAGTCTGTGACTACCCCCACATGTTTAAAACACACAACTTCATATTTCTTACATTTTTTTCAAATATATTCCCAATATTTATCCAATGACAAACATAATCTAAAGTAAATTTCTCTCACTAAATTACAACCAATATTGCAGGAGTTATGGGTAAAACATTTGGGTATTCACTACGTTTCGCAACATTTGCGGAGGTTTACTATTCTAATGCAAATTCAAAAGGGGAAGTATACCGTGCAGTTCTATGATCAAAATGAATAAACGAAAGTAGTTCTTTCTTTCCAGTCTAAGTGTGGGAAAGTGTTATACATAGAGAGGAAACCCTGTACATTTACGTAAAAGGCAAACGCAAACCCGTCGCATGTTTCCAATAATCGTATTTGTCTCGGGAAATTGCCCCACTGCTACTGAGAACTCTTTATATCTATATTTTTCAATGTGGGAACACTTATTGAACAGTTCTGTACACTTAATACTGAGTGATTTTTTTAAATACTAAGAAATATATCTTTCATATTATTATTTTTTCTTTGCATTTATCTTTGTTATGCAAGCAAGACAAAAGTCTATCTTTCTGTTGAAGTTAATTATTTTACACTACGGTAAAAAAACGATATTTTCTATAACTGATGTTAATAAATATATTGAATATCCATATGTTCCAAAAGTGTTCTTTATGTAAATTGCTCATTTTCCGGAAAGACTTCCCAATATGATGACAGATTCTAGACAAATCATTCAGACACAATGTATTTATATAGTACCTACATTATATTTAAACAATATAGTATCTACAATCAAAAGTATTGGACAGTACGTAATTCTGTTTAATCACGCTTTCAGTTATAAATATGAAGACAAAATGCACACTTGATTTCTGCCGTAAACTTCATCAGTGGTGGCTCTTAAGTCATTTCACCAAGCATTTCTGAAAAGACCAACTAATCTAGATTTCTGCAATAATCTATAAACTCCGTTAATGGCGGGTCTTAAGGGACGTCACCAACCATTTTTGTTCTAAAAAAGATTAACGGTACTAAGATATTTTCCGTGTACATAAGTCACTACTTTTTTTTAAAAAAAAAAAAGTATCATATAAAGTTTTAGACCCCCACATATTCCTAGTTATAATAATAATAGTTTCATCCTTGTCTTTTCATGGTTAAGTTGTCCATAAACCCTCAAACGTGTAAACAATATAAAGTTTTGAAATTAAACGACTATGAAATGAAACGCAACTAAAACATAGTCTTTCAACACCGGTTTGATGCTTAAGTTCACCATGAGATGCGAGGGAAGTAAGACATACTGTTCAAACAATAATTTAATCAAACGTACAAAATATCAGGGGTAACGCTAAAGAGGCTCTAACACCCACGACTATTCCTTTTTCAAAAGCTAATATTTCGCTCGTTCGTGGGGCGAGCAGTGCTGTTCAGGAGGCTGGCTTTCACCGGTTTGGCAAACACGGAGGGCGTCTCAGGATTGGTTTTCCCCAGGTTTAAAACATTTTGGCTCAGGGGTATTGGTGGAAATTCTTGGTTCGTTTCTACACCGTGTTAATTATTTTCATAAGAAAGAAAATATGTATCAATTATCTAGGGAGGGTCCCCCCTTTGATCCCTATGCAAATCAATTACAAGTAGCATTCTCATGATCAGAACTAGTGTTTTAATAAATCGTTATGGGCAGACACCGTGAATTTTCTAGCGGTCCCTCCACTCGCAATACAAATATTTCAAAACATAATATTTACATAATACTTACTTGAATTTGATATATTCTTTTAACACACGAAAATATCCACAAAAGAAACACAGACCAAAATATGGAGAACAAAACACGTTAAAGAAAAACAGAACATAACCACGTCGCAACAGTAACCAGTCTTTCCTAATGATTGTGTACTGCATTTATTAATTATATTTTTTTTATTTATTTATTAACATAAGAGGGAGTGGGATAGAAAAAAAATAAGATAAATGAATTTTCCTTTGCAATACTTGGGTTCAGTCTACAGAAGAGGAAAAGAAAGGGATATTTCGTTTGCAGGCATCTTCTCAAATCAGAGAACACATTTTTTCTTTATTTTCTATAGAGGTAAATGGTTAATAAATTTCTTCAGAGTATTACCGGTTATCAAAGAATTTCATACTATGCCTAAAGTTTGGAGATCGTCAGTATGTCTACATTCATAACGGTTTTCCTCTCTTAAAAGATGCCTCATTGCTGCATTTTAATAACATATGGCGGGTAACCAGACAGCAAAACTGATAACCACAAAGAACTAAAAATTCGTTAAGCCGAGCTCAACCAACAATTTTCATAGGAATGTGATTTTAAAGGTACATACATTTAAACGAAGGAACGAAACCCGATGTCAGTTTTATACAGTTAAAATATATGGCTATCATTTCAACAACCGTTTCAATAACTTCATTTTTGCCGAAAAGAACAGACCATCCATTTTGTGTCTAAATACAAAGAAACCTATAAACCATTCAAGGAGCGTTTGAGTTGTCTGCAAGACTAGTTATGGACGCCATCAAAAACAAATACAAGAACCCAACATTTTATCCATCAGGTTATTGGCGGTGAAAGTAGCCTATGCAAGCTGTTCGTCACCAAACGTGAAAAGAAAGGAGGGAAGGAGGAAGCGATTATGGACCAGACAGCAAAAGTGGTCAGAGAGTTGGGAAAAAGAAGCAATTATCCTTTTGTGAAAAGAAATCTGTGCTCATTCAGAGGGAAAGAACAATATGGCTTCCCATTCACTACTGGGAAGGGATGTGTTCACTTGGTCAAACAACAAACCTTGAACATTAATGGGGCCAAAGGAAGGAAGAAAAAATGAAATCTTCCATTCAGTCAAAATTAAGGAAATGATTGACAGCTAACCATCTCCCGTGGTTAAACATTAAAAGATGGAGCAAACTGGGATTGGGTTACCAATCAAATCGCAAGGATGTATGTCTAGCGGAAAAGAGAGCTGAACATTGGTAAATGTATGTTCGATTCTGTAGTGGGCACAGTCTTGAGATAGCTAAGCGGCGGATGTCGGTATCTGTTGCTGCAGAGTTGAAAGAAAAACGGACTGCACTTCGCAAGGAAAAATAAATGAAAAATAAATATATAAATATTCATTCCCTTTCCTTCCCATTCCTTATTTTCAAAGTCACTGTAGCTCATCTTAAGATTTTACATAGTAAAACAAACCGCCATTAAAAATCATTGCTAAACATAGGAAATTCATTGCTAATGCAGGAGCTTCAAGGGAGTCCTTTGATGGTGTAATCATATTCATTATTTTTTAATTTAATCATACTTTACTAGTTCACGCATTGTGTTCGATTAGTTACGAGCTTTAAAAGTAAGATCATAATTAAATCAAGAGGAAAAAGCTTGTAGGATTGCTTTTAAAGCCATATACTGAAGTTCTAATAACACTGTTCAACCACGAAAATGTAAATTGAACAAAATCTGCTAATTCTTATTGATTTTGTGGTGCTGAGCAGGAATTTGAAACCTATTTTCAAATATTAGCTCTACTTTTCGTTTTACAGGCATGTCTAATAATAACGCTTTAAAAATAAATATATTCGCTTGGTTTGGGGTAAAACGTTACACTGATCCGGCAACACTGGAGAAACTATATGAACGCTAGATTTCATTGTGTTCCTTATCTCATGAGTGTTCTTCTATTGTTAGAAAAGACAGGTTTAGTGCAGTTATCAGCGTTTTGGGTGTGACGTTTGTGTAGTCCAGGACATAAAAATACAACTACAAGTACGCAAAAATACTGGTATTTCGAATGTATATTTTTAAATATTTGTCGAAACTATTTCAAGTGATATTTTGAGGATTTCAATAAACAAAAATGCCGCGAAATTGTGTAAACAGTGCGGATAGCTTGTGCTACGTTTGTGGGGAAGTGTAATTTTCCTCACAAAAGCAGACTATAACACCACTAATAAGAAAAGCCTATCAATATTACTTTGGTTCTAAAATTGGAGACCAAGACAAATCTTGGGCACCCCACATTGTGTGTAACACTTGTGCTAGCAATCTAAGAAATTGGATTAATGGGAAGGGGTGCTCAATGCCTTTTGCAGTGCCCATGATTTGGAGGGAGCCAAGCGACCACATCAGAGAATGTTATTTTTGTATGGTTCCTTCCGTCAAGAAGGGAATTTCCATGAAGAAGAAGCGGTCCTTGATCTATCCTAACATTCCTTCTGCAATGCGCCCTATTCCACATAGAGAAGGACTACCTGTTCCTGACCCACCTAAAGAATACGATCTTTTTTCTGATGATGATCAAGAAGTTGAAGCTCCTGAATCAAGTACTCCAAAGGATCCTACGTTTGTTGTAGAAGAACCTCCATGTGAACCACGTAGACTTACTCAAGAGGAACTAAGTGAACTAATCATAGATTTGGACCTTTCGAAAAGCAAAGCCGAAATTTTAGCGTCACGCTTAAAGCAATGGTATTTATTGCAGGAAAAATTAAGTATTTCAGTGTATCGGAATAGGGAGAAGATGTTTAGTTCATTTTTTACTATGGAAGACACACTTGTGGCATGTACAAATGTAAAGGGTCTCATCAGGGCACATAAAATTAATTACGAACCTATGGAGTGGAGGCTCTTTATACATTCGTCCAAGGTGAGTTTAAAGGCAGTGTTTTTACATATTGGAAATGAACTTCCTTCAATTCCTGTAGGTTACGCAGTTCATATGAAGGAATCTTATGAAAACTTGAAACGTTTACTTCAAGCCATTAAATAGTATGATTTTCAGTGGCTCATTTGTGGTGACCTTAAAGTAATAGCACTGTTGCTAGGTATGCAGATAGGGTTTACAAAGTATTGTTGCTTTAAATGTGAATGGGACAGTAGAGATCGTGGATCTCATTTCCGCAAAAGTGATTGGAGTACCAGAGAAACTCTTCAGCCGGGAGTGAAAAATGTGCAGCATGAACCACTAGAAGATCGTAACCGAACTTTGCTCCCCCCTCTACATATGAAATTAGATCTTATGAAAGGTTTTGTTAAGAGCATGAACCAAGAGGATGAGGCCTATAAGTACCTAAGAGGACAATTCCCGCGATTAAGTGATGCCAAAGTTAAAGAGGGTGTTTTCATATGGCCACAGATTAGGCAAATATTCAAAGATCACAAGTTCGACGAAATTCTCCAAGGTGATGAGGAAGCTGCGTGGGAAACTTGAAGAGTGTTTGTTCAGAGTTCTTGGGAAGACACCGAGCAACAGATTACAAACAACTGGTAGCAAAGATGTTATTGTGCTACGAAAATCTTGGTTGCAATTTGTCTCTGAAACTCCACTTTCTTCATTCACATCTAGAATTCTTTCCCGAAAATTGTGGAGCAGTAAGTGACGAACATGGTTAGCGTTTCCATCAAGATATTGCAGCCATGGAGAAGAGATGTGAGATAAAGTGGAGTTCTAACATATTGGCGGACTACTGTTGGACTATTGCAAGGGATGCTCCAGATGTAACCTACAAAAGGCAAGCCAAGCGAAGACGCTCAAAATAAAATAAACATAAACCTGTACAAGGGATCACTTGAAACTTTTGTCTACATTGCAGTGTTGTTCTTGCACAAAAAGGTATTTGTACATGTTTTTCATGTTTTCATGTTAATACTGATTTTTATTACGAAATTGTTAATGTTTAACTTGACCACGGTTACTTTATTTTCTGTATTTATTTTTCTTTACTCTTTATTCTGTACTTTATTTTCTGTGAAACTGGTATTTGCGCAATTTTGGAAAAGGAAGTACAAGGGTATAGAAAGCTATAGGTTATGGTACTTCTTAACTCTCCAGCTTATCATATCACAGTGAAATAGATAAGAAAAAGTGAAATGTAGGTTTTTACAAGGATTTTGCTTAAATGTTCTATAAATATTAATACATTTGTATATATACAGCTACTGTTGTACAAGGGCATTTTTTCACAACCTGAGCTAAGAAAATTCTTCTATTATCATTTCCTTTCATATTATGCTTAAATGAATATAAAAATCGCAATTTCAAAGAATTTACATACTTTCGATTAAAATTTTTTGAACAGTGTAATCTGAAACATAATTTTAATTTTCACTTGATTATAATTTTTAAAATTTCGATTAAAGAATCGTGTAGGACCATGTTTCAACAAGAAAAGATGTCATTCCACTTTCCAGAAACCACCTCATCCCTTTTATTGCCCTGGTAATAAATCTACCTCCCCCAGGGACCTATCCAGGGCCGAGGCGGCCTAACAAAGAAGGATTTACACAGTAATAAATCAATTAATAAAACAATGGTTCTTTTGTTGTATGTAAATCTAGACTTTGCTACTGTAAAACTCAAAGATTTCATATCATTTTTTTCCGATTCGAGTACCGATTTTTTAGATCCAGACACAAACCACATCGGTAGCCTATATCAAGTATGCATGGTAATGAAATGAAATAAAAGTTTTATATTCTAAAATGAATGTCGGGACCAAGAGCATTCAAAATTACTTTTAGTTGACTTCAGTAGATTGATTTACATTCTGTGTGTGTGTGTGTGTGTGTGTGTGTGTGTGTGTGTTTGTGTGTGTGTGCGTTGGTGAACCCGTTAATCTTTGTAGGTCGATCGGTCTACACAGCAGCACTGTGAGCAATGTTTGCAAAGAAAGCATTTTTTAGTTGTTGCTCGAATTGTTTTTCACTTTTAACGCGTTCAGAACCCTTATAGGCCCCCCTCCCGCGAGTTCTTTTGACTCCGCTCGTTTATACGGATACAGCCGGTTGTGTGTGTAAAGTGTGTGTTCAGACTGAAAAATTTCGTTTCTCGATCGGTGTGTATTCCGACACAGTGCCATCTACGTGTGTGTTCCAAACAGGAACTATAGCAATTCAAACTCCCTACAGCAACGTTCACCATTGTTGTCAATCAAGTATTTGTTGAAATGTTGAAGAAAATTAGCAGCTATACAGAGGAATTATTCACAGTACGAACTAGAATATGAATATTACGTAAAAATAACCCTATGCCTAAAATGTTTTTGTTTGAACTGAGGGGACGGACAGGTGTATATATATATATAAAAAACTATATTATAAAATTGAAAGGTACTATGTTTGTGCCTCTTAATCTCTTGAACTGTCCGACCAATCTCGATCAAATTTGCAACATAGATGCGGTTCTGGCCTGGGAATGTCTTTAGCTGTTTACTTTGACAGTAGAACTTAGGGTTGGGGGAGAGGGGCATAGAAAAAATAAAGAAAACTTAATGTCTCTTGAACCAAATGATCGATCTTGATCACATTTTCAATGTAGATGAGGTTTAGGACTGGGATGACTTTCATCATTTCATTTTGACGGAGAACGGTGGAGGGAGGAGGTGGAGGGGAAAATTTATGAAATCAATGAATATAAAAATAAAAGTGACCATGTTTGTGAATTATTAACTTTTGAACAACCCTATCGATCTCAATCAGATTTTCAACATATATGAAATTCAAACCTGAGAAGTTTTTTGGCATTTCATTTTGACAGTAGATTGTAGGTGAGGGACAGGGGGAAGGGGAAATATATGAAAATGAATAAAATTGAAAATGGTAATAAAATGGTTTTATGGGTACATTCCATAAAAGCGTTGTTTCAAGATTTTCTTTATAATAAATGGATAGTATTGAGAGTTATGAGTTACAGAGTTTTAAACCTAACACAAAAACATTTAATAATTTGAATGAAGCTAACAAAGATATTGACTTTGATTTTGATGTGGGGATGGGTTTATACATCCACACAAAGCAGATTGTCATATGACTTTTGAAGTTGTTGGTGCATCAGCTGGAGGAACATTTGGTGCAAATGATACTATAAAATTTGTAGATAACTTCTTACCATTCTTCTTTTCTCAAAATGAGGTTAGAAAGCATGGAGTTTTATAGATAAGATTGAACTACCTAGAATAACATCTACAGCTATTGGAACATTAAAGATTTCTAAACCAGAAGTTAAATATCTAAAACAAGCATGATTTGAAACAGATGATAAACTTGGTCTACGAACGGACTTTAGCGTCTTATAAACACTAAGATTAATTCCAGGCTTTTTAAGTGATTATAAAGAGGTTATGTGGAAAGGTGGATTGAGAATAACATTTACAAAAGCTAACAACAATAACGATATCTTGTACAAATGGGCTGCAACAGGATCAGGTGCAATAGCTCCTCATGATGGAAAAATAACAATAAAGAGGATTGAGATAAGAATGCACGAAAGCCAGTTAAAGTTGAATATTCTTAAAGAACTTAAAATCATGTTTTCATTCCATACTTATCAGTCTGTTCAGAAGACTGTCGTAAGTTCTTTCTTGGAGTTCGATGTTACTACTCAATTTAATTCTAGACAATTTGATATGCCTGACTTCGTAGTTGTAATGTTCCAAACTGATAGAAGTGGTAAACAAACAGCAGATGCAAGTAAGTTCGATCAATGTAAGGTAAAGATATCGATGTTAAGAATGGAAGGAATGAGGTATTTCCAAAAGAATCAAGAAACTTAGATATTGCTAACAAGGATTATTTAAGATGTATGAAAATTATACTGGATTTAAGAGAATAACATTTTAATACCGAAATGTACTATGATCCTAAAGAGTTTATAGATAACAGGCCAATGTATGTGATTAATTGTAGTAAGCGGAAGAATGTATCGATAAATGAGAGAACAAACATAAATATTGTAGTAGACTTTGCAGAAGTTGTGGCTGATAATACTATATGATATGCGATTTTAATTGAACAAAAGAACTTTACATATGACCCTAATAATGAGAAAGTAATAGAAGAGTTTTAGATAGTAAAAGGTATTTTTTGTAATTTTATGGAAATTTTCCATAAACGTTACTCTAAAATTAGCAAAAATGATTAAAAAGATCTGGTTAAAGATAAAAATTGAAGAGTGAGCATTGATTTTCTATATAATAAATACGATGGCGAGTAATATAGAGCTTTTAAATAAACCTGGAAGTTTTGAGCAAAAACAAATTATTGAATTAAGAGAATTAGAATTAGATAAAGAATATAATATCGTTAAAATGGAAAAGATTAGAACTAAGTTTGCAAAGAGCATTTTAGTTGAGGTATTTCTTCCACCTAGATTTACAAAACACTTAACAGATAAAATGATTGATGAGATCATTAAAGATGGATTAAAAATCAAATACACTGGTCTAAAAGATAATTATCCAACTGTTGAGTTATGTACGTAAATTTCGAATGGGAAGCGGTTTTATGAATTTTGTCATAAAACGACCATTTTCCTTATAACAAATAAGCTATGGCTAATTATTTCAACAACAAAAATGATGTTAAAGCATTGAGATTCCTTCGAATAGATGAGTTAGAAAAAGGTAAACCGTACGAGATAACATTATGGAAATTGATTCAAACACAACGTTATGGTCAAAGAGTTTTAGTACATTTAGATGAAAAATATAAGACAGTATTACCACAAATATATAATGATGATACTGAGCAAGTGTTAAAAGACATGACAAAATATAAGCTGTTTGTTAAGTATGAAGCTTTGAAAGATTTAGATAATGGATATAAAATACCTCAGTTTTACTTTAGAAATGAATCCAACAAATAACAAAAATGATTTTAAAAAAATTTTCTAAAGTAAAAAATGGGGTGTTAGTATGGAGCCCAAAGAGAAATTGATTCTTACTAATAATTTCAATATAATCATTAAGAATGTTCAAGAAAGCACAGAAATCGTCTTCGAAATTAATCATTGATTATTCAGCTTGAACTATGACCAATGGACTGAGTTTAAGAAATCATTATCTCCATTGAGAACGAAGTTAGCAGAAGATTCCATTATCAGTATCCAAACTTGTAATTTTAAGTAAGTTTTAAATTATAGTTAATTCATTTTATGTTTTATGGTTACAAAGCCATAAAACTAAGACCTTTAGACATACAAAACACAACGCAATTTGAATTTTAAAGATACATGTATAAAAAAGAGAGTTATTTGAGTTTTTAAAAATAAATTCCTTAGAGTTGTGCAACCTACAACACATTCAAAAGATAGTAAATTTATTTCTCTACCGACTATCGTTTGAATTTTTAAAATCGGTTAATAAAGAACGGAGATATAACAAATTCAAAATTTCGGGAATTTTTTACGGGTTTATCTCATAGTTTTCTGGAAAATGTTATTCTTTAAAAAGTCTTAGAATTTTATTTTGATTATGCTGGTATTTTTTATTTTTGAAATATAAGAACTTTTATTTTTGCAGTGTTGCAAACTCATATTTTTTTCTGAAATTTACCAACTTTTTTATTTGATGAGTTAGCATATTGTAACGATGGAGGGGTAAAGCTATCCTCTTAAAATATTTGGGGTAAACACTATAATATTTGATATGGGGTTTGGCAACACTGACATTTTTCCTTTTTGAACATTTACACTTAAGCTAAATTTGCCAGCTAGATGAACATATTCCAGCAGTTACTCATTTACTCAATAGAGAGTGGACACTACGTAAAATAGACGAAAATCGACTGGAAGCCTTCGATATGTGGGCGTGGAGAAGAATGGAAAGAATTAGTTGGGTAGAGCGGAAAACGAATGAGAGGGTGAGAAATGGTGGGGGAGAAAAGAACACTTTTAGATATTATTAGGAAGAGGAAGAGAAACTGGTTGGGTCATTGCCTAAGAAGAGATTGTGTCATGGGGAACGTCCTAGAGGGTATGGTGGCGGGAAAGAGAGGGAGGGGGCGAAGGAGACTAAAATGAATGGATTATATTAAAACAGAAAAATCATACGTGAAGACGAAAAGGTTTGCGGAGAGCCGTGGAGCATGGAAGCTTCTCAGCTGCGGCAAGTGACCTGCCAATAAAGGCAGAATACCTATGGTGATGATGTATGTCATTTAGTTTATCACTTTCCTAATATATTGCGTTGCTTGTATAAGTATTTGTTCATATATAAGGGCCGATTTTCGCTTGATTTCTTGAGTACGTGTTAGCCGAGCGTGCTCGCTCATGGTCTGGCCAACTGTGAGTAGTTATCGGCGTGGTCGTCGCAGGTTCGAATCACCTCCAAGCCGGAAGAAGGATTTTCACTCTCTCCTCTACAAGCCAAATAGACCAGAGGGAGCTGACATGAATGGAGACTAGCGCTAGTCGGGAAAGCAACACGGAGGCACAAGAGAAGCATCAGCAGAAACAACAGAAAGAGAAACAGAGAAAAAGGAGCCTGAGAGGCAGCCAAAAGCAAAACCAAACAAACAAATAAGAGAAAGGCGTAAGTCCTCTCAGGTCCACCTGTACACAGGTTTTGCTGCTTTTTACTTTGAAAATTTATTTGTGTTACAGAGTATTTAGATGTAAGTTTTTTATGATTTTAAATATTATAAAAGCCTATGCTACTAAACTTTAAGTTGTTATAATTCAACTATTTCTGAACCGATTTGCACCAAACAAAAGCTATTTTTTCAATCAAAGACAGCACGATAAGCTATAAGTTATAGATATGGGCGTTTTAAGAGTACTTTCATAAAACAGTAGTTTATTTATCTTTACTCCCAATGTGAATAATGCATCATCCTTACTCTCCATTTCAAAAATGCATTTATAAAATCTTTCCACTTGTTATTAGTAATATGATTGATTAAGGTATGATGTTTCTTAAAACTGAAATAGTAGTCTAAATTCTTGTAGGGCAAAGCATTACTCCACAGCTCGTATATTTTATGAAGATGATATTTAGCTCTTTCATCAAGTTGAACTTTTCCATTGTTAAAGTCGATGTAAAAATCTAAAACATGACTTTGATATAATTCAGTTCGTTTTGTAAGTTTGTAAATTCTTCTTGAGATAATTGTTCAGGACTTACAACATTATAAACAAAGGCACCTATTTTTTCTGTTTCATCATTTTGTTTGTTCATTTTATTCCGACATGCTTTACACTCATCTCGTCTTGTATTTCCATTTCGAGCAAATTCTTGGTATTGTTTTAATTCTCCAGAAACTACACACTTTTTCATGATTTATTAAATATAAAATATCCAAAATAGTTATTTCATTTTTTGTTTGATTTTAAATGCTATAAAAAAACTATACGCCCATTCAATCTCACTTTAGAGTTGCTGTTATGGAGATACTTTTGTGCTATGTATAGTTGGTTGGACCCTCTTATGTAAAATGCTTTATGCTTTCCTGTGTGCTGGTCAAAAAATATTGGTAGGGGGAAAGTTGTCTGCAGAACATACATACATACCCTACTAATGACGTATAAGTCATGATACTCAAATAAATAATACTGTTCGGATTCATTTGATTTTATAGTTATATCACTTTTTCCTATATAAAATTTGGTATTGTCCAGCACAACTGAGAAATATTTTTCCGTCACAAGTATTGTAGGTATTACAATGAAACATGGCACATGTATTACTTATAAACGACAGTAGTTTTAAACGTAGATTGTATTTGGGCGCCTTTAGTTGGCGCCGTACCAGGGGGTGCTAGATTTAAAAAAAGGATTTTTGGACGGGAAATTCCCAATTTTACCTTAACTTTCCCTCTCCTTAGACGTCATGTATACATGCGCATAGTACCATTTGCAAAGTTGGTTTATTCTGAAGTGAATGACGTACGAACCAAGATAATCGGATGAACAGAATTGAAGCAATAACTACATAAGTGAAAAACCAAATAGAAAATTCGAGAATCAAAGTGTCAACACTACATAACACACATTTCTATCGGTTACACTTGAACTCGAACCAATTCATCATTTTATTTTTATTTTCGTATTCAGCATCCTTATTTGCACAAGAAAATGTACTTTTCTTTTCCGCAGAATGAAAAAAGTTAAAATTTGTGGTCCAATGTAATTATACTAAATAAATTGAATATCCTTTTAATTTTATATTTTTATCCCTGGGGCTTTTATTATGGATTTTATCTTCGGCTTTTTTCTTTCTTTTTTTGCAGCATTACAGAACTTCATTCACATCTACTCTTCTTAATACATTGTGTAATTAATTGAACAAGCATATTAAATACTAAAATGAGTACTTTCAGGATAAACATCCACGACCTTCTTGTGACACGTACATTTTATATTCTAAACCTACTTTATCTGTTTGGATTTCAAGCGATGAACAAACACTAAAATCAACACCAGTTAACAAAGAATGAAAAAATACTAAACAAAAGAATAACAGCACCGTAACTTAGATTTTTTTCTAGACAACAAACATTAATATGCGTATTTGGGCCAACTTGAAAAAGTTGGTGTTCTAATTCTTGGGTTTCCCCTTGCCATCTTTCGTTTACTTTTTATGGGCCCCCGAAGCCATTAGTTACACCTCTAGTCCCGTTCCATATATGACAAATGAATTAAAGGGACAATATTGTAAATCTCAAAGCCATGCGAACAGTAAGACCTGAACTCCTTGCGACGGTATAGTTTTTCCTTTCCGGCCGAGTCGAGCGGAAAGTTTAGTCCTCAAGTTATTCCAATCAGGTGACTCATAAACAGCAGTACAACTAAAACCTTCTTTTCTCATCTCTCTCCCTTTCTCTTTTTTCTTTCTTTTCATTCTGCGAATTTCTGGAAGAATAGTTGTCACTTGTCAGCTTACCACTTCCGCAAAATAATATAGTACAGATGTTAGTTTGTGATCTTTTTGAAAGATTATAGGAAAAATATTGTTGAAATCAATCTAGGACGAAATTACCTTTAGAAAGCAAGGCGAAAACCCTCTCTTCAGAAATAATTGAAAGATGCTTACATGAATATTTTTTGAGGGAAATATGATCGAGTGAAATGGCATGTGGACAAAGTTCCTGAGCCCCGATATTTTTTAAAATTCACTTTCGTTCTTTGGTGCCTGTCGACATAGCCACTTCTATACTATCTAGATCTAGAACTTTTATAAAAAAAAATCATGCACATATGTCCGGTGACAATATACTATTTTATAAATTACCGTATACTCATGTGTAATGTCTGCATGTCCCTTCACCTGGAATTAAAAAGGAAAAAAATATAGATCGATGTAATGTTCACACTAGCATTTCATAATTTTAGATTTTTTTCTAATAAATGAATTTCGCAAGGCGCCTGAACGCTGTTGGATTGTATCATATGCATAACTACACCCTCGAACAAATTTGTGTAAATATCTTGTGCAAACTTTCATTGTGAGTTCGAACCAAGTTTCATAAAGCTAGGTAACGGCTCACGCAAAACTTTATGCTCTTGGAACTAAATGACGTAGGCTCATTTTAAAATTGAGCATGATTTAGTAGTAAATTTATTTTGCAATATACAAATTTGTTTAAATTATATAATACTTGTAGGGATGCGCACGATGATTTCAAAACGAGTTAAAACGAGCTAATCGAGCGAGCCATTTTTCAAATTCGACTCGCCTCGAAACTCGAAGCGAATTCTTGTCGAGTTTCGAGTGAAGTCGAAGGTAATTTTCTCGAGTCGAGTTCCGAGCCAAGTCACTGTTTCGAGGTCGAGTTTCGAGTCGAGTCGATTTTGAAAAATGGCTCGCTCGATTAGCTCTTTTTAACTCGTTTTGAAATTATTGCCTGACTAGACTGGAAAGCGAAAGCTATGAGAAATGTAAGCAGCAATGTGGAATATTTTTAGTGTTGCTCACCAGGTGAGACACTGCTCGCATTAACAAGTCGACAATGGATTTTTGTAACGAGACAGCCGCAAAGGTAGTGACTACTAACATAAGTATATATTGTAGTTCTCACCACCAAGGCTGAGACCTGCACGCTGAAAGTTTTGAGCCTAAGCAGAAGCCCAACCCGTGTAGAGATATTAACCGGCTTAGCTCGATTCAACTGAGCAAACAGCTGAGCTAGATTGGTTGAGATGAGGCACCGACTCTGCTCAGGTGAGCCATCGTCTCGAGCCGGCTCGCTTGGTCGCTCGGAGTCATTAGCTCGGTTTGTTTTGGCTCGTGTCGGTTTGGGTGGATGAGCTGTTGGCTCGACTCGATAGGGAATGTGTTATGAGTCGATCTGTACGAGCCGTTGAGAACCCTAAACCCGGACTAAGCAGTTTTAAACATGTGTGGGTGGCGCCCTCTAACTTTTAACGATTTTGGTTCGAGCCCGGATACTTGCTCCTCCGGAACTCAAACCCAGAACCTCCTGAACGATGTCCTTGCCTCCTAGTCTTCACGACTACCGAGGTCAGGAGTCAATTAGTTTTTAGTATTCAGATAACAACCACCTATCTTTCATGTTTATACACGGTGTTTAATAATAATAATAATAATAATAATAATAATAATAATAATAATAATAATAATAATAATAATAATAGTAATAATAATAGTATAATATAGTAGTATCATTAATAATAATTATAATATCTATGTAGGGTACTGACAGCATTTGGCTCGATTTGGCTCGTTTTGGCTCGAATCAAATTGGAGTCGAGTTGGAGGAAATTTTTCGAGCCGAGTTCTTGAGTCGAGCTCAAAGATATCTGTTTCGAGTCGAGTCGAGTTTCAATGAAAACTCGCTCGAACTCGCTCGTGCCTATCCCTAAATACCTGTGAAAACCTTGTTGACCAGACTCGCAACCAGCCACTGAAGTTCGGGGGCATAAATATACTAGGGGGCAATCATAAGAATTCTAGGTCTCCTTGTATCAATATCATACGGATGCATTATGGTTTGAGGGTCTTAAATAATTAGGAAGGAACCAAGCCCTCTAGCCCCTGCCGTAGTTCCGGGTCTGTTGACGACTATGTAAGTAGATTCCTCACTACTTGATTTCGCAATATATATATATATATATATATATATATATATATACATTCTTCAGTGTGTTATATAAAAATTGGATAACTGGACGGGTCAGTGTGCGAATATTTTTCCCAGGGCGGATGAATTTCTCTCATATACGCACCCAGACATCACACACGTAAGAGAGGGGAAAAGTCATCCCTGTCTGGAAGAAAATTTTCTGTTCAAGGGGGATAAAGGTTTCTGACGAGAAATCCCTGGCATCCCCTGGTCAATTGGCATACTAGGACGGGCCTCCCCTAAGTTATAAAGAAATCGATGCAAAAGACTGTAAGATGACATTTTTCATGTCTTTTCTTTCTACATTATATATTTTCGACTTTGGACGACAGTGTAAGGCTCGATCAGGGACGGATCCGAGACGGATTCCTGAGGGATGAGGTAGCGGTGAGTTGTTATACTGCTGCTTAGGGTTATTTTAGTATTATTATGAACAGACTTGAACTTTTGCAGCACTTGTGTTTGTGCTATTGGAGGTGGCGAGCGACACTTCCCTAACGGTCCGCCTACATTCACGATACCATCCCTACAGGATAAAATTAGATACACAAGAATGTTTTCCACTTATGTTTGAAGGCATACCTGTGCCCAGAAATATTCGTTGGTCTGGTTTAAGTATAATAATAATAATGATAATAATAATATCCCCTTCGTATGTTTCGTAGAACAGATGTAGAGTTCTTCCTCTGATACTGTCCGTCTCCGTATAAACATTCCCTCCAACACACACAAACACATCTTTAGATTCCAAATATGTCTCTGTGGTCCGTCTCTCTGTTTATAGTTAACTTCACTAGGATGCATTTGTTTATAGTCTTCCGTCTATGCATAAAATTAACAGTACTCAACTAAAATGTGTGGTGTAGTGTGCGACGCAATGGTAAGTCCCTTCTCCACACAGGAAGGTTATTGTTGATCCAAGATGAAAGCTAAAATCTTCTCATTCCAATAGTATATGAAAGACGCAATGGGAGGGATTACAACCTGCACCAACACCTCTTGAAGTACGCCACTGTTTGGAGGTATTTCTTTACTAATGTACATACTTTTCAACAACTTCAGTTTGCTGTGTTAGGTCCTATATATATTTTTTGTTATTTACATTTTTTAAATTTGTAATCATTTTTGGATTTTTTTCTGCATTTATATGCCTATATATAAATATTACATATATCTGTCTACCTATCTAATAACCATTCAATTACTCATCTTTCATTCAACATTCAAATACTGTATAGAAATAAAACTACATACAAACACAAGAAATGACCACGGAAACATTAAACACAATAGTGCTTCTTTCTTCTCTTTTGTTATGTTTCTGAAGTCAAAAGCCGGTGCGATTTTTTTTCCTCGGTCGGCAGGAATATCTTGCTTTCCGTTGTCTTTTCACGGCACAGATATTTGTATATTTTTCCATCCTGCTGTCACTAACAAAGTGATTATCCGTCTACATTCACATTTCAAGCAACCAAGACCCAGAGGATAGACTGATGGTCGACCGCCAGATGCGGACAGAGGGGTTCATACAGGAGTCAATAGACATTTCAACAAAAGAAGGCACCAGCTCAAAATTTAAGTGGTAGGGTTACAGCTGCGTTGCCAAGTTTTTAAAGTCAAGCATGGAAGCTTTTTTACTGTAATTTCTTCAAAATCTAAAACAGGCAGGGCATAGGTATGTGTCTCCTCCAGGTTTGTTTAAATTTTGACGTCCGTAACTTTAATAATAAAGAAGAAAATAGTGAAAAACTTTGCTATCCTTTTTAAATGGGCTAACTTTCAAGGTTGTTAGGGGTACCAAATCACCTGTCAGCAACTATGGATACTTGTGCCTGTCAGCAACTATGGATACTGACGATAATTGAAAAGTCTCTTGTTATAGTCTGAGCTAAATTTTGCAGTAGTGCCTTCAATAGTATTGGAGTGGAAACAACAAAGAGAAAAATGCCCAATGTTCGCAGAATGCAAAATAAGTTAAAATTGGCGCCAATTGCTTTTACGCTTTTTCCACCCAGTGTCCCTACCGGGAAAAGAACCCTTGATCGCTTGCATCAAAGTCAAGAGCGTTAGCGACTACGCCATGCACGACCACTTACATAATGTTATATCCTATTATGTATGCGTGCTGCAGAAGCGTTCACCGCGTACAAGTGAATGTAATATATCGTAAATGTATGATATGTTTTTTTGAGAAATTCTAACTACTGTTATGTCTGCTGTTATACGACTGTGTGCGTATTTACACCGTACAGTTACAATGTTGTATATTTGAAATATCTTTTGTTAAAGCTATTTGAATTGAGTATTCTTTTTTTTAGCAAACTTAATTGTTAATGGGATTGCAGTAATTTCTTTGATGTAGTCTAATTTATTTTTTGTATATTTGAAATATTTTAGAAAATAGTTATTTGAAATATATGTGGCATTTGTATGTAAGTTTCTGTCACTCCTTTATGTATGAATGGGGAACCACTGTCAGATATTCTATATACGGGGTGTTTCCTACTTGAGATGATCGTTAGGCGTAATAGAATTAGGTCAAGTGCGAAAGCATTTCACCTGAAATGGCGGTCGTGATTTTTTCTGTGATTGGCAGCTGATAAAGTGATAGGCAAAATGGAAATTAGGATAAATGACGAGTAAATCGCTTGGAATATCAGATTTGATTCGTGCTCAATGTTAACTACGTTATTTCTTTCTTTCGATCTCCTTTTTAGAATTTCTACCAGTACATTCATGTTGAATTTCCTAAGAAACGAAAATAAATTAGTACTCAAAATTGGGAACAATATTGACTGAAAGTTGCTTCTCAAAAGTTAGGGGAATTAAATTTAGAAAGGGAAAGTTGAGAAAAAGAGTACACGTGATATACATAGAAAGTTTGAGAAATGTAATATCATTCATACTCGCGGATTACTCTTGCCCACTTCACATTTATTTCATTTCTCTCTGTCTCTCTACCTCAATCTCTACAGTTTCATCTTGAAAAGTTACGTCTCACCTACATACACAATCGTTATGAAGCACGCCATCCTCTACTTCTGACTACTATGCATCATATGGCACTCCACCCATCAGCATTTCAATATTTCCATCCACCGCTATCACTCCTGTATACTCTGTACTGCTACACACTACCTCCTGAGGCACTAGACCTGGAGTTACTTGCTAACTATCAAATTCATGACCATCTTCCACTCATCTTTCCATCCTATGTTGCACAATAAATCCAGCCACAACTAACATGGGCTCCCTCTGTCCTCATCAATGCCTAGAGTAGCCCCTAGGCGAGAAGATAACTTCACCCGTCAACTAACTTTTCCCCGTGTTATGATGTGATCATGTACCTCGCCTCATCTACCATCTTCATCTCCACACCATGTAACCGATATAATGACAACTAAGTTGCATCTTATGTACAGCGGGGGACACTTCTAAATGGTACAGCCATATGGAGATTTACGGCTAAGGTGTACCATTTAGAAGTGTCCTCCGCTGTACATCATGTAATTGCTCTTCCACCCTTTCCCTGCCTGATGTTAAGGCCCGTACAGGTCCTTAAGTCTTTGATCGCTATAACAAGCTTTAATAAAGAACTCTGAGACCCTCTCAAACTCACGCACATCTACTGTTCCTATACTTCAGTTCCCTAAAGAGGGCACAACCCCCTAACCGGGTTCTAGCCGGAACGGCTAGTCACTTACAAATAAAATCTCTCTGCCACAACTCAACTCAGAATTCACAATCGATCATCGATTCATAGGTCTGAGAACTATTACTAACTCTCTGCGAGCAACTAATATTACTTTTGTTCATTCAGGGAGGATTATACTGCTACAGACAATATACATCCCCTTGCAGTCCGTATTGTTGACTCAAGTGGGAGCCCGTGACTATAATCACCTATTTTTCCTTCATCTTTTTTTGTGGAGGGCCAGTGCTTGCACTGACCGACATCTCCGCGAGGACGTATTGCTGCCTCAAGTGAGAGCCACAGTGGGCTTCCCCCCGCACCTACTCCATACGATTGTCTCGAACATTCAAGTTATATATTCTGCTAGATTAAACCATCATCATGCCCCCCTCCCCGACGTGAGCGAAGGGTGCAGCCACGAAACCAGGTCACTCTGCTGGTACGAAGACTACTAAAGCAGATACCTCGAAACAGGCTGAGTCTCGATCTCGCTCACGATCTCCAATCGGACACTCCAAGCAATCAGAGTCTAAGAAACCAAGACATTATAGCTCTGATGGAGAAGGTTCCACTGCCTCAATGAATGTGAGAAACACAAAGATTGACTGGGCTAATGCTCCACCATCTCCCACTTTGCCAGCTAATCAGGTTACAATGTATCATTTTATATTAAAGAACTTCGACGCCAAGTACCGAACTGCACGGGCAATTTTCATGGAAATCAGTAAATATGTACCGCGCGCAGATGTGCATCAAATTATACCTACGAGGGACGGCATCATCTTAAAATCTCCTAATCCTAACTTTCATGTTCGAAACAAAGCTACCTATCAAATCTTTGGACCGCAAGCAGTGTTGACTCCTCTTACCACGAGCCAACGAAAATCACCTCCACCTCCTCGTCGTCCACCATTGCTATCACTTGTTATCAGGGGCATTGAACCTGAACTTACTGACGATGAGATATTTGATGAGCTTCGCCACGAGGGTCTCGATATCAAGAAATGTATTAGGATACGTAACAACACTGGTCCTACCTACCTCATCGTGGACCTACCTTCGTGTCTTGACCGACCAACAACAAATCATTGATCATCTCTTAACTAATGGGGCCTATGTATATCGCCGCCGTTACAATGTAGAAAAGTCTCGAACGCCTCCTCCGCTTCCAATCCGTTGCGAGAAATCCCAGACGTATAATGATCATTACACTCAGAACTGCACCAACACTGTTAAATGCGGATATTGTAGCGGGAGTCATCTCACCTGAAATTGACCAAATTCAAGTGCACCTCCTCAATGCACCACTTGTCCTGAAAAACATCCAACTTACAGTTATCGCTGTCGTGGCAAGCCTGCTTCTACCCCTGATAAGCCAGAATTAGTAGCTCCCATCAAAACTTCCGATGACACCACTCCACCGGCAAACTCACTGACACATCCTGTTACAGTAGAAGGTCTATTACGACTCTTAACTTTGACCTTACAAAACATTCTGCCATTTCAACGCCCGCACGTTCTCAATCAAATCATTTACTCAGCTACACTTCTCTATAATCTCCAACTACACGCCACATACAGCGGATCGAAAGTCCATTTCCAAATACAACCTACTGAATCAACCTTCTGAACATGATTTGTCGTTTCTATAGTACTACCATTCTTCTTGTTCTATACATTATGGCATACAACCTGTTATTTCTTAACATACGGTCTTTCCTCACGCATCAAATGCTGTTTCAGCAACTTCTTTTGGAGGAGAATATCGCCGCTTTTGCACTCAATGAAACATTTCTAACTCCTTACATAACCTGCTTTGTTCCCAAATATACTCTCCACAGACACGATGGACCAAGCGGAGCACATCTGCACGGTGGAATAGCCATTGGTTGACAATTTCGCATACCACATCGCACTATTACTCTACCACACACATTGCAGCTGCCAGAATATAATGTTGTATTATTATATCTCAAGGGCCATTCAATACCCTTCCCAACCATCTATGTCAGGCCGAGACACGATATACCGTACCAATTCTTTCAATACCTCTCCGATACCTACCGTAAATTCATTATCATGGCAGACATCAATTTCCATAGTAGGCCTCAACATGAGAAACAGCGATTTTTGGATTTTATCAGTCTTCGTATCACTGGCACCTTTCATGTTCTACCACAGCCAACTCGCCCCTCTAGCAACACCACACCAGATATCGTAATTTATTCCACAGCGATCAACTCTCATATCTCTATCGACGTTTTACATTCTTTGGGGAGCGATCATGTTCCCACCAAACTATCATTAACTACCAATACTTCTCCACACAATACCATACCCAAGAAGAAAGTGTATCTATATCATCAGGCTACCTGACCAGCCTAACATGTCACCATTACACACTCACTCTCAGCTAATTTTGTCTTAACGTCACAAGATGACCTTGACAACGCCGTTACCCGACTCACTCAGACTTTACAAACAGCAGCCCAGCAGCACATTCCAACTACCTATATTACTCCGCATAAACCTAAACTTCCTCCACGATACCTACCTCTCATTACTGCAGCTCGGCGTGCTTACAGAGAATACACACGCAGTCGTAACTTAGAAGCACTTCGCCTCCATAGACAGTATCTGCGCATCACTCATAATTATATCGTTGCATACAAACGCCTTCTATGGACCAGAACGTGTAACACACTCAACGAAAACACTCATCCTACCAAATACATTTCAATCAGCTCATTGGAAAATTTCAACGGACGCCGTACCCAATAGTTGTTAATCAACAAGCACTATCTTCTGATCAAGACAAAGCTAACAAATTTGCCCAACACTTTCAAAATATCTTCACTCCTCTACCTGGTTGGCATACTCCACTACATCTAAACGCAGCTGTCGATAGTCGATCTGACCCCAACTTACCACATTTACAACCTAATTCCAATCACGCCCTGGAGTTAGATCATTCACTTACAGTACCGATTCAACCTACTGATATCCAGGCCACACTCCTCATCAAACGAAATTCCGCTCCCGGCTTTGACGAAATTCCCTATACCCTGATTAAAAACGCCCCTCGTGTTGTCTTCACCATACTAAGTATCATTTATACATTCATACTTCGAACTGTTTTTTCCTCATAACTCAAAATTCTTATTTTTCCAAAGCCTAATAAGCCTACATCTGGCCTCACGTCTTATCGGACGATACAACTAACATCTACACTAAGCAAAATTTTGGAACGCATGTTAGTCCACCGCCTCCATGACCATTTGCAGTATCACGAGTTACTTCCGTTGCACCAAGTTGGCTTTCGACCTAACTTTAGCATTCTAGATCCCCTGTTACGTCTCAGTACTTCTATATATAACTAATTCAATCGAGGCAATCCATCTAGTCTGGTCACATTCGAGCTAGAAAAGGCGTTCGATAAAGTTTGGCACCAGGGTCTTATATACAAGTTATACTCTTTTCAAATTCCCTGCTCTTACATTACATTCATACATCTCCATCAATGATGCTCTGTCCTTTCCAATGTTTTTTGAATTCTGGCGTACCATAGGGATCTTCTCTTTCACCCCTATTATATTTGCTGTATGTATCCGTCTTGCCCACTAACCCTAACGTACAACTTTTCCAATTTGCTGACGATACAGCATTTCTGACTATCGGTCGGACAATTACTTCTATTCAATATAACCTTCAACTGGTCATTGATGCTTTTGTCGAGTGGTGTGACATCTGGCGATTGGCAATTAATGCTGCGAAAACGCAAGTGATCGTTTTCTTACAATCTGGACGACGATCAAGGGTCCATGGAAATCCCCACTTGCTACGTCTCCATGTTGACAACAGTCCGGTGATAATCCACAGTAATCTTAAATATCTTGGCGTTGTATTTGACTCCAAGCTCACTTGGATATCTCATCTTCTTACTGTCATCGAGAAAGCCAAAAACTGACTCACTTAACTAAAGCGCATAACAGGTAGCACGTGGGGCCTAAATTCTTCTCTCCTTCTCAATACATACAAGGTTTTCATGCGCCCAATTCTAACTTATGGCCACACAGCCTGGATATTACCTCCCTCTAAATATTATCTTAAGTTAGCCATTCTTGAACGCCATGCGTTTCGTTTAGTCTTTCGCATCCGTCTCCCACACACCTTCTTTAAGAACTCGTCAATTTTCCACCACTATTATCACATCCTGAGGCCCTCCGCTAAAAGTACATTCAGAAACGCATTGAAGCTGCTCATCCCATATTCCTGAGCATTCTCCGCAATAACCGAGACTACGACACTACCGTTCTATATTATCCTACACCTTTTCAGCATCTGATGAACATTTTCATCTCAACATCGGCCAAGAGAACATTGATCCAGAAGTTTTTGACATTGATTTCATAGGTTACTACATTAATTATCCCGATTTAATCATATATTGCTAAATAAAATTAACGTTAATGCCTCTTTTCATAAATATACTTAAATTGTAGATTAATATTAACTGAATGACTAAAACTCAAATACACCGTCAATCGCCTAATACTTAGGAGGTCCTGGGATCGATCCGTGCGGCCAACCATTCTGACTGGAGAGCCGGAGAATATAATTAATATCTACGCCCTGGTTACAACATTTATTATCCCGACCTAATCCGTACACAGCTAGAGATCTAAAATAAAGCAAAGAGGAAAAAGAAAAAGAAACTATAATAAACGCACCCACAGAAACTACCGACAAAATTTTGCATATTGATCTTTTCCATGTGCTCGATTTTTCACTGCAACGTTTGTATAGTTCTTTTAATTCGGACAAGACCTATTTACCCTTTTTCTAGTTTTTAACTTATGCTGTAGAATGAGAAATTCTAAATGTTGAAAATAGTAGGTACCAAGCAAGTTGCTTGCAGTCTGAGGTAAAACTAAGCCCAACACTATTCCCTTCAGTAGTATCATTGATACCAGTCCTAACGCACCCCCTACCTCCATATTTTTGACTAGAACAGAAGAATAGCACAAAATATTTACATAATTGCAACTCCAAAGTAGATTGGGTAGTGTCTCTGCGCATTGGCTTTTATCACATTTAAAATCATAAAAACTTATAACTTATAGTGCTTTCTTTGGTTGAAAAAATAGTTTTTGTTTGATGCAAATCGCTTCAGAAATAACTGAATTAAAAAAGCTTAAAGTTTAGTATATTGCATACAGCTGTTACAGGTATATATGTATATACACTCTCGCTCAATTGCACACATACATTTCCAATATTACCTGTCGCGCACACATATACATATATAGGAAAGAAGAAGGAGGAAGTAAGAAGGAGGAAGGAGGTGACTCGCAATCCGATTCTCTTTCCCTTCTCTCAGCTCTGAACGACAGACAGGTTTCTGCAATAGAAAGAGAGAGAATGATAACGGCGAAGTAACGGCGGTGTGTTCTTCGCCTCCCATAGATAACACTGGATTTAATGGCTGAGCATAGTTCGGGAGCAATATTCGTAGCTTAACTTTCCTCTCGTAACGGCCAGCTTTCAAGCGAATGCATCTTCGCCGTTATCATCCTTGTTGTTAGAGTTAGCATCTAGTTCCCAAGCATACCGCATACATCGCTCACATCTCTCTTTCTATCCTTTTCATCAGCACTCAGTGATACCAGAATATTAGAATTAAATCCTAAGTTGTAAGACAATTTTATAAAAACAGGGTTGGAAACTAATTATTTTTTACGTTTTTCCAGAATTGTTAAAATTGCGAATTAGACTTTGAAACTATTACCAATGAATTACCATCAAATAAGGTAAACATGATAATTTTTTGGACACGAAAACCAACCCTGTCATCAATGGCGTATTCGAGGGATACTATTTTTTAAATCACTTTAACGCCGTTATTTATTAACCGATTTTGAAAATTCAAACGACAGTCAATAGAGAATTACGGGTGCTATTTTCCTAATGCCTAACTGGCTGTCTACCTTTAAGAATACGATTTTAATTTTTAATAACTTTACTAATTTTTATCACTTTTGAAATATAAAAAATACTATCATAATCTACATAAAATTCTAAGACTTTTTAAAAGAATAACATTTTCCCCAGAACTCAAAGATAAACCCATAAAAAATTCCCGTATTTTGAATTTGTTATATATCCGTTGTTTGTTAACAGATTTTCAAAATTCAAATGACAATCAATGGAGAAATAAATTTACTATATTTCACTGTATTGTAGATTGCATAACTCTAAGGATATTATTACAAAAACTCAAATAACTCTCTTATTTATATATGGATCTTTAAAATTCAAATAGCATTGCGTTCTGCATGTCTAAAGGTCTTAGTTTTATAGCTTTATAACCATAAAACTCTTAAAATCAATTAACTATAATTTAAAACATACTTAAAATTACCAGTTCGGATACTGATAATGGAACCTTGTGCTAACTTCGTTCTCTATGGAAAACAATGATTTCTTAAACTCAGTTCATTTGTCATAGTTTAAGCTGAATAAACAGCCATTAATTTCGAAGACTACTTCTGTGCTTTCTTGAACATTTTTCATGATTACATTGAAATTATTAGTAAGAATAAATTTCTTTTGGGAATCCATACTAACCACTCCATTTTTTAGTTTAGAAAACTTTTTAATCATTTTTGTTACTTCTTAGATTCATTTTTAAAGAACAGGTGGTGTATTTTATAACCATTAGAAAGATCTTTCATTCCATCATACCTCATAAACAGTTTCTTACTTTTCATCTCTTTTAAATCTTGATCAGTATCTTCATTATATCTCTGTGGCTATAAGGTTTTGTATTTCTCACTTATATGTACTAATACCCTTTCCCCAGTGTATTTTGTTTGTATCAATTTCCATGAGGTTATTTCGTATGATTTTCCTTCTTTCAGTAATTACAATTTAACAAGCTTCAAAATGTTAATATTGTTTTTCTTGTTTGATTGTGAAGCCATTTCTCATTTATTGTATAAAACTTTTAAAAATTTGTTCATTTTTGTAGTTATCTTATGTCTTTATATATATATATATATATATATATATATATATATATATATATATATATATATATATATATATATATATATATATATATATATATAGTTGATTCTATCAACAATATCTTTTATATGTTCGTCTGTTAATTCTTCATTCATTACTTTAATAACATTGAGCTCATCCTTAAACATAGCAATTTGAGTAACCATATTCTTATAATACTCTTTCTTCGAGGCTTTATTAAATCGTGTAGATAAGCCAGTGATAACGGAAGAAGCAGATGCAAATGGTGTTGTAATAATTGAATAAACTGTAATAGGAATAAATATATTTATAAACCCTGTAGAAGCAGAAAGCAATATCGAAAAAGACATAAGAGTAACATAAATACATTTTAATCTTAAATTTCCTCTTATTTTTCGCTAGTAAGTTTTGAAGTGTTAATATTGTATCCTCAATTAATGCAATTAGATTCTCTCGTGGAATGTTATCTGGAATATTCATTTTATTAAATAAGTTTTTATGATCATATTTAAATTATCGGTTTCATTAAATAAACACAAGTGGAGCGTTTCGTTCCTATTAAATACAATTCATAATTCATATTAACTTAAACAGAAGTGGAGCGCTTCATTCCTATTAAACACAATTCATCATTCATCTCAGCTTAAACACAAGTGGGACGTTTCGTTCATATGAAACACAATTCATCACTAATTTTAGCTTAATTACAAGTGGAACGTTTCGGTCCTATTAAACACAATTCATCTTAGCTTAAACAGAAGTGGAACGTTTCGATCCTATTAAACAAATTATTCTAGTCATCTAGCTTAAACACAAGTGGAACGATTCGCTCCGTTTGGATCACAATCTGTTTTTCTTCTTCGTCTATGTATAAGGTTTTATGATATTACCATAAAAACACTTACAAACTAAACATAATTGATTTATATCTTTTCGATTATTTTTTATTTTTTAACATCATATTCAAGGTTTTTCTTTCCAATCATTACAACATAACAAATCGTTTTATCTGGTACATCGCTTTCAAAATTAACAGTTAATTCAAATTGGTTCTATCATTTACAGTTACTGATTTATGCTTGCTTGTGTTAATCACAAACATCGGTCTATTTTCTAAAAGCTCTTTAGGACAATAAAACATCTCAGTGTTTCCAATTGTAACTCTCTTCTATATCGTATACATTTCGTAAGCTTTGAGATATTTATGCTTTTCAAAATCTAAGTTCAAAGATTCTAAAGGAAAAGATTCATTTCTAGAATTACGAAAATGGATATTCTGTACTTTACAGTGATCAAAATAGCTTCAATCTCTTTCTTGAATATCATTCCTATCAGTTTGGAAAAATGCAATTACAAAATTAGGCATATCAAATTCACTTGAGTTAAATTGTGTGGTTAGATCAAATTCCAATTATTTACCTGTAACTGATTTTTGTAAACATTGATATGTGTTGAAGGAAATAGGAATCTTACCATCTTTTAACGTGTTAGTTCTTAGCAAGGTAGCATAGTTAGGTTCATAATTAACAATAGGCATTCTCAACTCCATATTTGTAATCTTAACTTTACCTGGAGGTGGTTGATCATTCTCATAAGTTCCATCCTGCTTTTTAGTTTTCCAAATAGCAAATGCATTATCATCTGAACCACTTCTTTTAAATGTATATTTCAATCCTCCTTCCCACATAATATCTTTATAATCAGAACAAAATCCTGGGAAATGTCTTAGTAAAAATACTAATTTTTCATCTGTTCTTCGCCATGTAATTCCTTCCCATCCACATTCATCATAATGATTTGCTTCTGGTTTTGAAATTGTACATGTGTTATAGCTGTCGAAGTTAAACCAGGATAATCTATAATGTCCAATATTTGTCCATGTTTACTAACTTTTATTTGAGAAAACAGATGTGGGAAGAAGTTATTAACAAGTCTAATATTTTGACCAGCAGTATATTCTCCATTAGCATCTCTACCTCAAATTTCGAAAGTTACATAAATATCAGCGTAATAAGGATGAACGAACCCATCCCAACATCTATATCAAACTCAATAGATATGTTTGGTTTATTTAAATTTTCGATTGTCTTTTGATTAGATTTAAAGGATTGTAATTCACATGACTCTATTTTATCCAAATTTATTATAAAGAAAAAATATAGTTATCGTTTTTTGAGTTCAACTCATAAAACAAACTTAAATATAACTTCTCCTGATATTCTTATTTCTATTCACTTGACTAATGATTTCTGAAAAGCTATATCCATCTGTATTCATTTTTAATACTACAATACATAAATGCCAACAGATTACCTCGTTAAAATGTTGTATACGATTGCTACTGTACTCTATATTATGGCCAAGGTATTTTACAAGTGTCTTTGGTGGATTACCTCCGAATGAATCAAACACATACTTTTTATTTCCTTCTTTCCAATAACAAATCCAATGAGTTCCTATATTTTTAGACGTATCAAAATTAACAATAGCACACTCATTCTTCTCTGGTTGTTTAGGTAATTCATCACTCATAAATACGCCTCTATTTTTTTTATCCTAAACTTTTTAACAAAACGGATTAGATCTATGTTACTTAAGGCTTTGGTTTCTTTTTCTTTACTGTTTTGGGCTTTAAGTTTTTTGGAAGCTTACCACCTTGCTTCTTTTACATTGCTAATTATGTATCTTTTGTTCTTCTAATTCTGCTTTATTCTTTTTCACATCTACCGTTTTGATTACAGTAGCAACTCCAGCAGTAGCAGAACCAAGAGCACCTATTAAAGCTAGAATTGTTGGAATAGTAAATATAAAACCTCCATAGTAAACTTTATTATCATTTGGCCTTTTTTCTTTGTTTAGTTACTTAACTTGAGATATAGAAAGAGTTAAATGCATTTTTGTACTTTATTTCATCTTTTTAGCTTTATCATTTATCTGTTTCTTAGTTAAAATATGATCAATATTTAATTGTATAAGTTCCTCGTTAGGAATTGTATATGTAAATCTACTTTACTTCATACTTATATTTGTTATAAAAGTTTTATGAAAAAAACAACATAAAAATTAAACACAAATACTTTCAAACCTAAACCAAATCTTACTTTTGCATTCATAACTAAAGCAGTTCCCAAAGCTGGTATTCGTTCTGTTACCAAGCTTGCATCTTTAGCAATTGCTCTTTCCCATGCTTTATTTTCTAATTCGTTGTCTGCAATCTATATTATAAAAGAGAACGTACAAAACCTTTGTTCCCTCATCACGCTAATACGGCTGAACCAATTTCTTTTATTTTTGGGGGGTTATTAGGATTTGGACCCTAGATGGTTTTTATCATATCACTTTAATTTTTAATTACCAGTGTCTTGAGATAATTGACCATTCAAGTGTCCATACGTACAAATCCTTTGTTAGTTCATCATAGGTAAACATAAACGTATTTATATGCAACCCGCATGACCGTGTCACTCGGCGGGTTAACATAAATGACAGGCGCTATAATGTTAACATTTACTGCAATTTGAAAGCGAAAAAGTAAAAATTATCTAAGTAACAAAGTTTATTGCGTTCCGGGGTGACCGCAGCGAAGCGGGGTGAACGCTGCTAGTATGTCTATAAGTTATATCTTTATTATCTCTGTAGTAAATATCATGTTCTGTACAAGCTTCATCTAATGGATCAATACCTTTATCTCCTCTCTCTAATGTTTCTTGCAGCTTCGTAAAACGTCCGCAAAATTCATAGCCTGGAATATGCAACTCTGGTATCCCCTTCATGTTTAAAATCATTTCATTAATTCTTTGCCATAATTCTCACTGTTACAAAATTTTGGTGGTAACGTATTCAATACCCTTATCAAATAACCTATACCCTTTGGATCATTAGGAATAAATTGTGTGAGTTTAGAATTAATCATATCCATTATGCCTACTTTTTCATTATAAAAGTTATCATTTCCAGCTTTTTCTTCTCCATCTATAACTATTAACCTATCTATTAGTTTTCTCACATCATCCATCCATATATATTCTTTAGGTAATTCGTTGTATATTTTTATTCCTTCACGCGATTTTATGTGTTTTCTTTGTTGGTGGTGTTGGTTCTAGTGTTGATTTTATATATCTTTCCCAAATAGGTTTTATAATTTCTTTGTATTTTCACTTCTACTAGATCGTTGTTTTCTTGTATTTGGATCATTGTTATGAAATACTACATTAGAATCAATAACGATTTATGTATATTTTTCTAAATCATCTTCATTATAGTTTTTTCGATTATGTTTTGTTAGTAATTCCCATAAACCATCTGTTCCTGTATAATGTCGATTATTAATAACTAAATCATCACCATGGATTTTAACTTCCGTATCCCCAATCATTTGTACGGTTTTTTCATCATCATCATATGGTTGAATTCCAAATCTTTTATCATCTCTAGTTGCATAATATCTCGAAGCAATCTTACCAAAATGGGTAGCTTGTAAAGATTCTATTCCTTCTAATTTATACTTAATTTCCTTTTTCATATGTTTAATTTCTTCTGTTATAGGCGTATCACTTTCACTTATTGAACATAGGAGGTGTTACTAATAAGCTTGAATCTAATTTCGTGCTTTTATTTACAACTGGAACTAACTCTTGAATTAAATCTTTATTTTCTTCTGCTACTTTTGACATATTTGGTCCTAAGCCTTCAATTGCGTCTATAACAGGCTGATCTTGCTCTTTATATTTTTTCATAGTTACTTCAAATTAGCTTGTTTAATTTCCTTAAATCTTTTAACAAGTTCTTCTTTTAACTTTATATATTTCTTAGCTTCAGCAGCATCTACCTGACTCATTTATTACATAAAGAAAAAATAAAAACGGAACCTAACGTAATACAACATACACGTTCAATCACGTTTCACTCCAGTCTGTACTTTTAAAAACTTTTTTATTTTATTTCTGTATTTTCCATTATTCGTTTTCCTACTCTTATCTATTGTTAAGAAACTATGCTCTTTTTCCCAACACTTATTGCATAAAGACTGTAGTTTTTCAAACGATATATTTGATCCAACAAATTCACCATATACGTGTTTTAAATTTGTGTTTTCCTGTCTAAAGATGCAAAGAAAATTTATCTCTTATTAGCTGTTTTGGTACTTTAGAATATGTTTGTCCGAGATAGAAACAGTTCAAACCTTAATGATGACCTCGAGTAAAATATTCTCTATCATGGTTTTGTTGTTCTAAAATGAAATCATCAAACACTACCACAGAATCGTTCTCACATTCATCTAATAGTCGAGTCAAAATACGGTTTGACCTGGGCAAAATTGCAACCTTTAGTTTTACACCTGTATTTTGTTTAGGTACCCCACCTGATGAAAATATCCAAAATCCGACAAAATCGGACCACGGGAACACCTCCAAAAACGGGTTTCAAAATGGCGGACCATGGTTTTTCGAAAAAATCGTAGACCTTTACCTTTACGTTGGCGGCTCTAGTAGTCCTCTTAATTGACACAAAGACATGAATGATACCTCGTTCAAACGCTCATAGACAACAAATTCCAACGAAGTGACTTTTGTACCCATCATACCCAACCCCTAGAAGAAGAAGGAGAAGAAAATTGATTTTTTGTTTTTTTTCTTTTAAATTGATATTTCTTGGACCCTTGCAACACTGTACGTCCTCATACGCCTTCAGAAAAAATCCCACGCGTAGACCAGATATTGGTAACAATAACATTAAAAAATGAAGGACGTAGGTTCAACAGTAAGGGAGATAAAAATTTGGAACCGCGGACCAAGGAGGGTCACTCTGTATATTTTTTACAGTGGTCTAACTTATGTTTCTTAGATCTAGCATCCTCCCTAATTGTCACAGGGACATGAAGCATACCGCATTGGAAAGCTTATGGAACCCCCTTGCCAACGACGTATCGTTTGTGCCCCCTGTGCCCAACCTGTAGAAAAAGAAGAAGAAACCTTGAAAAAATTGGGAAAATCTACACTTTTACCTTTCTTGAGCTCTGGCAACCCTGATAATCGTTGTACGCTTGAAAAAATCTTGTTTCTTTCTTTAAATCAAAGGTCGCTTTAATATAAGTACTATACATAAAACAAAAATATTCTTAAGCAAAAGAATGGGAATAACGAAAGACTTTGGGAGGAAAATTACACATCTACATCGTCATTGCCTAAGCTAACACTGTCCTCACCATATTCATTTAAACAATTAAAACATTCAGTTTATTGGCACACACCACAAGAAATAGCAAATAGTAGGTAATACCATAATACAGTGTACAAGACAATTCGTTTTATAGAAACATAACACGTATATATAAAGCAAAAATATTCGAAAGCAAAAGAATGGGAAGACGAAAGACTTTTGGAGGCTAATTACACATCTACATCGTCATCGCCTACGCTAACACTGTCCTCACTATATTCATTTAAACAGTTAAAACATTCAGTTTCTTGGCAGACACCACAAGCAATAGCACATGGAAGGCCATGCTTTCTGCAAGTACAATGCGTTGTTGCACACCCGGTAACACAGTTGCAATGAACAATGGTGAGCAAATTCGCTGGAGCTGGTGGTAGATCACATAAGATTGGGTGGAGCTCACCATTCCTTTCTTGCCAGCCCCATTCTGTAGCGTTTGCAGGTTTCGACTTCCACACCTGGACCTGGTGGTAGGTGCGAAGAGAGTGGAATTTCGTGGAAGACGCAGTTGGTGGCAGTCTTTCTGGAGCTACGAAACATTTGGCTGTTGTGACTTTTGCACTGAACATGCGATGTCTAAGACGAGTGAGGTCGATGTGATCATCACCCCCAAACAATAGAACCATTGCTTTATGCCCGGCTTCGATTATTGCGCTTGCTGGCTGGCCAGGAAAACAAAATACAGAAGCTATTTCTCGAAGTCTAGAGTCTTTCTGCATTTTTATAAATGCCTTCTGCTTTCCAAGCCCATACACTCGTGATGTGCTGTCGCAACCAGTAAAGGCATGCAAAAAGAGGAGATGTTCACACAAGCTGGGACTGAGACTTTCACGAATTAGGTGTATGTCATAATCGGGCTTAACGTTTTTTCTTGTATTTGTGTCACTGCGGTAGACGAGGCGGAATGGAGTCGGTTGTGAGTAATATAGGAGTAAAAGTAGTACGTCTGTGTCTTCTCCAATCACAAAAGTGTGATAGGTTTTGGAAGCTGTGGCTGCTGTTGTGGCTATCAGAACATCAGCATCTCCGTCAGCGTGAAGCACTGTGCAACCTACTTTCTCTAGGCGGACTGTTATGAGGTCGATCATTTGCTCCTTATTACTTTTGTTGGACAAGAAGCTGTCCTTTTTGCCCACGAATTCCATCGATGGCATAAAATGCACTGTTGGACCAGCACAGGATCCAGCTCGACGGCGGTGTGTGACATCTTTCGTTGATGGTGATCCATACCCATCAAACACGATGGTTGATGTGCCATATTTACGAACTATATACTCACCAAATGATGCAGCGATATTGTCGTACGAACTGCCTTTACACCATTGTAGTCTATGTAACAAAGATCCTCCGTCTAAGACATACAGAATATTGTCTGGCTCCGTTTCCTCAAACTGTGCGGTCTGCTGCTTGCTGAACTCTAGTATCACATGGGCCAGTGGGGCTTTGTCTGCCTTACGCATCATGCTGGGTGACTCAAATAAAGCTGGTGGGTAGGCACATAATTCATGAGCTAAGGTCTCCTCTAAAGAAGTGCTGCCTGCATTAGCGACAACTAACAGTCTTTGAAACAAAAGATTCGAATCGACGGAGATATCGTTGCTGATTTTAACACTACTCGCGGATGCTAGAGTTTTGACTTTATCAGCACGCTTCCACTTCACAGTGAACAGATCTTTGCCAGATAGTTTCTTCGCAAGCTCTTCCCCAACTGAAAATAAATTATGGACGTTGACCGAGGAATCCGCTATGACGCCAGTGACAATGTTTCTCAATGATTTGTCTCCGTCAAATGGTGAGATGGGCTGCAGTCGTGCAAGAATGCGACGTGTGTCACTGATATCACGTGACATTCTTGACGTTTCGGCTTCTTTATGCTGTTCGCTAGTGACATATGCTGTGTGAGTAAGAGTTTGCATCGCCAGATTATACTCGGAGCATGCTGGCATTGAGAGCACCCACAAAGATCGTTGCATCTCCGACATTCCACTCCCATGGGTTAGACCTCCAGTGGATTTTAGCGATCTCATCAGAACCTGCTCTATGACTAGATCAGAAGACAACCCAGCCCAATAACGGTTGCTTCTTCTAATAACTCCGAACCCATTTTGAAAGCTTTCGTGAACTGTTGAATTAACCGATGGCAGCGTTAACATTGTTTGCAGGTACAAGCATGTCGACTTCAAATAATTGAAGTGTCCTGCTGCAGCAAATATGGGAATGCACTCTGCTATAGCATCAAGGTGATCCTCCCAGCTTCCTGTTCGGTCTGCTGCCACAAGTTTCCTTGCTGTAGTCAACATGCGCTGGTATGCAAGCCACAACTGACTTGTTTTTGATGTGTTAATAAGTTCTGACTTTCGTTCTTCTATTTTTTTCTGAGCTTCTTGAAGAATAGGTGAAGAACTAGCTCCAGTTACATTAATCTCACCCGACATCAGACTCTGGTAGAGAGAGTAAGCATCGTTGATAGTTCTGTGTATTCCGTTATTGGTCTCCAGAAAAACATTCTCCACAAGCAATGCACTTAATGCGAGGTCAACCATCATGTGCGCACGGAAGGCTCTTGCTACGGACTTGCCACTTAACATATGTACAACCGAATTTTCTCCATAAACCTCATGCAAGATTTCACGTAAGCCTGAACCATCCATCAGGGAACCAATTGCTCCTAGAAGGTTCATCAGAGTATGAAATGAGCCCAACAGGAGAACCGTGTCCTTAATACTGGTGTTATGTGCTCTGTCATGCAGGATACGTGAAGCTTTCCAAAACAGTGGTTGGTCTAATGTGATGATTGGTATGACTTTATATTTTCTCGCAAGATTATTCAGGTACACTAAAGTGGAATAGATGCATGACATACCAGATGGAGGGAGGTCAATAATCGGTAAGCAGAGAACAGTGGATTTCCCTGGATGATGAAGAGATGGATCTGCGTGAATGGCCTGCATCATTCCTGACCAGTTTGGAGTGCGTGACGGAAAGTGCCAGGAAAGTTTCCACAAAATGTCCAGGGAGCTTTCGTTCGGTGATGGTGCTGTTACCAGTTCACAGTTGACCTTTTCAAGAATAGCCCTGCATTCAGTGTATGCATGAATGGGAACACTGGCAAGGGACTTCACATCAGCATCAGAGACAGGCTTCCGAAGAATGGTTAGACTGGTAGTAGTGGATGGAGTAATGGCCGCCAACATCCCCATACCATGGAATGTGCCTAAACCACTCAGCGTTTGGAGATTATGGTCTACATTATCCGCTGCAAAGAGGAGAGTCTGGTCTGCTGACATTTCGGTCACACGATTACCAAATGTACTTGCAGCACAGCGTTCAAACCGCTGCACTTCCGCGTATGAAGAGCAAAATCCCAGGTGATGTAGCGTGTCAATCAGGTGTTTCGATCGATAGTGGTGGTGCAGCTGCACAGCAACACCTAACTGCAGAGGAGCTAATATAGCTCTTGGTCTGGCTGCTTGCATCAAACACTGGCCAATCGATGCTATTTTGGTTTCATTGTCCTTTCCGGCAAAAAGTGTGGCACAGAATAGTTTAAGGCTAGGTGGAATGTACTGAAGGGATTCCTGAATGGTCAACTCGCTGGGTGAAGGATATGTATCACTTCCAGATTGTAGTTTGGATTTTATGTCGCTTTTGATCAGTCGAGCTGCGGTTTCTATGATTCTATGTTTTTCCTTTTCTTCATCATACTCTCGTGGCAAATCACGATATGCCCGTAGAATGTGATTGGCAGTTTCTCGAAGTGTAATGAAGTCGTTTTTTTCCACTGTCACTAGAAATTATAATTTTGTTACCGAAGTACTCCATTAGTTGACGTTTCATGTGCCGTCTGTCATATGCAATGTTATCAGTCCCCTCAAGAAATATGCCCATTTTTGTGACAAGTTCTCCAACAGTTAGTTGCTCATCATCGTGCTCTTCCAAATAACTACAGATGCGCTGAAATGCACGGATTCTCTCATGATTTGTAGGTCGGCCAGCCCGGAACTTTTTTGACGCTGACTGATTATCGGTGCAGTATTGTTGAGGAATTGCTTTACCTGTTCGAAAGATGATACTACATGATCTGTGATAGACACAATCTGCTGCATAAAGATCAGATGAGAAGTACTCAATTCGACCTCGGACAGTTTGTGACCAGTTATCGTTTCGTTCATTGCAACACTTTAAAATGCTGTGTGGCAATGCTTGTGTTTCCACTCGCATATTTTCTTATTTCAACACGTGACGGTCATCAAATAAAACAGGCGTTCCGCAAAACAGGCAGTCACTGTTGCTGTTGAAGGACCCATCCGACGAGCGAGTAACTCGTTTTTGAATCGGCGATGACGTTTTTCTTTTTAGGGCAATCGCAATATCTTTCTTATCAACGTAACGTTTGCGACAAGAGACATGAACCACCATACCTGCAGCGGCGAGAATGTTACTACCGCGAGCCTTACTGGCATTGTTCACTCCTTCAGCTCCCTTTTCTTGAAGTGTGATGAGGTTATCGTCAGGATCTAGGCTTCTACAGATGATACACAAACGTGTAAGGGAATCTGCCATGGTTCTTCAGTGCCTAGGTTCATGCAAGATTAATAGCGTAATGCTGCAAAACACAAAATCTCAAACACTATTCTCTTTATCGGAATCGCTTTTCTTAAAAGTTGTAACTTCTTAACATAAATGCTACCAAACTTATTTTTTGTTACAGTATCACAACAGTAAATTAAGAAATTTCCTCTTCTAATGACTATCCCATTACTGGCACTACACAATAGGTCATTATAGGCCAATCAACCACTGTCACTCAAATCACCTAACAAAAACATCTTTTGCACTCACACCTTTGAAACAAAACACAGCACAGAAGTGTGAAAACAATTCAAGAACTATGAAAATTGAAACATGTTTACGAGTTATTATTGAATCGCCTTTGCTAACGTAGTGAAACAACATTGCGGAACACTTAAAGTAAATGTAACATCCATCTTCGCTTATTAAACTACATAGTTACTATGGTTTATTCTTTATGATTTTAAGTACGCTATTCAGTACTGATTTGTAGAAAAGCTTAAAGAACCCCCTTTCCAACGACGTATCGTATGTGCCCCTTGTGCACAACGATTTTTAAGGTTGCCAGAGCCCAAGAAAGGTAAAAGTGTAGATTTTCCCAATTTTTTCAAGGTTTCTTCTTCTTCTTTTTCTACAGGTTGGGCACAGGAGACACAAACGATACGTCGTTGGCAAGGGGGTTCCATAAGCTTTCCAATGCGGTATGCTTCATGTCCCTGTGACAATTAGGGAGGATGCTAGATCTAAGAAACATAAGTTAGACCACTGTAAAAAATATACAGAGTGACCCTCCTTGGTCCGCGGTTCCGAATTTTTATCTCCCTTACTGTTGAACCTACGTCCTTCATTTTTTAATGTTATTGTTACCAATATCTGGTCTACGCGTGGGAATTTTTCTGAAGGCGTATGAGGACGTACAGTGTTGCAAGGGTCCAAGAAATATCAATTTAAAAGAGAAAAAAACAAAAAATCAATTTTCTTCTTCTTCTTCTTCTAGGGGTTGGGTATGATGGGTACAAAAGTCACTTCGTTGGAATTTGTTGTCTATGAGCGTTTGAACGAGGTATCATTCATGTCTTTGTGTCAATTAAGAGGACTACTAGAGCCGCCAACGTAAAGGTCTACGATTTTTTCGAAAAACCATGGTCCGCCATTTTGAAACCCGTTTTTGGAGGTGCTCCCGTGGTCCGATTTTGTCGGATTTTGGATATTTTCATCAGGTGGGGTACCTAAACAAAATACAGGTGTAAAACTAAAGGTTGCAATTTTGCCCAGGTTGAGGGTAAAATTGCTCTAGATTTCCTGGACTATAATGGAATAATCTCTTCGTTGTTTCCTTTTACTATTGCAATTGTTTTATCAATATCTCGTTCTATGTCTTGGAAAAGTTGTATTAGCTGTTGGTATTTAGATTGATGTAAACTTTTAGAATAGATATAAACATTTGTATATTTAAGCCAATCCGGTGCTAGTAAAAAGTTATCAATCATTAGTGTTGTTTCACCACAACCACTAAGGACTACCATTAAACATCTTATAACATCATGTAGCAATACACCGTTCTTCTTCTTTTTTACAGTTTGGTCTGATAACCTTACTCGGATATCCTATTTATTCATTTCAACTTTTATTATATAATAAATGAAAGTTTTTAATTTAAACGGTTATTCACCTGTACTAAGCATGTATTTGCATTATCCATTTGAAAAGGATTTAGAAGTAGCTGATGAAGGATTTTATACAACATACTTAACACCAAACATTACAGAGAAAAATAATAAGTTAACAATTTGTAACCATGGACAACTTTCGAAGCAGCTCATAGTTCAACCTGGTCAATATAATTTAAAAGAGCGAGAAGAACATATTATATCAATTCTTCCATACACCGATGGTTTTATAACTACTTTAAATATTAAATTCACCGAAGATAGAAAGAAAAACAGAGTTAAAATATTTAGCAAGGGTTGTGATTAAACCTTAGATAACATTAACACTGTATTAGGTTTTAGTGAGAAGAAGTTAGTTAGAAACTCAGAACATGTTGGAGATAAGCAGCCTAGGTTCTATCCATTCGATACTATAAGTATTCACTGTGATTTAGCAGAAGGTATAATTTTAAAAGATAGATACAACACACAACGAAACAGATTTAATAGCAACGTTTATACTAAATGCAGAATTTGGAGAACCAATTATATGAGCCTAAAGAATATTTTCCCAATACATCACTACAAATTTAATAATATCAAAGTTTCAATTCGAGATGAGAATGGTGATTTGATTGATTTTGTTGGAGCTCGTATATCTGTTTTTCTTGCTGTTAAATAGGTATAAATTTTGTATATAAAAATATGGATATCTTTGGTAATGTGAAAAGTAGAAAGAATAGTGCCATTAGCGATTTAGATAAAGTTTTTACATCAAATAATATAACATGGGTTGATTTTAAAAAGAAAAGACTTGTTAATGTAGCTGATGCTATTGACCAAAAAGATGTAGTAAGTTTTCGTCAGCTTGAATCAATAAATAGCCAATCAGAAAGTGATAGAAACAAATTTGAGGATGTATTAAAATCATTACAAAACACATACATAAAGATAGATGATGTTAATGCCTTGAGGAAAGAATATATAGAAGAAATCCAAAAGACTAATAATAATGTAGTTCTTTTGTTTAGCGCAAAGGCTCCTATATCAGAATTCAATAAATACAAAGCAGAAATGTCATCGCAGTTAGAAAATGTTGTTAGAAAGAATGATATAGATAAATTTGTTACAAAAGATTTCCAAAAGCAAACAGAGAAGCAAATGTGTTCACTACGAAGAAAGAAACTATAAATCTATTATGTCGATTGAGAACTAAGAATGTTAAAGACCCAATCTTTAGAATATTTAATCTATCGAACGCTTGTAAGTTTCTCTATAATGGGAAAATAATGCATATGGAATTAAGTTTGGATAAATACTATCTACATATATTTTTGAACGATACTTGAAACTTTTCTTTAGACGTTAAAAATGGTGATATAATTACGTTTCAAGCAGATAAATGTTTGGCTTTCGAAGAAGGACAATTACTATCTGTTATTATTTACGTAGAAAGAGAACTTAAATGATTTTCTATATAATAAACAGGATGTATTGTGTTAAGTGTAAAATATCAACAGATACGAAGAAATATTCCATTAGAATATAACAAACAAAGAATGGAAAATATATAAAGAAAGGTATTTGTTCTATACGTGGTGCTACTAAAACTCAATTCGTTAAAAAGAAAGATTGACTAGAAGAAGGTAAAAGTATTAGAGAAGACATTATAGAAGTAATTCACAAACCTTCCAGAAAGAATTACCCTAGGTTAAGTGTTATTGTTAAAGGTATAGATGATTTATGGCAAGCAGATCTTGTAGAAATGGATAGCGGAGTATTAAAAGGTGTTTCCAAATTAAATAAATGCTATAAGTATTTGCTAACAATTATAGGTGTGTTTTCGAAATATGCGTTTGCTGTTCCTGTTAAAGATAAGAGTGGTAAAAATGTTACAGAAGCATTCGAATTCATATTAAGAATAAGAAAACCTAGTAACTTACAAACTGATCAAGATAAAGAGTTTTACAATAAAGAGTTTAAGAAGTTAATGGAGGAAAATCAGATTAATCATTACTCAACCTATAGCGGTAAGAAAGCTTGTGTTGTTGAAATATTCAATAGAACCCTTAAACAAAATATGTGGAAGAAGTTTACAATAAAAGGAAATTATAAATGGATAGAGATATTACCAACACTAGTTAGCGAATATAATAATCAAATTCACAGAACAATTGGTTTAAAACCTATAGAAGTTACCGAGAAGAATGAACGAACAATATTGGAGAAAGTTTATCAAAAATAATATAAGCGTGTTAAACCCAAATACAAATTAGGCGATTATGTTCGTATAAGTAAATCGAAAGGATTATTTGAGAAAGGATATACACCTAATTGGTCAACAGAAGTATTTGTTATTAGCGAAGTTATTCCATCTAATCCACCTACGTATATAATTAAAGATTTAGAAGAAGAGGATGTATAAGGTAGATTTTACGAACCAGAACTATTAAAGACGAAACACAAAGATGAATACTTGGTGGAAAAGGTTTTGAGAAAGAAAGGTGACAAAGTATACGTTAAATGGTTAGGATTTTATGATTCGTATAATAGCTAGATAGATAAAAGTAATGCTGTAATGTAAATATAAATGTTTTTTTATGGATTAATAACAATAAAAGGTTAGCATATTATAATAACAAACTAAGTTGACTGAATTCGAACTACTTTGAAAACTCATCTTACACAGTAACGAAAAACTTCATCCTTCTAATTCTAGGAACTTTATTAACGCAACTTACGAAATAAAACTTGCAGATAGTGAGGAAAAATAAGTTAGAAAACTATTTTCTAAACAACAAATATTGGTACTATGCATAGTTCTCTTGGTTTAAACGATATTTGTTACGAACAGATTAAAGACAATTATTGGTATGGTATTTTTGGTGATTTCAAATTGATTATGGATAAGAGTACAGGATATTTCAACGCTACTTAGTTGTGTCAAAATGGGGGAAATGTATTTAAACATTGGACAAGGTTAGATAAATCAAAAGATCTCCTACGATATTATAACAAGAAATTAGGTAGAAAGATCAGCACCACCAAAACTCATTTTACATAGTTGAGTCAAAAGGAAAAATAAATAAGATCTATTAGTATCAGGAACATATGTAAGAAAAGAATTAATATTTAGTATCTGGTTTTGGATTTCAATTGAGTTTTATGATAAGTGTTACAATATAATCGAAGATTACTTCACACAAGGCTTTAAACAGATTCAAGAAGGCCAAAAAGAGTTGCAAATAGGAGTAGGGAAAATAGAACAAACAATGGAGAGATTGAGAATTCAAAACGAGGTCTTAAAAGATATTGCAGCACAATATACATACGATAATTCAAAAGATAATTGCCTAATCATATACAAGAAGAACAAACTTAATGATCCTTTCCCTTATTATGCTATCAGCTGCCAAAAGAAAAGCATATATAAGCCTCTTAATGAAGCAGAAGAAAAATATCCGAATCATGAGATAATATACAAAAATTTAGAGATCCTAACAGTATTAAGATATTCAACCTAATGCAGCAAGAACTAGATATTCGTAAAGGTAAGGTCAATGAGTTTTGGACATCCCTATCAGAAGAACATTTGCTTAAGGAAATTGAAGGTTTATATGATCGCTTAATGTCTAATCCTATGTAAAAGCTTTAAATATAACTTTTTGATTATTATTTATAAAAGCTTAACATTAATCTACACTAACCTAATTCCAGTCTTCTTCTTAAAAAAAACCTGCTATCAATATCAGGACTTCCAGGATATCTAGAATAAACCGGATTATCAAAATCAAGTTCTTCTGTAGAATATTCAGTATCGTTGTCGTCGTTGTTATGTATAACCGCTCTACACAAAGGATAAGTGTTATTATTTCCTAACCAGGTAAGCATACACTCAACACAGAACACATGGTCGCAATTTGTTTTACACAATTGAGTTTTTGTTTCTTTGCATATTGGACACTCTTCTGAGTTTTGTATTAAGTGTAAACCTGATGATAGTAATATTAGTTTGTTTCTAAGTTGATTGCTAACATGCTTATTTACTCTTAAGAATTCAACTATGTTGATCTTGTCTTTGATCGCCATTACAAAGTTTTCAGAGAACCTCCTATTCCAACAAGTATATACTAACTTGCTTAAATCTAAACCTTTTCTTCCAAACTCGAGAATGATTTTTCGCTTTTATCATCTAAACTAACTTTTGGCAAATAAACTTTATTTTGGTATTTTTTCACATGTTTTTCATCTAGTTGTGGTGTAATAGCTTGCCAATCGATAAGAGTTAAATTCGCTCAGGAAGGTTTTTAGTTCTTTTCTTTCAATGTAACACCTTTTAGAAACTATATTCCAACGGAGTTTATCTTTAAAGGTTCTTAGGAACGCAAGGTTAAGCAAATTTGAATGATGAGAGATTATGTCCCAATGTAAGTATTCTCTGAATTGTGTAGAAAACTTAATAGCTTGTTTCTGTGTATAGTTTCTCCAGTTATTTTTTTCACTGAAACCAGGCCAATCATACTCTTCTTTAAACTCAGTAAGAAAATCTTCACTCATTTGTCGAGCGTATTCATACGTGTAGTAATCCCAATGAATATGTTGTCTTCTATGTTCTTTATGTTTTAATACGAATTCTGGTTTTATATGATGATAACATCTTGATCTATACTTTGGTTCACACAAATTGTCCAAGGACAGTTTATCATCATAATTGTTAATGATGTTTTCGTGTTTAAGTATGTATTTTTGTTTTTGATAATCTGACCCAATCGATGTGTTCTTCAAGATTTTCAATAAACGAAAGTGATAGTTTATGGTGTGATGTAACTGAATGCCAATGTACCTTGTTTTTAAAAGTATGCAGAAAGTCATTGGGTAAGTTCTTTAATTCTGAAATTTGCTTCCATTCTTCGAAATTTCGACTATTACGTACATCTATAACTATATTTCTAGAAAGCGGATTTTGAAAGTAGTTTACGATATGTTCAGGATTTAATTTTTGAACCATGTCTTTTATAAGTTCAGTTAGTCGTTGTGAATTTATTGCAGTTGTTTTAGCTTGTTCATTTGGTTGTTGTGAATTTGTGGTATTTGTTCTTAGAGACTTATTTCTGTGCTCGTTGATTAAGGTTATTAGTTATGCTTTCCTAAGCTTTGAAAAACCATGTATTCCTTTCTACTCATAAGAGCACTACTAGAAAAACAGATATTAGTAAAAGAACAAGAAATGTTATTAAAAGAACAAGAAATGATATTAAAAGAAACCTTTACACCAGAATCAAATTGGGATAGGGATAAAGAGATTGAGACCACAAATGATGGTGTGGAGGCAGATTTATAAAAAGAATAATAAAAATGAATTATTTTTCATTAAATCAATAGTAGCTTTGATTGGTTATTACCATGAAAGCCATGTTCTAATATAATATGCTAATGGACATCGAGATTTCCTAGGTCACATGAATATTAGCTGTTGTATTGGATAACGAAAATGATTTTAAAAGTTTTGGTGAAGATAAAAATTGAAGAGTGATAATAATATTTTCTGTAAAATAAAAAAGATGAGTAATTATAATAGATTTACTGTAGTATCGTTAAGACGACAATGTAAAGAGAAGGGAATCAAAAGATATTCCCGATTAAGAAAAGCAGAACTGATAGACCTTATTGAACAGCATGAAGATGAACAAAACAGATTAAACTTTAACCAAACCTTTCCTTTTCAAGAATACATTTTTGAAAAACCTAAACCTAACAGATTAAGTAGGAAGAAAGCTTTAAAACTGTTCCCATTTAAAAAAGAGATTCTTGAAGAACCGAAGCCTAAAAGAGTGAATATAAATGTTGAACTAAAAGAAACTTCATTTAAATATAGATTACATACTTTCAAAATAAAAAAACACAGGTGGATGTAGAGATCCTTCCAAATTCCTACGTTCAATTAGCAAGCCAGTTAAAAGTATGATTAAAAATGGATTTAAATATTTTAATGCACTTAAGGTAAATATGTCATTCACATGTACCTTCAAAAAAGATAAACAGATTCAAGAACATAATTTTAAAACATCAAATGAAGTTATACTTCAATTCACCAATCTAAATGAATATTATAAAAATGCAACTACAAAAATTAGGGCAGAGATGGAAGAGTTTAGAGGAAAGGGTTCAGGTTAGGCTTTACATTCTGTCGACTATCTCGAGCTAAGAATTAACAAATACGTAGCAATAAATGGATCATCATATATAGAACTTGTAGAAACAATTAAAAGAAGAAAGGCATGCATTAATATTAAAAACAAAGATCAAAAATGCTTCTTATCGTCTGTTCTAAGAGTATTACACCCTGTTAATAGAGATCCACAAAGAGGTCCTAGAAAATATGAGCAAGAATTGGGTAAATATTTTAAAGATATTCCCTTTCCTGTACAGATTACTGATATAGCAAAATTTCAAAACAGACCTAATATATCTATCAGTGTCTTTACTATAGATTATAATGAAAAGATCTACCCACTTAGAATACCTACAGAAAGAAAACAAAATCATTTTCGTCTTTCCAATTTAAAGAAAATAAAGAAAACACATTACAGTTTGATTAAAGATTTATGGAAGCTTATTGGAAGTCAAATAACAAAAGATGGACATAAGAGATTTTTATGTGAGGGATGTTTATCTAAGCATTTTAAATCAGAAGAATTATTAAAACAACATGAAGAATACTGTGGTACATTCTGCTGCTAAGATCATTTTACCTAGAGAATGGCATAAGATATTAGAATTTGTAAATGATAAGCGTTCTTTAAGAATACCGTTCACAATAATAGGAGACTTTGAATCAATACTAAGAAGAATAAGTTCATGTCAACCTGATCCTGATAGATCCTACTCAAATCCTTATCAACTACATGAACCTAGTAGTTTTACTTACTATGTAAAAAGCACTTTGGAATCCTACAAAAGTGAATCAGTAGAATACATAGGAGATAATGTAGCAGATGAGCGTATAAAAAGGTTAAGAGAAGAAGCAATCAAAATAGCAAAAGTATATGATACTTATACATCTATGACTCCATTATCTGAAGAAGAAGAAGAGATATATGAATCAGCTACAATATGTCATATTTGTGAAGGAAGTCTTGAAGCTCTACCACGTTTATTAGTGAAGAAAATAGAAAGCCTAAATATTAAAATTGAGTATTTAAAAACGAAAATAAAAGAAGATGCTATACACTTGGAAGAAGAACACTATCTCAAAATAGAAGATGAGGAGGATGACAGCATAACAGAAATAAAAGAGCAGAGGAAAGAGATAAAAAAGTCCTAGTAGAATGTAAAAAAGAATATAAAAAGCTTAAAAATATTAGAGAGTCATGTAAAACAAAAGTGCATGATCATGATCATTTAACAGGTAAATTTAGAGGTGCTGCAAATTGTTATTGTAATATAAAATATACATCCAAGATTTATTATATTGTAATATAAATATCCAAGATTTATTCCTGTATATTTCCACAATCTCTCCAGGTATGATGCGCATTTATTTATAAGAAGTTTAGGAGGTGGAAATGGGAAAGAAAAAATAGATGTAATAGCTAACACTGAAGAAAACTACATTACATTCTCAAAAAACTATTCGGTATAAGGATGCAAAGGAAAAGATAGATCTATCAAGTTAAGATTCATTGATTCATTCAGATTTTTACTAAAAGGTTTAGCAGAGTTAACAAAGAATTTAAAGCTAGAACAATTTGGAGAAACATCAAAGTTTTTTCCAAATAAGAATCAGCTTGAGTTAGTTCGTACTAAAGGTGATTTTTCATTTGATCTGGTTGATTCTAAGGAAAAGTTAGAAGAGCCTGTTCCATTATTTCCAGACAAATTTACAAACAGATTAACAGGAGAGAAAATGAGTCCTGAGCGTCATAAGCATCATGTACGAGTTTGTGAAGAGTTTGATTTATAAACAATACAAGAATATACTCATTTTTATAATAAGACAGATGTTCTTCAACTAACAGATATTATTAAAAATTTCAGAGATACAGCTCTTAAAACATATAAATTATATCCAGCATGGTATCTTACTGGTCCTGGTTTTTTCTGGGATGCAATCTCAAAGATGACGAAACAAAAATTAGAATTATTGACTAACTATGACAAATTACTATTTATAGAGAAAGGTATAAGTGGTGGAATTTCTCAATGTTCAAACCGATATGCAGTTGCTAATAATAAATTCTTAGATAACTTTGATAAGGAGAAAATAAGCTCTTATATAACCTACATGGATGCAAATAATACGTATGGTTGGGCAATTAACCATCACATGCCGTATGGAGATTTTTAATGGATATATGTTAATAAATATAATGAGAAACACTTAGCAAAAAAACAATACTACAAACAAAAGATGATTCTGAAGATGGTTATATTTTAGAAGTCTACTTAGAATACCCAAAGAAACTCTATAATAAACATTCAGATTATCCCTTAACTCCAGAAAGCAACATTAGTTACAAAAAGCTTCCAAAGTTACTGACAACTCTATATGATAGAGAGTATTATATACTACACTATCAAAATCTTAAATTCTATTTGTCACAAGGAATGAAACTTAAAAAAAAATACATAAGACAATAACATTTAAACAATCAGCCTGGTTAAAGAAATATATAGATCTAAATACTAATATATGATCACAAGCAAAGAATGAATTTGAGAAAGATTTTTATAAGTTGGCTAATAATGCTGTCTTTGGTAAAACTATGGAAAATATAAGAAAAAGAATAAATGTAAGATTAGTACACAATGAAAATTTATTAGAGGATTTAGTAGCTAAACCTAGCTTCAAAGACAGAACAATATTCTCTGAGAATTTAGCTGCTATTCATATGTAGAAAACTAAAATTATATTTAACAAACCTATCTATGTAGGAATGGCAGTACTAGATATTTCTAAAATATGTTTGTATGATTTTTACTACAATGTTTTTAAAAAGAGATATGGAGACAATGTAAAATTGTTAATGACTGATACTGATTCTGTTATAGCACATATAGAAACAGAAGACTTTTAGAAAGGTATGACAGATAGGTATGATTATTTAGATACCTCTGATTCTAAAGAAAACAATGAACATCGATTGAAATTAGTTAATAAAAACTATTAGGAAAATTTAAAGATGAATTGAAAAGTGTTGTAATAGAGAAGTTTGTAGGTCTAAAATAAAAAATGTATGCTATTAAAAAGAAAGGGGTAGATCAGAATGAACCGATTAGAAAAGCAAAGGGTATAAAGAAAAGTGTAGTTATAAAAATATATCATTGGAGGATTATGAGAACTGTGTTTTAGAAAAGAAAGATATATATGAAATACAAATCATATTCGTAGTAAAAAGCATAATGCATACTCAGTAGAAGAAAACAAGTTAGCTTTAAGAGCTTACGACGATAAGATATATATATTGAATGATGGTATACATACTCTAGCTTGGGGTCATTATAAGATAGAATTAAGGAAAGAAGATTTGATTCCCAAGTTAAAAGAGTTATCTTATCAATGTACTAAGAGTAGACGAGAAAGAGAAACACAAGGAATAGAAGAGCTAAAATAGATTTAAGTAATTTTAGATGTAAGAGTTTTATGATTTTAAATGTCATAAAACAGTAGTTTAATTATCTTTATTACCAATTTCAATAAGGCATCATCCTTACCCTCCATTTCAAAAATGTGTTTATATAGTGACTCCACTTGTTATTATTAATATGATTGATAAAGATATGATGGTTCTTAAAACTGAAATAGTAGTCTAAATTATTGTAGGGCAAAGCATTATTCCACAGCTCATTATTTTTTAAGATGATATTTTGCTCTTTCATCAAGTTGAACTTTTCCATTCTTATAGTCGATGTAAAATTCTAAAAACTTTAGTTTGATATAATTCAGTTCGTTTTGTAAGTCTATAAATTATTTTGAGATAATTGTTCAGGACTTACAACATTATAAGCAAACGCACCCATTTTTTCGATTTCATCATTTTGTTTGCTCATTTTATTCCGGCATGCTTTACACTCATCATGTCTTGTATTTCCATTTAGAGCAAATTCTTGGTATTGTTTTAATTCTACACAAATTATGCAATTTTTCATTATTTATTAAATATAAAATGACCAAAATAGTTATTTCATTTTTTTGTTATAACTAGGTAGATTTCACGATTCGATTTGCATGTGATAAAAGCCAACCCAATCTACCCAAGCAGAGACACTACCCAATCTACTTTGGAGTTGCAATTATGTAAATATTTTGTGCTATTCTTCTGTTCTAGTCAAAAATATGGAGGTAGGGGATGCGTTAGGACTGGTATCAATAATACTACTCCCTTCTGTGTACCGACCTCTTTCTTAAACAGAATATTTAAACCTGCTATTCTAAACCCATCCAAGATTGGGAATACCAAGTACGCTAGTACAATGAAATCGAACAATATTAATTAATAAAGACATATACTTTCAAAATATAAGATTAATCTGATTCCTATTTTGAACGTTTCTTCGAATTTCAGTAATATTATACAGATGAAAGCCGCTTGTATCTACGTTCAAATAGCCCTTAGTGAATTATTTATGTCAATTAGTTGATCGTGATCGTGCTTTGTTTTTAAAGTATTTCATAACTGAAAATGCTTATTAGGATAGTTTGCGCCGAATATAGTCTATGTGATTATATAACGAACACCCCACAGTACAGTATTTAGAAACCTTTTTGTGCTTTCTGCTGCCCCAAATATTTTGTACTATCAGAATACCCTTTTTTGCACGGGTAGTAGACGTTTCATTTTGTAGATAAAGTAGACCATAACTGTCACCACTCAACTTAAGGACGCGAGAAACTATAAATTCGACACTAATATTGGCCATTTTGAACTTTTTTTTTACATGGCGCCATCCTCCACTTAGGGGTACTAATGGAGGTTGAATAAGGGTTTAAATAGCATCAGAAGTGTAACTGTTTATCTCTTCAACCTCATAAGCTACGAATTTGATAAAATATCGGTCATTTTATATATCTTCCCCTCCCCTTCCCCTAAGTTTCACCGCCAGATAGAAATGATAACCACTCCATGTTAAAACCAGACTTAATAGTAAATTTTACCCAGTTATACCCAGGAGCAGTAAATTTTAATTTAACTATCTTTGTTTTTAAAGTTATCACAGCTAAAGGATTAAACAAGTGATTCCGTGGAACAAAATATAAGCGGTTTATTTCTTAATCTCAAATGCTCAAATATCAAGAATGAAAACTGGGATCACATGAGTGTAGTGATGAGAGTGATTTACGTATATTTGAAACGTGTACATCTTATCAACACTTGCTGACCCATTGCTATATTAAGGTCTTTCCAATACTTTTTGACAACCATTTATGTTGGGTAATTTGTTTCCTAGATATTTTCAGTAGTACCTAATTCGTCACACCACTTTGTATTAGAATGCTGTGTATCTCACTTCTTGTCATTTGTGGTATCCAGTAAAAAAAATGTTTTTCTCTACCTTGTATGGTTTGTTTCCTAGGAGAGTTATATCTATTTATCTACCATTCTCTCTCTCTCTCTCCCTATATATATATATATATATATATATATATATATATATATATATATATACAGTGGTGCATCGAGGATATCATCGAGGGAGGGGTTAGACAATAGTTTGCCGCTTTATTCAGTGTAAAGCAGGATTGAAACTCATTTATCCAGTGTATATTTGAGCGACAAGGGAAGCTATAGCCCTATAGCCCCCTGCTTGGATCCGCCACTGTATATATATATATATATATATATATATATATATATATATATATATATATATATATATATATATATATATCGGGTGTTGCAAAATAAGTGTTACAACTCTTGGGAACTGACTCCTACAACTGAGACAAGAAAAAAAGTTGTCTTCAACTTTCTGCTATCGGACGTAGTTTCAGATCTACAAGGTGCCCGTTGTGTCTGGTTGCATAATCGCCACGTACGGATGCTGGCCAACAGTGACGTTCTGAGTATTAATTGTAGCGAATTTGTACTCAAATGCTCTAGAAAGACATCTGGAGTGTCGGTAGAGCATAACAGATGAAGCAGGGTGATTCATATGTGTGGAAACACTTAACGAAAAATGCCCAGAAATGCACTCATACTCAGTAAACGTGAGTTCAAAGCATCGGAAATGTAAGGATTAGCGTCAAGAACATGAAATCCATTGCCAATTCACCAATAATATTCCTTCAAACCGATGCAATATGATGTGCACGGTTGCATACCACTAAGGATGCAACAACTGAGTCCAAGTTCAAATTGTGCAATGAACTCACAAAGAAACAGGGTAAACTAAAGGAATGTCACTAGTGGGATCGCATGATCGATATTGAAATGTGGCCAATGTGTGTGTTGATATCAACATGTAGCTAATGAACAAATGTCAACATGTCACACTACTGCTGGGACACGATCTCACTTGCGAAAACTAGGAAAATAACGTTGTACATTCTGCTATTACATCTGGTGCACCTTTTGGTAGAACGTAACTAGAACACGATTGAATCAATGTCCCTCTTTGTTTGGGACATTGTCCCACAGTCGACACATATGAAAAGAAATTTCTTAATGCATGGTTCAAATTCTGATAGGGCGTGAAAATAACAAAGTTGTATCATGTCCTACGTCTTGTGAGATATATGACGTACTCGAAATATAGGAAAAATACCTCCAGTAGTTCGTATCTTACACACAGTGCACATGCCAAGACAAAGACGAAAATGAACAGATTTGGCACATTTAACACCACAGTTGGAACACCATACATATGGAAAATAAAACGGCAAGAGAAATAGGAAAAAAACGTCTTAAAGCTCTGATTGCTTACAACTGTGCAGTAAGAGTAACAAAATAAAACACACAAGTATGTCGGGAGGCTGTACAAGAGGCCTTGCCAAACAAAGTGCGTACTCCTCAAAGAAATGAATACAGAGAAAGTGAGGCTCCTTTGAACCTCAGGGATAGAGCGCTCGCTTTTGCTCGCGTGGTCGCAGTTTCCAATCCTACTAGGAGCCTACGGCCCCAGATTCAAGTCCCAAGTAGTTATTTTCCTATTTTTCGCACGTGGGACGATGTCCCGGCAGTACTGGGACATGCTGACATTTGTTCATTAGCTCCATGTTGATATCAACACACACATTGACCTATTTCAATATCGATCATGCGATCCCACTAGTGACATTCCTTTAGTTTACCTAGTTTCTTTGTAAGTCCATTGTACAATTTGAACTTGGACTCAGTTGCTGCATCCTTATTGGTATGCAACCGTGCACATCATATTGCATCGGTTTGAAGGAATATTATTGGTGAATTGGCAATGGCTTTCATGTTCTTGACGCTAATCCTTACATTTCCGACGCTTTGAACTCACGTTTACTGAGTATGAGTGCATTTCTGGGCATTTTTCGTTAAGTATTTCCACACATGTGAATCACCCTGCTTTATCTGTTATGCTCTACCGACACTCCAGATGTCTTTCTAGAGCATTTTAGTACAAATTCGCTACAATTAATACTCAGAACGTCACTGTCGGCCAGCATCCATACGTGGCGATTATGCAACCACACACAACGGGCATAAAGGTGTTTGCCATTTTGTATTTGTTCCAGATATCGACTTAAGACAAACAATTATTGTTACCTGGTAGAAAGCCTATCAATTCATATCCATTTAGACCAAGTTTCATTTGGCAGATTATCCGGGACTCCCTACGTTCCTTTGGGGAATCCCTTGCGCGTGCACGGTAGGATTGTGAAGCATGCAAAATTCAATAGAGCAGGTATGACTTCTTCACTGAATTTTTTACCCGCCCTCTTTATGTTGGATAGTTTCCTAACTATTGGCGTCCAAAAGTCATTTTCCCACGCTTTCGGCACCTTGTAGATCTGAAACTATGTCCGATAGCAGAAAGTTGAAGATAACTTTTTTTCTTGTCTCAGTGGCAGGAGTCACCTCCCAAGAGTTGTAACACTTATTTTGCAACACCCGATATATATTGTTATGTTGTTTTTCTGAGATTGGCATTATATGTGTGTATACTTTCTTTCGTGAAATCGTATTTGAGATCACTCCTCTACTCTCCACCCAGTAATACAAAGTTGGTTCGGAGTCCAACTCCCTTTAAGCCTCAGTATTGAAACATCTTTGGCCTACTGGTTCGAAGATGGTGAGAAAGTGCACTAAAAGTCTCAATAATGGGGGGAGACTCGTATTTCAGTGGTAGAGCTTGTACTGGAAATCGAAACCCAGGTAAAATATGAAGACTGTGAGCTGAATCTAGATAGGGAGAGATAGCTTGACTAAATTAAAGAGACCATTCCATTGTACATTTTATTTATAAGAATAAAAAAATAAAAATGAGGATACAGATGAATCTCACAAATCGGTTACTTGGAATTACAACTTGAAATTCTTACTACATCACATTTATGGGCACAACCCCTTCGTAACCAAATGGGTGCTAGAAGGTTTTTATGCTAAACCGCGATTTATTGAATATAGTGAAATTTAAAATCCGTACATCGCAACTTGCATTGGCCCAAAAGGAAAAGTGTTAATTGCCGAAGAGGGAATTTGATCTCGTGTTGAAAATAAACTTCATATTTGTCACTAAACAATCTCAAGGTGCTCATCCCGAGTCGAGGGGAGACTTAGAAAAATAATCACATACCTGATTTTCTGACGAGCGTCCCTGTCAAGAGCGAAGCACACTGGTTGACTGCAGGCCGGAGAATCACCCCAGCCGGGCGAACAGGCCTCGCTTATATAGGCACTTCGTCCCACGCATTTCTGCCAGTTCTGAAGTCGCTAAAAAGCTACGTCACGAGCCTCGACGAGCTTGGAGAAGCTTCTTCACGCGCATGCTCAATAGTGGCTAAGACGTCTAGTTTTTCTATGATTTTTCCCCATCACGCCGGGGTTGAAATATCTATTTTACATTTACTTTTACATTTTTATTTCACGCATAGCTCCAAATACATAATGTTTTTCATGTACTTATCGCTTGCGTGGTATTAACTACATTTGCATCCGCGACCCGGCGCTGTGATCTGAGTAAATCAAAGCCAGGGTCATACCACTATTACATGCGTGTGGGTTGGTGTCAATGAGGCATCAGGTTGCTAATACAATCAAAGCCTCACCTAACTCCGTTCTCCCTTTCTCTCTTTTCCTTGCTGCACACACAACTTGAAAAGCGCGGGCGTCTCGCCCCATAATTTGAGTCCGGCTTAGGACTTCGAGGCATAACTGTGTAAGTTATCCGCCGACCTCGGTAAAAAAAATAAACAAAAAAAATGTCGAAAGTTATCTTCCTGATATCTATATCCAAATACGGAAACGGTTAATCAAGGCAAGTTGCTGGGATTTAAAGGGTTAATATAGAACGGGCCTTACGTAAGGCGCTAAGAAACTAAAAACAAACGTTCTTGAGAATTTTGGAGATTATGAACGAATAGATTGCAAAAGAGCGGGATTGTAAGATTTCATGTGTTTTGACTATACTACATTAAAATGCTACAACAGTTCCACTAACAAAATGGTAGATAAAAGAACCATGTTTAGTACGAAGCTTTATGATTTGAACCTTTGTAGAATGAAACCTTACAATCATGGTATCCTTCTAGCTTATAATTGTCAAGAGGTTTCGTGTAAACCATAGTATTAAGCATTTCTTTGAACCTATTACGAGTACAACTTTTAGTATCATAAAGTAGATTAAGGTTTTGTGAATTTACTGAATTACTAAGTACCATTATATTTACTGTATTGAGTACAATTATAGTCATACGTGTTAAATGTGATTGTCTCAGGCTACTACTATGATTCAGCTAAAAATGAAAGAAAATCAGCATTAAATACACCCAAACAAAATTAGCGTGAAGCGCTTTAAAATTTGACTGAGATGGACGATAAAATTACAATAGCAGTTTTCCTTGTTTATAGTATAAACTAAATGGGAAACACATAATGATATAGAATAGTACACTCGATTGTGTTTGCTTTAATTCTTAAAACATTGCGGGATTGTGCCTTACAATTTGTAAACAAAAACTTCATTAGGTTGTTTCAATTTACCATTTATAATTAATAAAGCATACGCGATACTCTACTTTCCTATGAAACCAGAATCAAGTGAATATTGCATATTTATGGCATATAAGAAAAATTTAACTTGGAAAGTATTTGATTACAATGTTACATATCCTGTAATATATTTCTTGTAATACGGAAGCGATTGCATACTAACTGCTTACATCGCGTATGTAATGCAACTTGAATAATGAGCGACTAACGATTAATACACCATCCTTAATAAGTATTGTCACGTGCGTCTATAAACATTTGATATTTAAAACTGGTCTTAATTTTATCGAAAATATAACTAACATTATTAGCTATTACTCTCTCTACTCATTTTTCTACTCATTTTTCTTTATTTGTTTTTTCTCATCCTGTGTGGTATGCACCATGCCTCACACCTTGACATTTATGTATACGGGCAATATACAGAAATTGCAAACTAATGAGCGCACTTTAGCGCACCTAGGGGTTAAATACAAACAACTCTAGATTTCTTTTCCATGAGTGGTTCCGTCAGTAAGAGGGAGACTAAATAGTCGAAGAACTGACCCTATGGTTAGTGTGTTAGTTTATGCCCTAATGGCCTATGGTAAAAACAGATACAAATTCTAATAATCAGGGATGCAGTTACATTTACATACTACAGTACCAAATTTCACAAAATTAAATCCCCACGTTAAGCGGGTTTGCATATCCAGGCTCCTAACTATGAAAACATTTACGCTCAGTCCAACCTCAATCATTTCACGAATTCAACCTGTTTTACGTATGTTATTAGGACATAATATCGATTGTGATTTATTCTAAAAACACTTCTATACATTGCAAGAGCTGTAACGTCTAAATATTTACTGAGAACTCATAGTCGTATCGGAATAAACAAAAGCGAGTATGGAACAGTAAACTGCTTTCACAAAAGGAAAAAGAATATGTGCAAAAGGCCTGCAAAACGGTCGAGTGGTTTGGGTCGATACACTGTCAATCAGATGTTTGTGAGTTCAAAACCTGTAGCAAGTTGTTTCTTTTTTTAAGTGTCTTCCTATTTTCATCCGGAGGCTGAAAATATTTCTTTGAGTAACTTATTGAAAACTTCTTTCGTTTCAAATTCGATTAGAACGGAACATTATATGAGTTGCAAATCTTAAATCCATAGCTAAAAAAAAATGAAGTATACTGTGACAGTTCTTTTAACCTCATTTGTAATTTGGAGAAGATATGTGTTTGTTCCGTAGCAGTTTTGTGTTGTAAGCCACCGCTAATTGTTTTATTTTATACACGAGCGCTGGTGAACGATTATTAGTGAGTGAGACTTCGGAGTGTTAGGACGTAAGAAACGCCTGTCAGCTACGTGAAGTTATTGGCATGTTGTTATTTTATTTTAAGTGTCAGTGTTATGTGGTGTTCTTCCAGTATTGAAATCATCAGGACAATAAAATCAGCAGATAAGTACTAAGCTCTTATTTTTATTTTGAGATAGCTTGATTGGCTTAACTACATTCCCTTTTCAACTGACTGATCTTCATTAGTGAATAGTGAAAAATGGTGCCGAAACCAAAGGAAGGTTATTTCTGGATTAGAAAAACATACCTTTAAGGAGGAAGAATCGAGGGAACATTCAAAAACATTAATATATTAATTTCTAAAGTCATATACTGTGTATTGCTATCGACTGCACGACATTTCACATTTAAAGAAAGAAAGAAAAAAAGAACTGCTTGTAACAATTACCTCTATTGTTGAGCTCGCAGTTGAAAAGAAAGAAAGCCGATCTTGCTACTGTATTTTAAGAAGCAGGAAAGTCAAGTTAAAAATATTTTCATTATTTAAAGCTTATGTTAATAAAATAGATTATAACATTGAGATATTTATATAATCCTTACTAGTGGAACTTTTTGAGCTTAATAATTGACTGTATTTTATTGTCAGAACTAAAACATTTTAATTAGAAACGGTAAACCTTAATCTCACGCTACGTATCAAATCTTGTTTTTTCATATACGAGGTCATGTCTATAACACGCATTTATAATAATCTTAGCCAACTAGTCTATGTTATTTCATTCAGTGTATATTGACTCATTATTGTGTTATTAATGATATTTTATGCAGATATTTACATATCTATAGTGTAAAGAGAATAAATTTATATATGCCATAAATCTTGTATGCCGGTTCTCACGAGATCAAAGAAAATGGAAGCAGAAAACATTCAGAAGTTATTGACAGGACTGAAACAGCAAATGGAGAACATGTCCCTTGAAATGAAAGAGCAACAAGAGAAGACACGAGAAGAAATGAAAGAACAAAAGAAGATACAAGAACAAATAAAAAAGCAACAAGAAGAAATAAGAGAAGAACAAGAGAAAATACGAGAACAAATGAAAGAGCAACAAGAGGACACGAGAAGAAATGAAAGAACAAAAGAAGATACAAGAACAAATAAAAAAGCAACAAGAAGAAATAAGAGAAGAACAAGAGAAAATACGAGAACAAATGAAAGAGCAACAAGAGAAGACACGAGAAGAAATGAAAGAAGAACAAAAGAAGATACAAGAACAAATAAAAAAGCAACAAGAAGAAATAAGAGAAGAACAAGAGAAGATACGAGAACAAATGAAGGAACAACAAGAGAAAATACGAGAAGAAGTACAAAATGGAATATATGAGTTGCAAGAAGAGTTAAAGAGAGAGGCGAATAGACAGCGTGACGATATGAAACAAGAAATCGATGAACGATTTGAAGTAATAAGGGATGAGATGAAGCAATTAAGCGATAAAATTGAAGACGTGCAAGGGAAGCAAGGTCAGCTACACGAAGGATTAGGTGCAGTTAAAGCGCAATGCTATAACACTAATTTGAGGTTGGCTGGAGAAATATTAGCGGTTAAAGAAGAAGTAGGAGATGTGAAACGTGAACTGCAAGTAGAGTGTCAACAGATGAATAGTTCCACATTGGAGCAAGTTTCATATAATCAAGAACAAACGGAGCAACGTATGGCCGCATTGCAGAAAGGATTACAGGACCTAGAAAGTAAACAAAACACTATTGAAAAGGATCTTCGCCTATTGCAAGAAACTTCTGAAGAAAATGCTCGGGAAATCCGAACAGAAGCTGAATTGCAAATTCAGAAACTGAGAACTGATATTCAAACAGTAAGATCTCATATTGAAGAGCATCCGGAACAACTCGCAAGATTTGATTGTAGGAAGATGAAACAACCAGCGTTGGACTTACCAGTAACTTCCATGCCTAAGTTACGAGAAAAAAGAAAACTGAATTATTCCGTTACCAGTACATCTGAAGATGATAGTGATGTTGACCGGCGGAAGGTGAGTGACGAAGAATTATTTTTAAGATCACATCACAGGCAGCGAAAGCATAACCGTCGCCCAATTAGAACGTATAATTTGGGAGATTTGAGACATTTTGTCCGTTATGATGGCTACGTCGGCTCAATGACCGCTCAAAGATTTATCCAAAGATTCGAAGCCCAAGCTCGTATCCAGGGCATTCCGGAAGAAGAATTTTTGAAGATAATACCGCTGTTGCTAGATGGAAGTCCACTTCATTGGTTTGAATTGGAACAAAGTAACTTCTACACCTATTACGATTTTGTTTCTGCATTTTTGCGTCAGTTCCATAGTGAGACGGCAACTGCACAGCAACTTGAGGCCATCCGCAACAGACGATTTAACCCGAAGCTAGATAAGTCGGTTGTTGACTTCTGTATAGAGAAATTTAAACAAATGAAAGAACTTCAACCCGGTTTAAGTGATCCATCTCTGTTAGCAGATTTACGAAGACTCCTACCCTATGAATATCAGAAAGCAATACTCGGAATTCCTTTCCACACGATGAATGACTTTGTCTGTGCAATTCGTAACATTGAAAGCTTCAATATTAATCCACCTAAGTCTACAGGATGGAACAGAGACTCACGTATGACACAAGAAGTAGGTCGACAGCAAGAAAATACCAGCCATGGGCAACGACAAAATTATTGGGTTCGTAATGTAAATACATCTCAACAAACAGATCCAGGTCCCGCATCAGGAGAAAGTTCACGGCGTTTCCAAGACTCCAGGAACGATTACTTTCGAGGAGGAGTTACGTCTCAAAGAGGCCGACGTCAGAGAAATAGAAGAGAACGATGGTATAGAAAACGTAAGAACCAGTGGAGGAACTTCAACGCATACCACAACGAGAATCAGCGAGAGCCTGAAGCTGGTCAATGGGCACGGAATAACGAGGATGAAGAAGTGCGACATGCCTATCGTGACCCTCAAGAGTTCACACAAGCGACAAGCGAAACTAGAGATGATCCACCTCTCACAAGAGAGAGACGCAATAGACCCTCACCAAGTCCAAACAGAGTGACATACCAGACAAACCCTCGTTCGGGAAACTAGAGGACTGCGTCCTCAAGGGTCAGAGACACGCAGATGAAGACAGAAATGACCCAAAGTATTGTTTTAACATACATTATTGTGGTCTTATCAATGAAGTTATCGCTGATGAATCAGATACATCGATTAATTGTGAAATAAACGACCCGACCACCATAAAGTTTTTGAAGACTCATCTTACTTCATTTATCAATGTAGATGTAAATAATTTACGACTTAAAGCTATGTTGGATACAGGTGCAGATACATCGTTGCTCAGTTATAAAATTTGGAAGAAACTAACGAAGGATATTTATGCCGCAAGCTTGGAACAGTGTAATCATCTTAACCTGATGGATTTTACTGGTTCGAAGAAGAGGAAGATTCGTGGAAGGACAGAAATACCAGTGAAGATAGGAGAAATCGAAGTATGGGTACCAGTCATTGTGTTGGAGGTAATCAATGAAGACTTGTTACTGGGCATGGATTTCTTGACGCAGATGAGTGCCATATTGAATCTACGTGAAGGTACTGTACAGTTATCAAACCAAAATGTTAAAGTGTTGATAGATTTATTAAATAAACATTCCCTAAATTCTATCGATGAAAGTGATGAAGACACCAAGATTCATCAAATTGGATGCGTCTATTCCCAAGACAAGCAGAGAGTGGATACAAGAACTAGGCACAATACAGCTTCATGTGAAAATCTGATGCCAGATCCAAGATTTAGACTTGATTCCATGACGGGTAGTACAACTCAGTCCATGTCAACGGCAAAGGATTATGTGGTCACGGATGATGAATTACAACAAGCGGTAAACGGTGCAACTAAGCTCTCCGCAGATGAGAAGCAGTCACTTTTGAGGCTACTGAAGGAGTACAGAGATGTATTTTCACAAATGCCTGGTAGATGTAATAAATTTAAGTATGACCTACAAGTTAAAACCAACCAACCAATAATCAGGAAACAATATCCAATACCATTCGCATACCGTGAAGAAATTAATAAGCAGATACAAGAAATGTATAAACAAGGAATTATTGAATACTCAACTTCCGAACATCATAGTCCTATCTTGGCAGTGCCAAAGCGCAACGGAAAGTTACGAATTTGTGTCGACTACAGGTCCTTGAATCCGTTTATTGAACTACAACAAGTAAAGTCGGAACGAATCACAGATCTACTAAGCTTATTCAGTGGCAAGAAATATGTGACAGGTCTCGATCTCACTCAGTCCTACTGGCAAGTTCCCATTACAGAATCTTCAAAACCCTTCACTTCATTTTCTTTCAATGGACAGTTATTCCAATTTACAGTCGTCCCCTATGGGATAAAAAATGGCTCAACTGCACTAAACGCTTGTCTACAGGTTGTACTAGGTCCTGAGCTAAAGGCGAAAATCATTAATTACGTTGATGACCTGTGCGTAATAGAAGCAACTTTTAGCGAACATTTACAAACTTTACGACAAATATTTGAGAAACTAAGAGATGCCGAAATGACTCTAAATGTGGACAAGTGTGAATTTTGTCGAGAAAATTTTAAGTTCTTAGGAAACTTAATAACACCAGATGGGATCAAGAAAGACCCAAGCGCAGTAGAAGCCATATCGAAATTTCCTGCACCTAATAACGTAAAAGAGGTACAAAGATTCTTGGGATTAGTGAACTGGCATTCTAAACATGTGGAGAATTTTGCAGTAAAAGCGAAACCCCTATATGATTTACTTCGAAAAGGAAGAAAGTGGTGTTGGACACCAGAGTGCCAAGTTAGCTTCCAGCAGTTAAAGGACGATTTGGCTAAAGATGCTACTCTTTCCCATCCTCGTCTGGATCAAACATTTTATGTGCAATGCGACGGAAGCAAAATTGGTCTGGGAAGTGTCTTATATCAAATGGAGAATGGTGAGCGCCGAATAATCGAATACTACAGTCGTACTTTAGCACCTCATGAGAAAAATTATTCTATCTCAGAAATAGAATGCCTTGCTGTAGTAATGTCTATACGAAAATGGAAACAATATTTAACAGGAGTGAAATTCGTCGTAGTTGTAGACCATAAAAATTTGATATGGCTGAAGAAAGTCAGAAGCTGGAACGCACGTTTGCATCGTTGGGCAATAGAACTACAAGCATATGATTTCGAAATCCAGTATTGCAAAGGGCGAGAAAACAATGCAGCAGATGCTTTATCGAGATCTTACGTCACGATGGAGGATAACACGATTAGAGTTAACCTAACTAAAAGTATCAACGGAGAGAAAGACGCAGGAACTCCAGAAGAATTGCGTATCGACCGTGAAGAGTTTATTCGGGCTCAACGTAATGATCCAGAATACTCTCCTATTATCAAACATCTGGAAGGAACTCAGGAAGATTGCTTTGAGTCTGGGAGATCATGGAAGAAATATTACAAGATCGAAAAAGATATGCTGATGATTCAAGACTTTCATATTGATAATAGGTGGAAAGTTTGTGTGCCATCCTCATATATTGACTTGATATTGCGTCGGTGTCATAATGGTTTTGGTCATTTTGGTTATACGAAAACACTTGGTATAATTTTACAGTCGTTTCACTGGAAAGGAATGAAAAAACACTTGAAGGACTTCCTCAGGGACTGTCAGTTATGCGCTATAACGAAAGGAGACAGGCATCCACATCAGAAATTACTTTTAAATATTGAACCTGACAAGCCTAGACAAATGTTATTCGTCGACCTGATGGGGCCATATTGTCCAGGGAAAAACAAGGAAAAGTATGTTTTTACAATGCTTGATGCATATACTAGATTTTTGAAAGTGTATACTTTAAAGACATCAACATCTCAAGCAGTCTTGAAATGCATTGAACTATATATCCAACATCTCGGGAAACCAGAAATGATCATCTCGGATAATGGTCCACAGTTTCTGAGCAAGATATACATAAGAAGGCTAAACGAACTAGGTATCGAAGCGCGTTATATAACGAAGTACCATCCTCAAAGTAATCTTGTGGAACGGATGCATTCAGAAATTGTACGATTAATCCGTTTATATTGCCACCAAGATCATCGTACCTGGAATATATATATTCACAAGATTCAGGATTTCCTAAATCACACTATTTCAGAATCTCTGGGAATGACTCCGGCAGAACTGTTTCTGAATTTGAAACCATCTAACCCCATTGCTAAAGAGCTAAAAATGGATTCTGAAGATGCAACAAATACTCCGGATTGGGATGATAAATTAACCATGGCTCACCTAAAACAAGTTCAGATAGCTCATAAAAGAAACAGAAGATATAATGAGAGACAGGTTCAACGACACATGATTGAAGAACATGATCTCGTTTTCCAGAAACAACATAATTTGAGCAGTGCAATTGAGAATAAGGTTGCTAAGTTTTGTATTTTGTATAAAGGACCATTATTCTGTATCAAGAAAATCAACGAAAAAGTAGTGGAACTGGTAGATCCAAAGACAGGAAGATATGTTGGGTTATGTAATGTTGACAACCTGAAACGATGGAATCCAACTACACAAACCAGACATCAATGGTTAAAGTTGGTACGAAGATATGTGAATGATGAAGTGTGGGCTAAAATAATACAGAATCATCGAGTTCAATATTAGTTTCATAAGATATTCAGTATAGCCGTTATGATGTGTTATCTTGATTCAAGTATTGTTACATTATCGTATATTTATACAAACATTTTATCATAAACTATGTGAATAATAATCATATCATAGTCTAACTTAGAAGAATGTTACGTATAAAGGAATTAATGCTAAGTGACTGAAATAGTTACGTTTTTCTTTACTTTTAATAAGAAGTTTATTGACTCTTTCATATGTCAGTTGTATGTGTAACGGTCATAATATATTGTCTCTTTTGTAGTTTATAATGTAATATCTACCAGAGTTGATTTACTAACATATTCGTTTAACTTTCACACATGCCAGAGTTCTCGAATATGACTCAATTTTACAAATGTGAGCATATCCGGTCCCACGTTCGGACGCCAAGTTGTGACAGTTCTTTTAACCTCATTTGTAATTTGGAGAAGATATGTGTTTGTTCCGTAGCAGTTTTGTGTTGTAAGCCACCGCTAATTGTTTTATTTTATACACGAGCGCTGGTGAACGATTATTAGTGAGTGAGACTTCGGAGTGTTAGGACGTAAGAAACGCCTGTCAGCTACGTGAAGTTATTGGCATGTTATTTTATTTTAAGTGTCAGTGTTATGTGGTGTTCTTCCAGTATTGAAATCATCAGGACAATAAAATCAGCAGATAAGTACTAAGCTCTTATTTTTATTTTGAGATAGCTTGATTGGCTTAACTACATTCCCTTTTCAACTGACTGATCTTCGTTAGTGAATAGTGAAAATACTCACTACTCCATTATCCTCTGATTTGTAACGAAAAACTATTTATAAACAGTGGTGACTTCAGAAAATTATCCTCGGGGGGAATTTCAATATGCGGGTGGAGGGCAAACATTGGTAGTCCACATTGAGCATGATCGAATATATGGTCCTGAAGGTCCTGGTCCTTCTTAGCTCGAGAGGGGTCTCAAATTCTCCCTCAGATCACGTCCTGAAAGCATCATTGCTTAAAAGCTTTTAGTAACAAATATAATATTACACTTGTTTCTCGTTCTACATTTAGAATTGGTAAAATCATAACTTATAGAGGATTATAATAAAAGCATAAAAATTACAATACCAATCATGTATAAATTATTCTGTAAGTTACCAACTTTGGGTCAGATTAAAACTTAAATATTTGTTTTCGGATTGCACTTAGAAGTAAGTCCTCCCTATATAATCCTGATTGCAAAAGCCATGTTTAACACTAATTAATTAATCAATATTTATACGAATATTTTTTTATTTTACTATCTTTACTATTCAGTATTATATACACTTCATTTCCAAAATCAAAATCTCGAAAATGTATATTGTACGAGTGCAGACTCGCAAATAAATGATTATTTATCATATATATTGGTCTCTATTCGAAATTCTATTTAATCGAATCCGACCAGAACACAGACAGAAACATCGAGAACAGGTGAAAAAAGAGAGAAAAAAAGGACGTTGTACCCGGCGGGGACTCGAAGTAAGTTCGAATGGTGCTTTATAAGCCGAACGCCTTAAATGGTCCTGAAGGTCCTGGTCCTTCTTAGCTCGAGAGGGGTCTCAAATTCTCCCTCAGATCACGTCCTGAAAGCATCATTGCTTAAAAGCTTTTAGTAACAAATATAATATTACACTTGTTTCTCGTTCTACATTTAGAATTGGTAAAATCATAACTTATAGAGGATTATAATAAAAGCATAAAAATTACAATACCAATCATGTATAAATTATTCTGTAAGTTACCAACTTTGGGTCAGATTAAAACTTAAATATTTGTTTTCGGATTGCACTTAGAAGTAAGTCCTCCCTATATAATCCTGATTGCAAAAGCCATGTTTAACACTAATTAATTAATCAATATTTATACGAATATTTTTTTATTTTACTATCTTTACTATTCAGTATTATATACACTTCATTTCCAAAATCAAAATCTCGAAAATGTATATTGTACGAGTGCAGACTCGCAAATAAATGATTATTTATCATATATATTGGTCTCTATTCGAAATTCTATTTAATCGAATCCGACCAGAACACAGACAGAAACATCGAGAACAGGTGAAAAAAGAGAGAAAAAAAGGACGTTGTACCCGGCGGGGACTCGAAGTAAGTTCGAATGGTGCTTTATAAGCCGAACGCCTTAAACCACTCGGCTATGGTAACAACTAGTGATTGTAGCAAAGGCTTCGAGTAGTAGTTCTTATTACAGAATAACATTTTCTATTGCCTAAAATTTAAACCTAATTTACTTTGATATAATATATCTATTAATTTGTTACATGAACACGTTTTCGTTACTTTGATGAATGATGTATGTTGTTGATATAGATTCTATTACATATTCTTTCGTAAATATTATAGAAAGTATCAGGGTTATTTATGATCTTTTATGGAAATTGACTGGCGCATGCGCAGTACACAGACAGTTCAATTGGAAGGCGAGGAAGGAAACGCTAACAGACTGTTAGAATGTTTCATCGCTATGAAGTATAAAGAATAGCTAAAATGTATTTTACGCTTGTCATTGCGTAAAGAATCACCAGGTTAATGTTTGTCCAAGTTCTCACTAATCAACTGGACTCATGAAAGATAATTAATATTGTCATTACTGCACAATATGAAGAATAAAGAACGTATATTACACCAAATTGTTCTCGAATTCGAACTTAGCTAAGGAAGGGACAATAAACAAAATGTGATTTATTCATTAGAATTGAGATAATTCAATGAAACTAGAAATTACACAATCAAAAGGAAAAATATCGTTAAAAAGACAATAATACTTTTATCCGAGATGTGAAATAAAGTTATTAATTAACTGAAATGAAAGTAAATATATTCTTATGTGTTCTTAGAAACGTTCAAAATAAATTCACAAATACTTTTTGAAGATATACTACTCTTCCTTTACGTTTTAACGAACTAATAAGTAAACAAGCAAAGGAAAAGAATGAAGAACGAAAGTATTGCTCTTGAAAAAAATATAATAAATAAATGAAACTTAAATAAATGTTTACACAAAAAATAACACACTAGTACTTCGTGTAGTCACCTCCAGAGTCAATAACTTCGTGTAGTCACCTCCAGAGTCAGTAACTTCTTGAAGTCTGGAGGAGATACTAGATACAAGTCTCGAGCAATACGACGGTGTGTCACGAAAATGTTGCCACAGTTCCATAACATGATTTTGAAGAAACGTTTGGTCTCTGTCATCACGTCTCTCTTCCCATTCTTGCACCATGTAGGTCCACAAATGTTCAATTGGGTTCAAATCTGGGAATAGAGGGGGCCACTCAATACAAATTAACTCTGGATGTTCATTTAGCCACTCTCGTGTTTGCCGGGAAGTGTGAACAGCACTGTTGTCATGCATAAATATATATTCTTCCTGTTCGGGGAAGTTTCTTTCTAAGGACGGTAACAACGTATTTTTGAGGATATTAATGCAAACACTGCTGTTCATTCTCTCAGGCACCGCAACTAAATCTCCAGGACCAGCAGCCATCATGTATCCCCAAAAGTGTGCTGATATTCGTCCTGAACAAGAAGTTCTGATAATATTTTGTTCAGCATACCTGGTTCCGCGCGGTCTATACAATATAACTCTGCCTTGTTGGTTAGACTTGAAAACCTTCTCGTCGGTCCAGATGACTAAGTCCCAATATGACTGAGGTTGGGTTATGTTATTCTGTGCCCATTCCATTCGTCTGGCCTTGTGAGTTTCAGTCAGGAGAGTCTTCTACGGGTCTTGAACAGTGTAGACCAGCTCCCAATAATCTTCTTCTTATTGTTTCGTGAGAACAATTATATTCTCTGGCTTTGTCCAAGAGGATTAACGTGTGGCATAGAGGTCTGTTGATTACTTCTGTAACTAAAGCTTGATCTTGAGCTGAAGTTGTCACTTTTGGCCTTCCACTTCTTGACCGAGACCTGAACCATTCACCACCTTCTTCATGTCGCTGAACCCATTTCTTGACCGTTTTCTTGTCACATCCCAGATCTCTAGCAATCTGAGGCACAGTTTGTCCCATTTTTGCTCGGCCTATGATTTCTCCTCTCAGAGCAACAGACAGTTCTCCACAGCCTTTAGAGCGAGGCATTTTGAGAACCTGTTAGAAATTTGCGTTCTGGCGTGTATGACAAATGTCGGTAAAGTGCATCTTTCTGTTTCTACTGCGCATGCACCAGTCAATTTTCATGAAAGATCATAAATAATCCTGACAATTGCTGTAATATTTATGAACGAATACGTAATAGAACCTATATTAACAACATCATTCGTCAAAGTAAAGAATACCGTAAACATAAAACAATTTGAACAGACTATGAATCAGGCCAAAATAGGCTTAAACTTCAGAGAATACAAAATAAATTTCATACTGTAACAAAAGATTGAACATGAAACACGCTTACTACATTTTAAAACTTGTCACATTAGCCAAGTGGACTAAGGCATTCGGTTAGAGATTCTGAAGCACCATTCAAGAATCCCACCACAGTACAATTTGATTTTACCTCTTCTTGACGTTTCTGCTTGTGATCCTACCGGATTCTATTAAATATAATTTCGTAATACGCTAAAATATACGTAATACTTGAAGTTCTTAACCTCCCATTTTTACATGTTTCAAGCTCAGTTGAGAAGAAAGAGGGAAAATGAAAGTACAAAGATTTACAATTATTACTTAGCATTTACTGTCATTGTAATTGTGGATGTTTTATTTATGAAAATGTATAATTAACTAAAAATATATTTAGTAGGTCACATGTCTCCATTTTTCGATTCTAACTTAAAAGTTACATCTTAGGCGGTGACATATCGAAGACCCAGGGGGTTGAGGGGGTTGTAACCCCTCCCATTGAAACTTTTATATTCTATTGAAATAAAAAGTGTTTCAGTTTATAATCTTGGAAAAGCAACAATCACTGTATGTGGAGGACGGTTTATTTATACTACGATTTATCATTTCCAAATGTGTAGAAGATGTGACTGGATATTGTGTATAATCATTCAAGAAATATAAGACAACGAAGGGACTTCGTAAATCCTTCACGCCACCCCAGGAGGAGGAAGAACGTCCCGCCTTCCCTCGGTTGGGAACTACTGCTTGCGAGGGAAACATTGTAACAGTGTGTAAGCGTTTCATTCCTCGCCTTCCAATTAAACTGTCTGTGTACTGCGCATGTGCCAGTCAATTTCCATAAAAGATCATAAATAACCCTGATACTTTCTATAATATTTACGAAAGAATATGTAATAGAATCTATATCAACAACATACATCACATCATTCATCAAAGTAACGAAAACGTGTTCATGTAACCAATTAATAGATATATTATATCAAAGTAAATTAGGTTTAAATTTTAGGCAATAGAAAATGTTATTCTGTAATAAGAACTACTACTCGAAGCCTTTGCTACAATCACTAGTTGTTACCATAGCCGAGTGGTCTAAGGCGTTGGACTTATAAAGAACCATTCGAACTTACTTCGAGTCCCCGTCGGGTACAACGTTTTTCTCTCTTTTTTTTTGTCACCTGTTCTCGATATTTCTGTCTGTGTTCCTGTCGGATTCGATTAAATAGAATTTCGAATAGAGACCAATATATATATGATAAATAATCATTTATTTGCGAGTCTGCACTCGTACAATATACATTTTCGAGATTTTGATTTTGGAAATGAAGTGTATATAATATTGAATAGTAAAAATAGTAAAATAAAAAAAAATATTCGTATAAATATTGATTAATTAATTAGTGTTAAACATGGCTTTCCAATCAGGATTATATAGAGAGGACTTACTTCTAAGTGCAATCCGAAAACAAATATTTGAGTTTTAATCTGACCCAAAGTTGGTAACTTACAGGATAATTTACATATGATCGGTATTGTAATTTTTATGCTTTTATTATAATCCTCTATAAGTTATGATTTTACCAATTCTAAATGTAGAACGAGAAACAAATGTAATATTATATTTGTTACGAAAAGCTTTTAAGCAATGATGCTTTCAGGACGTGATCTGAGGGAGAATTTGAGACCCCTCTCGAGCTAAGAAGGACCAGGACCTTCAGGACCATATATTCGATCATGCTCAATGTGGACTACCAATGTTTGCCCTCCACCCGCATATTGAAATTCCCCCCGAGGATAATTTTCTGAAGTCACCACTGTTTATAAATAGTTTTTCGTTACAAATCAGAGGATAATGGAGTAGTGAGTATACTTCATTTTTTTTAGCTATGGATTTAAGATTTGCAATTCATATAATGTTCCGTTCTAATCGAATTTGAAACAAAAGAAGTTTTCAATGAGTTACTCAAAGAAATATTTTCAGCCTCCGGATGAAAATAGGAAGACACTTAAAAAAAGAAACAACTTGCTACAGGGTTTGAACTCACAAACATCTGATTGACAGTGTATCGACCCAAACCACTCGACCGTTTTGCAGGCCTTTTGCACATATTCTTTTTCCTTTTGTGAAAGCAGTTTACTGTTCCATACTCGCTTTTGTTTATTCCGATACGACTATGAGTTCTCAGTAAATATTTAGACGTTACAGCTCTTGCAATGTATAGAAGTGTTTTTAGAATAAATCACAATCGATATTATGTCCTAATAACATACGTAAAACAGGTTGAATTCGTGAAATGATTGAGGTTGGACTGAGCGTAAATGTTTTCATAGTTAGGAGCCTGGATATGCAAACCCGCTTAACGTGGGGATTTAATTTTGTGAAATTTGGTACATGTTTTAAAGGGGACTGTATAAAGTTCCTACGTAATTAGGGGGGATGTTTGGGGGGGTCTATAGGGTAGTATTGTTAGTATTCCTATTCTTATTAGTATTAAAAGAAATTTTGATATTAGCATTCGTATTTTCTGTCTCTTTTTTTTTAAAATACAAAACGAAATCGAGAGGGATTTCTTTGTGGGTACAAAGGAACTTTACGAAGTAAATTTACATCATGTTCCATCATGTTGGTGGTTCTTGTTGTTTTATAGGACAGATTTTAAACACAAAAGTTAACCACAACATAAGCTATGGTTGAGCCAGAGAATTTAAAAAAAAACAACAAAAGAAATCACCGGAAGTATATTCCGTTCTTTCTTTTACTTCAACTAACCTTGACTGATAACAACCATAGGTTTCCGTTTGTGGTGAACTTTCCTGTTTTTAAATCTTAAACTCCTAGTGTAAGTGATTTAGTTATTCGGAGAATAATTTTACATAGAGACGACATACATGGTGACCTGTTGTTGAGCAACAGCTGAATGCAGATATGATTAAAGTCAATGTGCAATGGATAATTTAATAAAATACTTCCTTGTTATTTTTCGCTTCGGTGTTTGCCAAACGATAAACATACAGAGGTTCCAAAAATTACGGTCTTTAACATAGTGGAATGAGAATGTGGAGAGTCGATTACCATACTCACATATATATTTCTTTAATTGTCTGAACGAATTCTTGTGCTTACGTTTGACCAATTAATAGGAATTTATATTATATATTCAGACAATAACTTTCCATGGTTTGTGGTACATTAAACCGTGGTTATTACAATGTAATTTGAGTTATTTCATATATTGATAAAATTTTTAAAATCTCTTAACGTTTCCTTGTTTGGTTGTTGTTACAATCTTCTTATGATTTGTCACAACGCTGATTTGAAAGAGTTTTTATTCCTTTTACATTGAGTATTATCACTTGTCCAAATTTTGTGTTTGTCCTGGTACGAGAAGAGTTTTTCACCTGTAAGCAATGAACTGATGTAGGTCAATGGGAGTCTGTCCGTAGATAAAAGAGCTTTACTTGTCACTGCAGAAGTTTATAAATTTTGTGGCACAGAGAAAGTTCTGTATCCGGATGGAAGTTCAGATTTTAGATAACTGTTGTCCACTAATAAACAGTGATGGATCGAACAATAATAACAATCGATTTCCATATCGTCCCTCTGGATTAGCCCTGGATGGGGCCGACAGGCTGTGATCTGGATCCTTGGGTACCTCCAGATACCAGGACGGTGGGGGGGCCTTACTCTAGGCATCACACTGGGAAAGCAATGGTTAGAGATCTGCAATCAAAGAGACTATTAGACTACATTATCATTAATGCTTTGCATAATAACCTTGGCTTCTGCAGAGTATTCTTTATATAGGAAGTCCACTGAATCCTTCTTGTATTTGTTCATTATGTTTTTTTTAAAGGGGCTGACCACACATCAGTTTAGGAAAGGTATAGTGATCGATGGAACCTGCGAAGGTTACCAATAATGAAACTATCTGAAAATGAGAATCGAATAAGGAAATGTTTTTATCCAGATGTCCTGAGTGTGCTGTCCACACATCGTCAAAGTCTAGGTATAGATACCTGTTTAAAATAATGTATGTGATTGTATTAATATCACTATGAGGTTAAGAATCAATTTTGTACCATGAACAAATTAGATCAGAAGTCTGGAAATAAGTATATGTGCGCTGACCACACATTACTATTCTCTCTCTTGTGTTTGAGCGGTGCCTCTTGTGTTTGAGCGGTGATGATGCGAAGATAAAGATAACATCATGGTAGAACAAGTTCTTCACAAGATGATTGATGTACCTAACTCGGTTTGTTTCTTTGTGAGTGGAATGATAATGAGGGAGGAAAGTGGATTATTAAATATACTTTTCATTTTACTGTAGTGATTAATGGGTGATGAATCATATTGTGAGTAAATCCAAGGTACTTTACAAGATGGGCAATACCTTGTTTGTTATGACAACGTCGGGACGTAATTGCCTTATCGACATACATTTGCCGTATATTTTGTTTTCAGATGTAGTCAGGTTGAGGAATAGAGTGTTAAGAGGAAGTTTGAATTGAGCCAGCGTGGCGGAAGTTAGCTAATTATACAGCTTGGTATAATGGTAAGTGGCTTGTAAATTATCAGCTCGGCTGACGAATGTTCGGAGAGAGGGGGAAAGGGGGCTTTTGCATCGCAACTGAGAGAACACATCTAGTATACTGTTGCAGTTGCCGGCTTCGGACCAGGGACATCTTAGCATTGTCAGATAAGTATATTTGCATTCTTTTTTTTTTAATTAAAGGATAGGAGTGGTCAGTCGTTTGGATTGCTATGCATGAGTATAAAAAGTGCGTTGTATACGGTCTTTATACCTTGAAATGTTAATATTATCTACCTTCTTTTTTTTTAATTTAATTTTAACAAAGATAAAACTTAACAAGTTGATGCAATGCTTTTAAGTAATTTCGTGCACCACAGGATTATTAAACAGGTCTTAGATTCAACAAGATTTAATTAAAATTAATTATACCTTTGCAAGTATGCCAGTTAGGAGAATTAGTTCCAAAGTATCTTCAAAATTTATGTTAATTGATTGAACTAAAAATTTAAAGTATGTCAAGCAAACTGATATAAATTTTAAACATGTAAAATTTCATTATTGAAATTCATTTCTAGTTTTACGCTTTATTACACCTTGTGTACCCATGGTGTTCAAGATAAGATGTATCTCACAATAGGGCAATCCAGCACTTGAGAAATTCTCAGTTAACGTGCATATTTTTTTTCACAATTGTATGCTTGTTTTCCGTGTTTTTTTTTAAATAGTGTCTCACTAAATCCTTGATAATATGTTGTCTCAATTGTTATAGATTTCTTGAATTAATATTGTAAGTTTTTTTTTAGCTTTGGTGCAGCCCTATAAAGTTAATTATTGACAAATGAGGCCCTCAGAGGAGGCAGTCTTATCTTGTGCACATTATGATTTGTTCATTATATTTGCATACTTTTGTAGGTAGCTTAGTAAAAATAACGAGGAAAAGAAATGTCAAATTTCTTTTTCGAAGTAAATTGATAATCAAGTGCTTAAAAATTAATAACTTTTAACAAAAATGAAAAAAAGGAAAATGAATACTCAGTTATCTCCAAGTAAATTGATAATCAAGTGATTAAAAATTAATAACGTCTAACAAAAATATAAAAAAGGAACATGAATACTCAGTTATCTCCAATGCGCAGGTCCTTTCACTTCTCTCACCTGGACAGGCTCTGCTGTTAGGCTTCTGAAAGGAAAATTCTGAAACGAAAAATTCTCACACACAAACATAGTATTATAGATTGAACCCGGGGACTCGAGTGTGTCCGTAGTGTCGCGACTACTTGTTAGTCGAAATTTTAAAGACTTTGTGGTTACAACTTTACTGGATTTAATTAATAGTTACATTTATCTAATTTCTATTCTATGCTAATTATTAGGTATAACAACCAACGAGTTTAAATAAGATCTTAACTTTGTGGTTCATATTTTTCAGTTTGTTGGAGGATATGTATAATCTTTTGCTAGAAGAACGCAAAGGGAAGCGAAGGAACGACTTACGTCTCCAAAGACAATGTGGGGAGGACTCCTGTTACGGGGTAAGTACTATCTCCCTGAATTGTTATTGTATTCTTCTTGAAGCATGTGTCTTCAATTACTTCGCTTTAAGTTACCAATTCGTTTAGCCATTGAGTGTTAATCCTAGATTAGTGCTGAACCCTAGTGTGCAACGAAGTCGAAGTTCGTATCCTGGGAGTATCCCATACCGATTTTTATTATTACTGAATTAAGTGAAAGCCACAACGAAAGATAGTGACCAAAGTCGTAGTTAAACAGTGATTATAAGAAGTGCGTTTTGCATTACCTGTGAATTTAGTAAGTGTTTCCCTAAGGAAAAACGAAAACAAAAAACGGTGTTTTGTGCGTGTCACTCATACAGAAAGTGCGTGAGTCGGGATTCGATCTCCGACTTATCTGTTTCCTTTCAAAGTTAGATACAATTGCGTAAATGCCAATAATCACCGGAAAGTGATGTCATTTTGACAACGATATTAATTTTGACAAACATTCCGGGTCTCGAACTCGGGACCCCTCGTGTAGATAGGGATGATATGTGGTGAACTAAGTTTCTATTGGAAGTATTTGATTCTAACCGACTTACACATAACCAATTCGAATATAAACTTGAGCTCGTGAGGAGCGATAATTAAGATATCGAATAAAAGAAGTGATCCATCGGGGGATCGAACTAGAGGTCGTTAAGAACCAATTGCTTAACAGAAACTATGGTGTATCCCAATCGTGATAATCTGTTTGGCAACATTAATAACATGATTCGTTTCGTTGTAGTTTCGTTCCCCTGTTTTTAATTATTTATCTATTTTCCCGTTATACATGCTCGTGTGTTCTTCGATATTGAAGCTACACGCAACAACATCCTGAGTCCTTGTTAGCAGCTGGATTTACTTCCGTCACCCGATAAGAGGTGATTTGCTTTTAGTTTTAATGCAGAATGAAAGGCGGGTGTTGAGGAAGTATCCGCGAACATTGTAAGAATTTGCATCAAACCAAATGATATTCGATTAACTTTTAAGTTTGAGAGAGTATTACTTTTGTTTGATTAATTTGACTTTTAACTTATTTTACTTGAATGTCTATCTGACTTACCGTGTGTCAACGGTGCTTGTGCGCTGTTGTTATGTGGTGTTTTCCATTTATCAAACAGGGCCGCTTATGGACGGGGCCACCAAATTTGAAAGTCTCATGACTTCTAGTTATTAAGTCTTTTTGCTTGACCTAATTATAATGTTTTTATTCTGAGTAGAATTAAGTTATTTTATACCAGATTTAGTGAAAACAAGTTGACAGAACTCGAGTGTCCTCAATGTATATTATGCAACTCGGGAGGGTTTTTAACTTTATTATGTTTATCTAACTTAATGTCCATCGAAATGAAATAGACACAAATGAACTTACTAATAACAATTAAACATAATAAAAATAAATCCAAAGCTAAAATCCTAAATAAGCAGAAACCCAACTAACGTAAGGTGCGAATTCAAAAAGGATAACTAAAATTAATATCTAAGAGCTATTATAACACTTAATCAGTTACTACTGTATTACTTCCATTTACCATAAGATATCATTATACATCGTTTTTTCTATTTTATTTTATTATTATTATTTTTTTTATATACCTATATGTATATAATCCTTCCCGCCCAGACTCCTCAGAAAAAAAATTAAAATAAACTAAAAACTTTAGAGCGATAAACATTAAAGTCTTAATGATTAAATGAATAAAAAGAAACAGTACTTAAAAACTAAAATAAGAACAAACAACATATGAGGAGCCTGGCAGGTGAGGTGAACAAATGTTAGGCAGAATATATAATGTAATAAAGAGGAAGCAAATCCAGGTAGCAGATATATTGACAGCACTTACTGGCCGGGAAGAGTATATACAAAAGAAAATTCGAGGAACAATAATATGTAGCAAGTAAGCACAAAGCAAACACAAGCGGGCCAACTACCCGTTAAGGGATGTAAATACGAATCACTGACGTAATGTGTTCCCGACAGGCAATGCAGTGTGTAACCGCCAGTCCAAGCAACACAGGTGGCGGCATGATTGCAAGGTCGGAATACTAGTTGGACTTCTTCGAGTAGGCAAATTTTACACAGAGAATTCTGAGGGGAGGGGGTGTGATCGTTTGAGGTGTGGTCGGAATTTTCAACAATCTCAGTAGCAGCGACCGGAATCTCAGCATCCGACAGAACTACTGGTTGTGGGGGTGATTGGGATTGATCTTGGGATGCCGTCTGTAGCACGCGATTTACAAAATCATGTCCCTTATGAAGTAAAAGGAATGCGCAGCGGGGAGCGTAACGCGCGTGTTCAACCCAGGGGTCATCGGTGGGCTCCCATCGATAAAGGCCCTGACCACAGAAAAAACAGATAGTCTGGTCTCCCTTTTTCGCATAAAAGAAACCGGCTCGGCTTGATGCCTGTAGAGTTTGAGCTAGAGCGGGGGGCCACAACGAAAATGATTCTAGTCGTTTTTCTTCGAGAGTGTAGTGAGGATATTTGGGTCCACTCGTTATGATTTCTGAAGTACCTTCTATGTTAGGGGATGGCCCCCATCAGGATGAAAGACGTTCAGGGCGGGAATTGGGCATATACGTCCAATGATAGGTGCCACATTCGTCTCTACCCTGAGGAAAATTTTGTAAGAGCGGGCAAGAAGGTGAACACTGACGATGCAATTCATCCGGATCATCCCCTGGTTTAAAAAGGCCGATCTGAAAATTACAAAATATACAAGCTACTCTATCTGGTTTGCAGAGGAAATAGAATCCAGCGCGTGCTAACGAAGCGGGCGAAATAAAAGATACCGACCAATCAGTAAAAGTTGATAATCGAACAGTTTCATCACGTAGAGCATCCATGGATGGACCAGGCGCAGATGGTGTGGGTGTAGGCTCCATGGTGGCTAGAGGAGAAGGAGACAATAAAAAAATAAGATATAATAGTGTTCCTAAAAGAAAGAGATCTGGAGAGAGAGAGTGATATGGAGAGGGAGTATGTTTGGAGGAGGGGATAGGCGCCCCCCCTTTGTAGAACTCGTCGTAATTATAATCCTATCATAATGTATTTAGTATGTATGCCAATGTTCATTGTTTGATTGCGTTATGTATTTTATAGGTTTGGTTTTATCCAATAACACTTAAGTATCGCGGTGGCGATTGTTTCTGACAGTATGGTCGACGGCGAGCTCGTACTAGACCACGTCTACGCAGTGTAATACCAGTTAAAATAACAGACAACAGTCCGATGACCAAGGTAATTACCATAAATATGATATTAATAATAAACATTGTCGAATAATCTGTTAACATTGGTTCTGAAGATAGGAACCCTGAACGAAGGGTACATGGGTGACAAATGAAAGGTACAGCCTCAGTTGTTATGTCTTGAAGCCATTGCACAGGAATTAGTTTTACAACTCGTGCTTTTTCCACGTGATGAGTAATGCAAGGATAAATAGATTGTTGTACAACCCCTTGTAGTCGCACAGAGCATCTACAACCAAGATTGATCAGAAAACTGCCATTATCATCTGGGGACATCATATTCGGGATGTCCGTTTCTGGGCATGAAATATGAATCGACAATCCGCGTCGGGCAAGAATCGTGACAGTAGTGAAATTTAACCGGTGAAATAGGTCAACCGACGGTAAATATTTGCACTTCAGAGGACAATTGTCTCGAATGGCCGAAGAATTTGACTGCAGAAGCGATAGGAGACAACGTACTATCGAGAATTCGTGCGGTTGAAATTCACGGGCTAAACAAATGGTCTCCTTTGAAAAATCACAGTCTACGGTCATAAGTTTATTGGACGGCCATCGAGTTACTATATGTTGGATAGGTAGATCCACATGAAATACTTCCTTACCCCTTTGGAAAGGAATAATACGCAAACGTTGGAGTTGTAAGGTGGTTCCGCGTTGTCGTAAAGGGATTTTAATAGCCATGATGACTTGTGTAGGCGCAATGATACATTCACTAAGTTTATACGAGTAGAGAACCGAAATATCTGAGGGGGGTATGACTAACTCATATGCTGTTGACTTAAGCCGTTGTTCTAATTCATAAGTCAAGTTAAGTAGTAAATCAGGAGGGAGTAAGGTAGGGGTGATAGAATTCGTTAAGCATGTTGCAACCAATTGATCCCAAGTTTGAATTTTATGGACAGTTCGTAAAGTTTTCCAAGGAATCATGGACGCATGTTGAGCTAATCTCAAGTTACCAAGAAAGGTTTGAAGCTGTGTGTTAGTAATCCAAGCTTGCTTAACGTGGACTTTCGTGACAAAGACAAAGGCATAGCCTTGCTGACTATGATCTTGCATGAGAACTTCTAGATTATTTTGAGGTAGTTTTTTCCAAATGTTTTGTCCATCAGGCGGTACGAACGACTCGTATAAGAATTCAAGAACTAGTGGTAACGATGAATCATAAAGGAGAACGTGCGGATCACTGTCCGTAATAACGCCAGAATGGGCAAGGGTTGAAAGTTCTAGGGCATGCGCCTCACCAGTAGCGAGCAATAGTAACGTGATCGCTGCTAGTCATAAAGTAGTAGTACGAGGGGAGCTGGGGGACGTCGGTCTTGACTCGAAGAGGGTTCCTCTAGGGGTTGGGAGGTAGGTGGAGGGGGATTGCGAAGAACAGAAAAAACTCGAAGACAAAGCGTCTTATAACACCAAAAGAGAATAATTCCCGAAATTGTTATCCCAATAACGGCATAAAGTAGTGGCTCTGTTATATCGTGAATAAGGCCTTGAGCTTTCACCGGCTGGGGGTAAGTAAGCAGAAGGGGCCACAGAGTGTTCTTTAAACGAAGGGTCATATAAATTATGCATAAAGTAAGAACAGTATTCCATACGAACAGAATAGTAAGGTACGGTCTGCCACTGATATCTGATACTTTAATTGTTTGGGGAAGTGCGATGGGGGTTAGCCTATGTGATTGTAATGGCTGTTCATAGTATGTTACCTTTACTGACCAATTTTGGTTTAATGTCGCGTTAAGATCGGTGAATTCCAATTCACTTAAGAGATTTTTCGGTGATTTAAGAGTCTCTAAAGGTAACCAAGTTAAGGGTAGTAGGCGTTTGACTGCAGGATCGATGATGGAGTCCTTGGGGCATGGGAAACGGGGAGGAATTCGTAATTGAGGATTAATTTCTAATGCACATTTACAGTGTAGACTAACTTTGAGAGACCCAGGAGTAAAAGGATCCTGTTTAAGAATTTCACTCTTGTGTGGGCATGTCATGGTCATTTGACGGGGAGGGTTAGTAATAAGATAGGTGTCTTCATTTAAGGGAGTGATGATGGGTTGTACGTGTGGATGACAGGTAAATGCACAAAATTGATTGATTTCCGCGACCGAAGATGTTTGCCACAAATGATAGATACAATTTGTAGCTTGGAAGGAAGTAATTGTTATTTCAGGTATTTTACAAAGTCCATCAGGTCTATTCAAACACGTGATAAGATCGTAGTCGGCTAAGATAGCTTCAAACTCAGAATTAGTAGCCAGTAGGGCAGGTTCATGTATTACCTTGCACGTTTGATTTTGGTAATGAAATGGTAATGGAATCAAACGGAACAATTTTATGGGGTGAGCCCCACGAATGATTGGAATTTTAGTAATTAACGTCACACGGTTTCCTACAAAGTGGCAGGTGGTTGTACGTAAATTATAGTAGCGAAATATTTCTGATTGTGGTATAGCTAATGAGTATCCTTGTTTCTGAAGTCGAAGCGCTAATACCTGTAAATCATGCGCTAATTGTTTGGGGTTGACTGCTGTTAATGACATACTTCCCTCGATGCAAGCAGTGTGGATGTCGTTATGTTGTCGCTCGTATTGGAGCGTAGCAAGGAGATTGCTTAGGGTGAGAACTTGCACTGACAATGCGGTATCATGATTACGAGCCACTTTCTCGATTACCCTATTCACTGCTTTCTGAAGCGATTTCACTTTATCCTGTATGGAATGTACAGCATTGTTCACTTGGGTAGAAAAAATTCTTGTAGAGTCTCGAGTCAACAGAATGTTATGATGATCTGAATGTATTTGATCTACTAGTTGATTCAACAATTCACCCATTTTTCTTTGGCTTGTAACGTAATTTTGGAAAGTACTTTTTGAAACAGTGTTACAACACCAAGAGAGGAAGCTACCAATGAAATCTAAACCACGTTTTGCTTTATCTGTTCGAAACGCTGTGAGGTCAAGAAATTCTTGCTGTAATTGTAAGTCAGTGATCTTTTGGATCTCCACAATCGAGTTCAACAATGTAAATGAATGTTCAGAAGCGTCTACAGTCTGATCGCAATAACCGGAAGTGAATGCTTGCTGAAGAGTTTGAAATTCATCATGCAACTGAGGTAAATTGTATATGGGTATGGTATAAGCCAATATAGCTAACTTATGGTAGGGTACCTGAGAACACTCCTGCATTAGCAAGTACATGAAGAACGCTTTCCTGGTTGGATAGTGGAAGAAAAGAACTTCCAATTCCCAATATAACAAAAAGATAATGGCGAATTAACATTTCTCTGAAAGAAAAACAATAAACAGAAATAATTATATAAGATAACATATCGCCGAGAAATCCGGCTCGCGGCGGTATAATAAGAATGTCTTATTTATTTATTTGCATAGGTCAATCAACTATTTTATCAACTTTACATTATCGCAAATTGAGGTTATCTGTTTCTCATTTAACATGTTCTACCGGTTCCGCTGAAAAGAGGGTCGGATGTCCGGGAGCGTCCGTTTCTTTTTTAAACAATATACTTATTGACTAGTAAGAGCTTTCGTTTATGTAGTGATAATGCCTGATTTCGCTATTCCTGAATATTTATACAATCGTGACTCTGTTAAGTTTTATAACAAGTTGTGGTCGTGGAGTGAAAAGGGAAGGGTTACCAGTATGGGTGGCCTCTGGAAAACGTGAATCGTTATAAGGGTTGCTTTCAGTCGTGATACCGATTGTAACCAAATTACACACCTAGAAAACAAAAATTTAGTGGCGTGGAAAGTGTTTTTGTCGGGAAGGATCTGGTAACGCGTGGGATTAGATCCGAGTATGCACTTACATCTGGCGGTAATAGTGATCGAAGAGAACTACATATTCAGTTGGTCTAACTGGAGTAGGTAAGTCCAAGCATATAGTTGGTATTAATGAAGTAGGGTAATCACGTATAGTCTAACTGTGGGGTTTATATAATTAATGGTTCCTTGCCTTAAGGTACGAGCTAGAAAGAAATGTATTCCTCTTCCAAAACCTCATTCCATGTGACGGGTCTGGAGGCAACTCGCAATTGGAAGGTTGAATCACTTGTTCCCATTACCAGGAAAATGCGAAATGCGAACCCATACGTAGCGTACACACTTCTCATCCAACGTGTGGTTTTTAAACCAAAAAGTTTCAACCATCCCTTGAAAAGGATGAGGTTTCCTATCTGACAATATCGAAATGCAAGATAGCGCAGCAAATAGTATCGGAAAAAAGGTGGAAATATCTTGGCAGCCTGTCGGGAGGGGGTGAATGCAAATAGCCTGTTCCAGAGTTTTCTTTCCCACAGGGTGATGTACGTCCATACTCGTAGGGGAATGACACTACTCCTATTAGAGGTGATATGGCAGCGTCGATCTCCAGAATTGGAACCCGTAGGAATATCCGTTTCCGGAGAGAGACAACAAGAACAGCGTTCCTGTATCAATCGAGCGATGTTGGACATACCGAAGATAGGCTATTGTTTGATCCGTTAAGTTATTTACTGTATCCGCAAAGGCTTTGGGGGACAATTGTCGGTATATTAGGCTAAGGCAGATGATTTCTAGGGCTTCCAGGAAATCTACGGATAAATGGATATATACCAAGTCTGGGGGTAGTTGTCGATTAATGGTAGATAGAATTTGAGCCACAAAGGATTTTGCAAAATATTTCCGCTGAGAGATGCGAGTAAAGAGCGGCATGGGGCGTACAGCTAAGTGATAAAATTTTAACTTACAATCTTGTCCTGAGACTGACCTTCTACTGTCTGACCTCTCTACGAAAGAGAAAACGATAATTATATGGCCATCGTAAATGAACTGTGACTTACATGGGGTAATTGTCTGTTTCTATTAGACTTAACTACTAATATTATTATTACCGTTATGTTATGTCTTAATTTATTTTGTTACTTATTTATTTATTTATTAATAGTTTAAAATGAGCAAGGAGTTTTGCGTAAACTTTTTTTTATTTCTACTGAATGGAGTAATCCTCTCTCCTATCTCTTTCCAGATCGGGGATCTAGGAGCCGTTATCATCAATAAATTATCGAAGAGGAAGGAGGTACGTATGAAATGTAAAGTGGAAGGATCTTAATGTCCATCACAAGTATTAATCTTTGATATGGCTTTACCGCTCTCCTTCTCCTTCTGGAATTAGGTCCTCTAACATACAAAATGGATCCGCCCAGGAGGGTGATTCTATTTTTCTAGAGTACCAGCTGTGTAATTTTAGTACTTGTCGGATTCCACATTCGAAATGATTTTGTAAGTGCTCTGAAAGGGGCCAGGGTACTATTGGGTCAGGCAACTGGTCCAGGGAAACATTAATCAAAGGTCTTAGGTCCAGAATAAACCATTCCTGGCATGCTTCTCTTAAAGCGGCTGCCGTCGGCTCGCCATAAACGAACACCGTAGATCCCATTGGGATCTTGTTTTTGAGTTCGCCAAATGCTTCATGTAAATAACACTCTCCTTGATCATACTCTAGCGACTGAACTTGTTCATAGAGCCATACGGTAATTTGTTGATCTGGGGTGAGTTGGTCATGGGTGATGTAGGGTTTTAGAATATAATTAATAGGATCCAACTCTAACAGTTGTTGACTAGACCGTTTGGGTACTATGAAAACGGATAGTTCCTTGAATATTTGAATTCCGGCCGCTAGTTGGAGGCCTTCCAGCGCGAAGAAATAAGCGGGAGCAATGTGATAATTGTCCGTTTGGCTTACACTTTCATTTATTTCCGCGTCCTCGTTATCCAGTTGTAGGATTTCCTTTTCTTCCCAGAAATGTGCCATGTCAGAGTATAAATTCTATAATTAAAGGGAAAATACAACATTGGACCTTAGTGCTGCCATGGTCTGGTTGCACTTAACCTACCTTATTCTAAACTTTAATTTAAATATTACCTAAATTTGTCCTTACCTCTATATACTAGTGACTAACTAGTATTGGTCAAACCTGACAAAATGCTCACCAGAAAAAAGATCGTTTATTATTTCTGCTTGTTTGGTTGGACTGAAGGATTATTTTCCTTAGTCTGATTCCTTGTAGTCGCTATCGATTTTTGTGGACCCTGTGAGGTCCGGCCGAATGTGTTTGGCCTTCCTCCATTTGCTTTAGGGTTCCATTTATTCTGTATGTCACGGGTGTTTGTTTGCTCTTGTGGGCGGACTGCTGGGGTTTTGTCAGTAAGGGGTGTCCCTGAAATATGAGTCTTAGCCCAACATTGAGCACGCAAGTGCTTCGGTCGTCCACATCTAAAGCACTTCAAGGGGCCTCGATTTGGAGGTTTTTCAACCGAAACAGATTGCAATTTGGAGAATTTAGGTTTTGGAGGTTGAATCTTCCGGGCTATCTGAGTCTTTACCTCTTTCTGTGGTGGCTTAGTGGTGGATGGCAAAGAAATTTGCTCTCGGCGCAACTGCGAGCGTACTCGAGCTTTTTCATATCTATTATTACTATTATTACTATTATTAGTATTTGTAATTTTAAGAGATCCCAACACCACTAGTTTGTGGATTCTTTCTTTACACTGTGCTTAACCTATGTTTAACCACCGTACGGTTTTATTTATACGATTTAGTTCTGTGTGTAACTTCTTCATGTTTCTGAAGTAAGGAGCTCCTTTTTGATACTAACTCGGTTAAACCTAGGCCTAAGCTTCTTGAGTACTTTTTTTTTATAGTGGCTTGAGTATTTTAAAATCCGGAGGATGGGGGAGCAAGAGTTAAGAAAGAAGGGGGATATTTTCTTTCTTTTCTTTTTTTTATTATATATATTATTACTAATTTTTTTTATTTAGTGCGCAGCATCCTCCCGACTATCTCCGGGGCTCGGACACACTCATACTTTATAGCTGCCGAAGTTTCTTTCCGGCCTCCAAAGATAGAAGGGAAAATATTATTTCTAATCCTAAAATTATTGTTTTCTTCATAGCGTAGCGGCATTGAATATGGTGAGAATTTTGGCGCCAGTTCATCACACTCAAAGCGGTTACACAGTAGTGTAATTGTTCCCCTTCTGTTTTAAAATATTTTTTTTGCTTAATCCTCATCACTGTCACCAGATACCTCCTCCGAAGTCAATCTATCTCGCGGATAGTACTTCTTTAATCTTTCGATTGTTACAATCTGGGTGCGGCTGGGATCAGTTACTGATTCAATTTTACAGGCATTTGTAGGGGAGATACTTCTAAGGTAATACGGTCCCATAAATTTTGGTGTCAGCTTAGGAGAAATATCCTTCTTTGGCAGGTAATCTCTACACAATACTAAGTCACCGACTTTCAGCTTAATAGGTTGTCTAGTGCGATCCACTCGTAACTTAGTCTGTTGCTGTACTTGTGTCATGGCTTGCTGAGCTAACTTACGGATTATCTTTAGTTGTTTCTGGTGTTCCTGTATTTTCGTAAATTGATATTGGGTGTCCAACTGAGTGGGAAATCTTGCCTTTTGACCAAATACAATCTCGTATGGGGAGTATTTTCTAATAGGTGAGGGTGACACATTATAAGCATATGCACACAATCGGACATATTCTGCCCACTTAGTAGGCTGTTTGGCCGTGTACTTAGTTAGAAAATTTGCAATTACAGAGTTAAATGCTCACATAGCCCGTTTGTTGACGGTTTAAATGCTGCAGTTCGAACATGTTTAATGTCAAGTAAGTCATTTAGTTCCTCTATCCGTCAATACCTCTTTTGGGGGGCCAAAACGCGTGATTAACTCGTCCAACATGGCTCTAGCCACTGTCGGAGCTTTCATATTTCGCAGTGTTACCAATATTGCGAAATGGCTAAGATATTCTACCATAACCAGGATATAACTGTAGCCTGCGCTACTATGTAGCGGGCCAAATATATCTAAACTCCAATGGGAAAATAACTCCTCTTTTACAGGTAAGGGGTGAAGAAAACCTTGTTTCTTTTCTCGAGGGATGTTCACCCTCTGACATTCGTCACACGAGCGAACATACTCCTTAACTATTTTCCCCATGTTAGGAAAGTAGTAACGTTCGTTCACTTTAGAATAAGTGCGAGAAAATCCCGTGTGGCCTCCACACAGCGGAGACGAATGGGCCTCTTGTAATATATCGGGGATAGCCTTTTCCGGTATCACTAGTTTCTTATCATTGTTCATGACTCGATATAAAACATCGTCAACTACAACATAGGGTTTTAGGGCACGATCAGTAGGATCATCTTTCTTCTTTTGTATCAGTTCTCTAATTTTATCGTCCTCTTTTTGCATTGTTTTGATATCCATTTTGGGACATAACACTAGGTTGCACACGTCTGCACAATCTTCTTCTTGACCAAATTTTGAGGGTAACTCATCCTTTAGCGGACACCTTGACAAAAAATCTGCGGTCACGTTATTGCGGCCTTTGACATGTTCAATCGGAAATTGGTAGGGTTGTAAACGGATGGCCCAACGCATGAAACGAGAATTTAGCATCTTATTATTTCTTAGGTAACATATGCCGTGAGCATCAGTCCGAACAATAAAGAGACGATCTGCCAATAGAAAGTGGAAATGCAAAATTGTCTTAGTAACTCCTAGCGCTTCAAGCTCAACCGTGGAGTAGTTGAGCTCCGCTGGGGACAACGATTTCGAAAAATAGGCTATTGGGTGTTCTTTGTTATCTTCTTTAATCTGTGCAACGTATCCTCCTATTCCGTCTCGACAGGCATCCGAATAGACTATGGCGTCCTGATTTGGGTCAAAGTGGGCAAGGACGGGAGCAGATATAAGACAAGATTTCAAGGTATCCCATGCTTGTTTCTCGGTTTCTCCAAATTCGAATTTGGCGTTCTTTTTAGTCAATGAAATGAGTGGTTTTGCAATAGAAGAAAATCCTTGGACAAAAGCTCTGTAAAATGAACAAAGTCCAATAAAACTACGTATTTCTTTGACTGTGGTGGGGTATGGTACCTTTGATATAGCTTCCGTTTTTGCGGGATCTACACAAATTCCTCGTCTACCGACGATGTGACCAGGCACCGAGGCTTCTTCGTAACCAAAGTAACATTTCTTAGGGTTGAGTTTTAAGTTGGCCTCCCGGAGTCGAGATAAAATAATTCTCGTTCTTTCTATTAAAGCTGGGAAGGAAGGACTAGGGCAAACCAAATCGTCTAAATAACAGATTACATACGTCCACATAATGTCACCAAAGGTGACATTCATCATATTTTGAAAAAGGGCCGGGGCCGTGGTTAGGCCGAATGGTAGTCTCAAAAATTCGAATTTTCCCCGACTGCAGATGAATGCAGTCTTCTCTATATCGCACGGACGGATAAGCAATTGATGGTATCCATTTTGCATGTCCAGAGTATTTATGAATTTGGTTCCGTTTAAGAACGCTAGTACCTCATCTATGCGCCGCACTGGCGTATAATTAGGCCTTAATATCTTATTTAGCCCTCTAAAGTCCACGCATGTGCGCGGGGAGCCATCTTTTTTAGGTACTATCACAATTGGTGCCGAATATGGGCTCTTACTTTCCCGGATAATATTGCTGTCTAACATTCTCTGGATCTCTTCCGCGACTATCTCTCTCTGTTTTGGTGTTTCTCTATATGGGGAGTGAGAAACAGGAATATCTGTGATGACCTCTAAGGGGCACATAAATTTATCGGTAGCCGCAGTCAGACGAGACCTGTCCCAGGCTACAACATCCCTAAATTCCATCAATAAGTCCAGCAACTGGTTTCTTTCTTCTGGGTTTAAGTTTGGACCAATATTTAGTACTTGAGCTAATTCTTCCTTTGTTTGGGGGACTTTCTGCGGTTGTCCAGGGACTTCCACGTCGTCTGTTTAATCTTTGTTAGTAAGGTGTATGATCTGATTAACGGCCTGTACGTCATTGTCCGTCTCGTCATTTAAGGACTCGACCTGGGGGACAAGTTTCCCCAAATAAAGGTTTTTGGACAAAGATCTGGTTCGATCTCAACTATTAAAAATAGCTAGAGTAATATTTCCATTGTCAGTAAAAACTGGGCCTCGGGGGATCAAACAGGAGTGCCAATATCGAATTCCTTTGGACGGTAAGAATTCCCAAATATGCACGTTCCCGGTTGGTGCGGTAATTTCTATGTCATACGAAGCCTTGGACGGCACGCAGACATTTGCTGGAAGGTGTACTTTGTAGGTAGTGTCCGGATAGATATCAAAAATTTCGTCGCTCAACCCCAAGGGGTTTGGCACGACCTCTTTCTTACTATGATCCTGAGCAAAACTCTCTAGGTCAGGGAGAGTTGCTGGATCATTTACACTTCCTTGCGTTGTCAAAGGTTTTTCTAATGTTTCTAACTGTCCTCTATTTGATTGGTCCTCTACAGGCTCGTAAGGCGCCTGTGAGGCCAGGGGTGGCTTTACAGAGTGTTGGTTCTTTTTGCTATATTTTGTCGCATGAAACGCTTTCTTTTTCTTTCTGGGAATAATCTCTGTACCCGAACTTTCTGTAGAACTAGCTACCAAAGTTCCACTAGGGCCTGGTGGAGGGTCAAGGCTGCAAAGATTGTTTTCCTCATTTTCTAGGTCAGGCGAATTGGCAGGTTCCAGCTCAGGAGCACTGGAAGATACCTTACTTTTCTCAGTTCGTTTACGTCTTGCCTTTTTACGTCTATTGACTTTTCCATTCGTTTTATTCGTAGGCTCCGAGGGAAATTTTGTAGTTTCCCTGGAACACACGAATACTCGAGATTTAATTTCTTTAGCAGGGAGCTTTTGTCTCTTATCAGCTACACTAGCAACGGGATTTATGGGATTTCCGGTGACCAACTTTGGAGACGGATCCATACTCCTAAGTGGGAGGTTCCGTTTCCTATAAGTTGGTTTGTTTCTATGAGGGGGGATAGAGAAAGCCGTTTGTCTAGCATTATCGTTCTGTATTGATTGGGAATCGCTAAACGATCTTTTTCCTACCGACGGTGGGTATCGTACAAAATGTGTTAAGTCTAAGGTATGAATCACACCTTGACGATGCCCATATGTACCTTTTGGGATTGTGAACCATAGGTCTTCAACATGATTCCCGTCTTTATCTGCTAGCTCCAAGTATTTGGAATGAATGGTTGTGACATACTTGTGCAAAAAATCTATCCCTAAAATGACATCATAGGCGCAAAACTGTGGGTCAACTATAGCTACGTCTAGAAATCTTCGTTTGGTTGTTTTCAAGTGGTCCTTGAAACAGCACGCTATTCTCACCACAGGAATGTAATCCGTGGGTTGGGCACCTACGCCACGAAGCTTTACATAACCCTTCAGTCTCTCAGTTAGTGGAAATCTTGGGGGTATGAGGGTTTTCGAAGCCAGCGAAATTTCCGAGCCTGTGTCAATAAGAGCTTGCGCCCAACGGTGTCCTATTTTTATCTTGACTGTACAAAGCTGCGCCTGCCCATGGCCAAACCATAGGTATTTTGGTGAGTGTTCCTATACATTTTGTAACCCGGTTCGGCTACTACTTCGTCTGAGTAACAAGAACTAACCCGTACAAATCCAGGTTGGTGTTGTTCTTTAATGCTTGCCAAGCCCGAGCGGTCATTTTCCCATATTACGTCATGGCTAATTCTCTGACTAACTAATCTTTGTGCTGTGTGAAATTTTCTAAGATATTGTAGGCACTGTTCGAGATTATCACAATCATCCACTTCCAGCATCAGCTTATTCAGGATGTAAGGTAACAAACTCATTCTAAGCTTAATCATCAATCCACTTTCATTCACCCAACCTCGTAAGAACTTCAAATCCTCTATTAACTTGTAAATGAACGCTAAAGTACTCTCATTGGGTTGTTGTTTTCTTGTATCAACGTCGTATTCTAATCTTGCAGTATACTCAATACTAGGAAAAGCCTTTTTAAGTTTTTTCTTCATCTCGTTATAGTTTAAGGGTGAAAGGTTTGCTAGGTCTACTAAATAGGAGAAAGCTTCCCCTTTCAAACAATAAGGAAGGTAATTTACTATTTCTGGGGTTGACCATTCGTATATGCTAGCCACTAATTCATATTCTTGCAGAAAAATTTCCACGCACTCATGTCTATTACCAGAGAAGGAGGGAATTTCAACATTTGGATAAATCTTAAAGGCTTGTGGTTTAGCACTGATAGTAGAATTTTGATTGTCTCCCTCGAAAGGAGGGTTGCTAACTTTGCCTGTTACTACAGTATCTGTAAATTTAGGTTTCTCAAAACTATATGGTATAGATGGCTCGGTAACCGGACTAGTTTTAATTTCTTGCTCAGATTTTAAATTTATATGAGGTCTACTTTTAAAAAGGGCGAAAAATTTGATTTTTGCCTGTCAGTGGTCTTATCTTCACTTGACGTATGTGACAAGGGCTCATCTTTCAGATCTAAGGACCTGTCTAAAGAAGCTGAGGTGTTGAATTTTTCAGAAACGGACCTATAGTCGGTATCAGTTACGCTTCTATTTTCTAACTAGGAGGTTTGTTCTGGACTAAATTCTGATGTATAGGATCTATCTTGTTCGCTAAGTACTGATTTTTCTGACTTTTCCCCTTCGCTAAACTCTAATTTCTTTACTGGGGTCGTGGGCGTAACTACGCTACTAGGTGGCGAAACAAACACTATCTGTAAGGGATCTAACTTTTCCTCTTGTTGGTACTTTTTCATTTCCTTGGTCGCAGGTGATTCACCAGTTTCATTATAGGAACTAAATTTAGAACTAGCACTAGCTGAAGGTTGTAAATCAATATTCTTAACACTATCAGTTTGTTTGTTAGATTCACTTTGGGTTGGAGAGGTTGAGGGATCGTCTCTATTTTCTACCTCATCTAGACAAATTACTGACGCACCAAATTCCGCGTAATCAAATATTTTACCAATGTTTTCGTTTATTCTACTCTCAGACCAGGAATCGTTGTCTTCTTCTTCAATTTGCTTCTGGTGGTCGGAGCAAACTGAGGGAAAAACATCATCACTTTTCTTCTCATCGTCTAACCTCCTCTCAACTAGAGCAGGGGCGACGAGGTCATTTCTCTGGTCAGCGTCCTCTGTGGGAGGATCTTGGTTCGCTGCTCGGGGAGTAGAAACCGTGGGAGGATCCCAATGGTCATATCGGAGTTCTTCTTCGGAGTTCCATGAAGGTTTTGACTCATCCTCCAGGGATAACGCAGGAGAAGACTCCGGGTTGTCTTCTTGAAATCGGGCTATTTCTTCGTTTTGTAATTTCTGTAGTTCGTATCCCAGCCAATCGTCTTTCAAAGATTCACCCCCATCTGAATCTGAACTACTAATATCTCCGTTTGACCACTTAACTTTAGTGACTACACTGAGTATGTTATCTATACTGTCCAAATATTGCAGTTTCTCTTGGAGGGTAAGGCTATCTTCAAACATGACAGGGTTGGTTTAAGTAGCTGTTGTCCGAATAACCTTAAGTTCACAATCTGTGTCAATCCTGATCATTTTAGGAAACTTATATTCGGTCTGAACGCTAACATCTTTCTTTTGGAAAACGTCGGTCTGTATTTCCATGTCAAAATTTCCAACTACATTTTCCTCAGGTAATAAATCTTCAAAGGGGGCTGAGGGGTCGGCTTGAAATAGAATACCCAATTTCTCTTCATCGTCACCTTGGCGACGAACAACTGTGACCTGTACTTTCTTGTTTCGTAGTTGTTTAATTAAAGGTCGAATTAAGTTTCCTACAGCCGGGGACAGTCCCGTTTGTAATGAATGCTTCATCTGGTCTATTAATGCTTCATCGTTAGGTTGTGTCAGAGAGCGCAATTCATTTTCATTATTCTCGTCAGGGCTCTCAATTTTCGTTTTCCTTGGTTCGGTTCCTATATTTGCATAAATTGGCTCTTTATTCGTTGAAGTCTGGGGTTCGATACCAATATTTTCATAAATTGGTTCTTTACTTTTTGAGATTCGTGAATCAGTATTTAAGTTAGCATACATAGTTCTAGGACCGATCTCAGCATAAACTGTTTCATCACTACTACCAGCATAAAAAGATTGAAAGGTTGGTCTTTGCATTTCTAACGGCGTTGTAGGATCTGACAGTTCGTATTTAATAGGAAAATGTAGCGCTACTGGGCTATCTGGTTCTTTTGATACACCAACATCTTTATCTCCTGAACTTAACACTAAGTTACTTAATCTATTTTCCTTATCAGATAACTTATTATTGTCTAAGGATCTTTGGTTCGAGGGGACATCAGGTATTACACCTGCTGTTGTTTCTATCTCAATTGTTGCTTGAGGGCATTCCTGACCTGCAGTTATTAGCTCTGCAATTTCTAGTTCATCTTTTAAATTTAATTCATTCACTAGAGTGTTTGGATCATCCCCCGGTGGGGCTTCGTCAGTATCTGAATTTACATGTATCGTCCTAGGAGCTGGTGTGGGTTTATCACTTGAACCAGCACTTTGTATTTCTGTATCATTTCTAGTCGGGATTGGACTAGACGCGGCAAGCGGCGTTAGGTCGCAACCACTCGCCGGAGCGTCAGGAATTTGCGGGCTAGCGGTCGTTGGTTCCAGATACCTGGGCTGACTCCATGTATCCAAGTATCTCGGTAATGGATTCTTTTTCCAACGGCCAAATTGAGGAGGAGAATGCCCATGTACTTTTACTTTATTGCATTCAATACAATAATAATTATTCCACCGATCCAAAATATAACGGTGCTTGCCCGTGGGTGTCTTAGGAAAATGGGATTGCCCTAAATCTAATAGCTTTTCTTTGATTTTCTGCGCGAAGCTCATTTTTGATGAATAAATCTGTTTTGCAAGTCAGTGGCCTCTTAAACCAGGGCAGTGGGTAATCAACATATTTCCTCTGATATAGTAAGAATTTAATCACTGATAGCTACTTCCCTCGGAAATGCTACGTCAAATTTTTACGTATTAAGATACTTATTATTATTTCAATATCTTTATTTAGCTTATTTTGAACTTGAATACTCAACTTCCCTTTCTTTATAAATTTTGCTTTACTTTTTAGAACGGGAAACGGAAAGTGACTAGACAGCTGTTTATAACAGAAAATGTTTATTTGCTCACTCATGATGATTTTACTTTTTACTTCTGTTTTTTTAACTTGTTTTCTTTTTTTCTTTAAACTTCATTTTTTTAAAAACTATTTTTTTAAAATTCACACAGGGGGGATTACGAACATCCAACCATTGGATCATGTACCTGCATTTTGATTTTTTGGTTTGTTGCATTTGCATAAATGAGAGTTTTAGGCAGTTATTCCCAGGCAACCGTCGGGCATGCACCCCTAGTGCAGGGGGACCCTGTTGAACCAAGAGAATAAGATACCTGTGACCCCCAAGCTTTGCATGGGAAAGGATTTTAGACACTTATCGCCGGACAGACCGTCGAACTTTCATCCCGTGAAACGGGCGGTTCTGCTGTCTAGAGATAAACTGCCTGTGATCCTCCCCAAATAAGTGGTAAGGATATTAGCCACTTATCGCCGGACAAAAGAGTCGAACTTTCATCCCGTAAAACGGGAGGTTCTGTTGCCCAGAGATAAAACTGACTGTGATCCTACCAAAGCTAGCAGAAGCATAAGCAGATTTAGGGTTTTGCAAGTACATGAGACAAAAGCTGAATTCTGTCTTAACACTCGCGTCCCAATTTTACATTTCCATCACTACACAAGAAAACGTCGTGAAGTAAACTGAGTCTTGCTCTGCGGAACCTAGCAACTATTCCGCTGACTTATAACAACTTAAAGCGAGAGAAGTTGAGAATAGAAATTATTTCGTCGCTACTTCACTCCTTGTAAAACGCACCACTTAGAGCAGAAAAATTATACTTGTATATCAGAGTCATAAGCTGATACCCCGTCTAGGCCAAGTACGCCACTGAACTTTACCGACTTTACATAGTACAGATGTACCACTTGACTTGTCAGAAGAAAAACTTCGCGTACACTTTACACTTTTATATATTGAAAATTCTTTGATAAACAAAAAATCACTCACGATTTGCCCTGAAACGCAACTGAGATTTTTGGTTCCCCTATAAAGTGAACGAGCACCAGAGATTTGTTTAGAGATTCAAGAATACACAGTTCGTTACCCGGCGAACACCGAAAACCATAAAACTGTTACACTGAGAAAAAAAATGTAGGTGGCATACTTAAAAACGTAGGTTACATTCGTAATTCCTGTAGTTTCTGGACTTAACGTACAACCGTATATAACATCCTGCAGCAAACGTATAGCTGAAAAAGTATGTATTATACGCACTGTCTGCATAAGTGCAATGACGTCATTCGTGTGACGTCATCTGCAGTAACAAATATATACGGAGGTGATATCTAGCTTTGTGACGTCAGGATCGTATGTAGCATGTGGGTTAATAATGACGACACACACTGACTATCAGGACGGAGCATAATTTCAAGAAGTATGCAATATACGTTCTTTACGTATGTTTCTTTCGTTCAACCCCAAGACAGCATCTATATTGTACTTGTGCCCCGTACGTACGACTAGATACAGTATACGTATTGTACGTATGTATTATACAGATTTTCCTTATGTCGCACACAGCTTGTCCAGATACAGCATACAGAATATCCATATGCACCATACAGAGTGCACATATGTAGCTTACAGACTGTATGCATGCAGCATATAGATTATACGTATGTCGCGTACAGGTTGGCCATATGTAATGTATGGATTGGATGTATATAGCTAATAGGTTGTCCATATGAAATATACGGATTTTACCTGTATCACATACGTATTGCCTTCTTGTAATATATGGATTGGACATATGCAGGATCTAGATTGTACGTATAGTGCACCATTATTAAAGTGCTGCAACATACTGCAAAATGCATGATACATTCTTACTGTAATGTTGTCAAATATTGTTTTACTCTGTATGAAAACTAAATAGCTTAAAATATGTTTGATCTCCTTTGTGCCAATAATAATAAAATTAACAATCTTAGTTTGGAACAGTGAAAGTGTCCAAAGAAATGTATTTACCTGCAGGGTGTCCTATAAGTTTGGATTTCCTGCTAATTCGTTGGGAAGCTACTGCAAAGCCAAGTGTTGAAAAGTGACACAAGCGTTAATTTTAAAATTATGGGCACAAAGGAGGTTAACCATATGTTAAACTATTTTCGTTTTCATACAGAGTAAATCAATATGTGATATATTACTGTAAGAATTTATCATATGCTTTGTTGTTAGTTAGTTCCAGCACTTTAATAATAATGCAAAATGCACAGCCATATACAATCCTATATTCAAACTCAAACAACTTCTCTGTACATTTTAATTAACAGGTATGTTTTTTTTTTTTTTAATGTCGCAACAATTAAAAGTATGGTGTCAGCTGAAAACGTGTTCGCTCACAAGATAATTTCTACTCAGTACTCGCCATAAAAATGCAACACCAAGAAGGAGGCTGGGTAGCTGCGCCAAAGTTCCCAGGCCGATACCTAATAGTAAGTGCAGAATACTCTTAAACGTCCGCCGTATTCGCTGTGCGACAACGTGGTGACAGCGGAGGCGTTGTGCAGCCATCGACTAAACATATTTATCCTTCCCTGCTCTAGACATTCTGCAAATTTGGATTTTCGTGGGTGCATCCTTCTTAGTGCAACATTTTAAGCAACGAGCGGATTAACAGTCTCATACATTGCTTAAAGAAAGAGCAATGATTCTCAGAATTACTCGGAAGATATTATATATATATATATACAATAATTTAAAACTGTTATTTCAAACTTTGCAATTCAGAGCACGAAAAGAACTATAGCTAAAGGAACACTGATTTTAGCCAGATAGTAACTAGTAAACTCAATCACACTCAGTACCATTAGTTCATGGTGTTATCCGTAAGTCAGAGATCATGGTATCTCATTTCGTGTAGACTTTTGCATTTGTTTAATGCTAAAAATGTATTTTATCGCTACTTGAACCCAGTACCATATATATATACCGACAGGACGTACCTTAGTCACAAGGTGACATGAGTGAAACACTAAACTATTCGATTGACACCTGCGGCCTTGTCAACACTAGAGAAAGTTACAAAGTGATTAAGTAAATACGGAACATAGTTCATACAAAGTATAGCGATGTATGAAGTCTCCGTTTCATACGACTTGGATAAAGGATACATCTGAAATTGCAACAAAAAATATATGATTTCTCTGGATAATTTGGATTAGTCCAGAATTCGAACACATATACGTTGGTAAGTAGAACTATTTTTTTTTTTTTACTTCTTTCTTCGGATTCCCAATAAAGTTGACTACTGAAAAGCTGAGTTACAGATTCTGTATTAAAACAACACCTTTGCTAGACATGTTCAGTATACACATTGTCTTACATACAGAACAATACATTAGTTATTAATGCATGTCTGAAATAATAGTGCTTCGTATAGAATTTTACTTCATTCAAACGTAATAGCACGAAGATAAAAAAATATTGCGAAAGATAATGTTCTTATTACAGAGAAAAAGAGTTGAAATGACTTAACAGTAACAGACATTTTCTTTAAACAGAGACAATATTTTATTCTAATTTATGGAAGAAAGAAATAATTTGTAGTACAGTATCTTTATTAGGGTTATATGTTCGTACAAAAGAATGTAAGTACAATTGGGTCTGTCTTCAGAAAGGACGTACTTTTAGCCACAACCTACACTGCTTCTTTTCACTGTCTTTCAAGCAGAATCCTGGTTTGATGCACGAAATACCTGAAACAAAAATCAGAAAACATTTAAAATGTTACATTCGGTGTGCTCAACTTGGTTGTACTTAACAATACAAAGTATCTTAACATTTTTGAGATTAAATGGACAAAATCTGTTCGGTCAGGTATGGACTTTTAGGTTGCACATAGAAAAATTACGAAGTGTTTATTGATGCTGAATAACAACTTAAAATGTATTACTATTCAAAAGTAAGTGGGTACCCCAATGGTGTTCGGGGTACCATGGGGTATCTAATGTCTGTATTTTTTTAGATATATGGAAATGTATGTCTCTAAAATGTAAGGAACTGACATCTGTTTACCGAAAACCTCAACTCGGTAAGCCTTATGGATATTGAGATATGGGAAAATAAAGAGCGACACCATAGAAGTGTGGGGTTTGAGTACTAGATGGTGCAGTTTCGGAAATGTAATTACGAGGGCTTACAACAACCTCAAAAGTAATTTCAATTAAATACACTACACACACGCCCTGATGGGGCTTTTCGGGTACCATGATATTCGCAGAACTCTCATTTCTAAATATTCTAAAATATGTCTTAATAACGTTTTAAAGAACGTTAGAGGTGTGTGTTTGCCGAAACTGCAAGTCGGTACGCCTAACAGTTACCGAAATATGGTGAAATAAAAAGCGACACCATAGGTACGTGGAGCTTGCATATTAGACAGTACAATTTAGAAAATTAATTAAAATATGACTATCAAGATATCGTCAAATAAAGGGAGGATCCATACAGTTATGGGATTTTCGTGTTAGGTGGTAAAGTTTCCGAAACCGGTCATGGAAAGTTAATAAGCATCAGTAGCAATTTCATCTTAAAGTAATTAGGTACTTCCATGGAGTTTAAGAACATCATGGGGTCTACCAAGGTTAAATTTTAAAAGCTTTGGAAAATATATTTTGACATTTGTAAAGAGTATTAGAAATATGTATTTACCTAAAACTTCCAGCTAGTACATCTAGCAGCTAGAGAGACACCATACAATAAAAGCGTATTAGATCTTGAAATTTCAGAAAACAATTATTGATCCTAACAAAAGTTAAATAAGATGGTACTTCTATGGGTTAAGTGACTACCTCAGACTTGTCAGTACAATTTCGATCGAAAGATTAATTCAGCTCTAAATTTTCTTTGGACAATTCCAAGCGTTCATCGGGCTCTGAAATAAGTGAACATTTTTTGTCAATATCTAATATAGCAAGCGAGATATAAGAAATTATTTTATGACGTCGTAAAAATAGAGACCCACATGGATTTGTACTTTTGAGTCTTTGCTGTAAGAAGAAATTTCAGAAAACAACCGTATATACCTTAATAGAAAATTAAATGGGCGGGAGCACGGTGGCTTAGTGGTAGAGTGCTTACCTCTGGTGTATTGGGTTCGTGGTTCGATCCGCGGCCGTCAGTTTGTAGTGGACATCGTATTCGTGGGTTTTCTAGGGGTACTACCTCTCCTCCCACCTTTGCATTCCATCAATTCTGTCAACAACATTCACTTGCTTTAATCGTAATCTCCCTGAGACTAAAATGCATAATCGTGGGTCGCTACACTGAAATATTTCCTTTTATTTAATTTTAAAATGAAATAGGGAGTTAAGTATGATCGTATCTCTATGAAATAAGTGAAAACTCCAATAGTTTCTGCAAAAGAAGACTAGTTAAAAACCCTACCACTAAGCTACTGTATCCCCGTCCATTGAATTGTCTATTAAGGTATATACAGTAGTTTCCTGAATTTTTTTCTTATGGGAAAGACCCAAAAGTACAAATCCATAAAGATCTATTTTTACGTCATAAAATATATAATTCCTTATATCTTCTCGACTATCTTAGATATTGACAGCGACTTTTCATTCTTTTGCACAGCTCGATGAACCCTTGGAATTGCCTGAAGAAAACCTAGGACTGAACTAAATTTTCGATCGAAATTGTACTAAGGTACTCATTTAACCCATAGAAGTACCCATCTGGTTTAATTTTGTTGCGACCAATAATTGTTTCCGAAATTTCAAGATCTCATACGCTTTTATTTCAGTGTTTCTCCAGATGTTAGATGTACTAGCTGGAAGTTTTGGGTAAACACATATTTCAAATATTGTTTACAAATGTCAGATTATATTTTCAAAAGCTTTTAAAATTTAATTTTGGTAGACTCCATGATGTTCTAACACCCCCTGAAGATATCTAATTACTTTAAGATGAAATTGCTACTGGTGTTTATTAACTTTCTATGACCGATTTCGGAAATTTTAGTATCTAACACTAAAACCCCTTAACTGTGTTGGTCCTCCCTTTATTTGACAACATCTTGATAGCCGTTAGTCATATTTTAATTCAATTTCCGAATTCTAGCGTCAAGTATGCAAGTCCCACATACCTATAGTATCGCTCTTTATTTTCCCATATCTCGGTATCCATAAGGCTTACCGAGTTGCAGTTTTCAGTTAAAAAAAAAAAAAATCAGTTGTTTACATTTTAGAGACATGTATTTCCAAATATCTAAAATGCAGAAATTAGGTACCGCATTGGAACCCCATTGGAGTACTCACTTACTTTTGCATAGCAGGGTAAAAACGCCAATGGTTCTCACTTTAAGGTTGAAAACATACTATTTTGTCTCTTCTCTGAGCATCGTGAATCTGTCGGAGCTGTACCATAGTTGGAAGGACTCACTGATCCTTCCTATAATGACCATATAGTCAGAATTCAAAAAGGAGTAGCCGTTGAAGGAAAAACAATATTTTAAAATCCTTGCACTAGTAGTCGTCACCTTAAAATCAAAATGTTCCAGTAGTAGTCAGGATTTTCTACCAGTATTCGTCACTCAAATAACTTGATATAATTTATTCAAAAACGCACTGTGTATCAGTTTAGGGTTAAGAATACAATATAAAGTAGTAAGCTTAATAACTTTGCATCACTTTTAGCACTCAAGAAAGAAAATAGAAACGTTTTTACATACTTTTTAAAGCAATTTCAGAAAGAAAAATGTTAACTGAATTCAAAAGTTAACTGTATATCACTTTCACGTTAAGAGTACAATATTAAATACTATGTTTAATAACTATACATCACTTTAAACACTCAAGAATGAAAATAAACGTTTGTACATTCATTTTAAAAACAATCTGAGAAATAAAATAAGTTAACTGAATTCAAAATTTAATTATACATCACCTTAAGCTTAAGAATACACTATAAAATACTGAGATTAATAAAAAATGAAATCTTTAACGTCCCACGGTTATGCTGGTTAGGCTAAAGGAGACGGTGATAATGAGAAATGACTGAAATGGTGGAATAAAGAAAGTGGCAGGAAATGGGAGAACCCCGAGAAAACCCACGAGCACGGTGCTTGTCCACCACAAAGTCCACACGGCGCGAGCTGGGATCAAACCAGGGACCCCCTGCACCGGAGGTGAACGCTCTACCACTGAGCCACCGAAGAGTAGACGACTGAAGGCGCAAGTAGCATACAAATTTATGATGCTGAAGGCGTTATTTTTCACAGCTATGGAGGAAAGAGATAGAAACAAAAAAAAATAACAGGAAATCTTTGTTTTACGTCCTACGAATATGCTATGTAGGTTGACGGTCAGAATTGAGTAATGAAAATTGATGATCTTGGAATACGATTTGGCCGAATAACGAGGGAGAAAATAATCATTGATTAAATATTAAATTGAAAAGAATTAAGAACCTGACGCTTAAATACTTATCTATCCGGCACCCATCTTGATCCCCATAAAATATCATGAAGTGCTTGATTGATTCTAAACCCAATAATAGTAATAGTAATTTAACAAGAAACACACAATATATAATTTACGCACCTTGAAATGTAGAAATTAATGATTGTAATCCCCAGCTTTCCAATAGACCTTTGATTTCTTCAAATGAAGATTCGGATATCTTGTTTCTTCTCAAGCAATAATGGGTTACAATAATCAGTTGCAGTCCAAAGCCAAGTCACTAAGTGAAGCATGAATATAAAAGAATTCATTAGTTAGATGCATACAAAATCCTACGCATGTAAATCCGAATCTACTTATATTAAATTGTAAATTTAAACAAACTAAATTATACTACAGTTATAGTGACATAAAACATACATAAATAAGGTATACAGGGTGTCTCAAAAGTCCCCTGACATAGGGTAACTCTGTTATTATCAGAGTTACAACAAAATGTAGGAGAGGAAAGCATCTCCAAATATGATGTTTTCAATCTAAAGTGAAGGAATTTTTAAAATCGGATGACTCGTTTGCGCTGTACACTCTTTATGCGCCTAATGTGAAATGAAAATGCAACGTTGCCATTTACCTGGACCTACAACATAAGTGAATGAAGTTACTTTCTTTTGCGCTAACATTTCGATGGCCAGCCCCCGTTTCAAACAGGAACTTCATTCACTTATGTTGTGGGTCCAGGTAAATGACAACGTTGCATTTTCATTTAAATTTGGGTGCATAAAGAGTATACAGCACAAATATCTCGTCCGATTTTTTTTGAAAAAAAAAAAAGTGTTCACTTTAGATTGAAAACGTCATATTTCGATATGATTTTTCCTCTTACATTTTGCTGTAACTCTGATAATAACAGAGTTACCCTATGTCAGGGAACTTTTGAGACATACTGTATACATCATAAGAAGTTCCTTTCTAAATTCTACACGGATGTGGTTTCATTGAATGTGAGGTGGGTGATACACATTAGGCCTTTTGGGAGTACATCACACGGACGACCGTAATTTTGTGTTCAAAATTTTTATTATGAACTGGTGGGATATGTGATACATATGGCCACGGGCTAGAATTTTCTCAGTATGTCAAAAATGCAATCAGATTTCATGCAGCTTAATTTGGTGAAAAGCTATTGCAATTGAACGTTACATTTACCTCTTTCTTGCAGATGTTAAACCATGCCGTTAGCACGTGAGGAATGGATCGAAATAATAACACTGTGGGACTGGAGGAGTATATGTGCAGTGGTTGCCGATTGCAGAGTCATCCACAATGTGACTCTGTGTCACATGTTTCAGTGCTACAGTAATTAACTAAATTTGAGAAGACGAGCACATTCGTGAACATACATCGTAACGGTTCAAACTCGCGGGCCCTTTTTCCTTCCCCATTTTGAACCGGTACATGAAAATGCCATTTTCTCTATGTTTGCCTGCGCCGATTTTGAAAATTCCTTCACTAATCGATTTCTCTCGACGAGTACTACAAGAATCAGTTAAAATCGCACGGGCCCTTTTTTCTTCCCCATTTTGAACCGGTACATGAAAATGCGTTTTTCTTCATGCTTGCCTGCGCCGATTTTGAAAATTTCTTCACTAGTCGATTTCTCTCGTTGAGTACTACAAGAATCAGTTAAAATTTCGCGGCCCTTTTTCTTCCCCATTTTGATCCGGTACATGAAAATGGGTTTTTCTTCATGCTTGCCTGCGCCGATTTTGAAAATTCCCTCACTAGTCGATTTCTCTCGTTGAGTACTACAAGAATCAGTTAAAATCTCGCGGGCCCTTTTTCCTTCCCCATTTTGAACAGGTACATGAAAATATGATTTTCTCCATATTTGCCTGCGCCGATTTTGAAAATTCTTTCAGTAATCGATTTCTGTCGTCGAGTACTACAAGAATCAGTTAAAATCTCGCGGGCCCTTTTTTCTTTCCCAACCCAATATTTTTATATATTTTGAATGTATTCAAGTATGGAACAAAAGTGTTTAATTAATTCCCTTAGTAGGCTTCTCAACTTAATATTTTTCAACTTAAATTTTATTTGTTTTGATTATTTATTTTCTTGTGACTCAATATTTAATTGCAATCGTTCATTGGGGAGAAGGGTGGCCATTCTCAAATATATAAATATAGTATTCTTAAAATTTATGTCTTCTCGTATTATTAGTTTCTTCCACTAGACCTGGAAATTGCAAAATTAATACCTGGAAAACCTGGAAAATTCAGGGAAATTGAGTTCCATATTTATGTATGAACCCTGCTATTTACAATTTTTTTCGAATAGGGAGAATTGTACAAAAGGGTGTTTTGGGAATGGTATAACAGTAGGTTTCTGGGGGTGTTGTTCGAAATGAAATAAAATCTTTAAGTTTTACGTCCCACTATTATGCTTGCTAGGCTACAGATGACTTGGTGTTGTTCGGTGGGGGTCAATGTTGCCAATTTTGGGAAAAGTCACTAAATCAGGGGAATTCGACCTCAACGATAGCGTAGGGTGACCATAAAATTTTCAGTTAATAACGGGATAGGTTCTGGCTTTTAGATCTACCTTTGTTCTTACCAGTGCATTGGGGCCGCGGTGGCTCAGTGGTAGAGCGTTCACCTCTGGTGCTTGGGGTTCCGGGTTCAAACCCTGCTCCCGCCAAGTGAACTTTGTGGTGTACAAACACCGTGTTCGTGGGTTTTCTCGGGGTTCTCCCGTTTCCTCCCACTTTCTTCATTCCACCATTTCATTCATCTCTCATCATCACCGTCTCCTTTAGCCTAATCGGCATAACCGTGGGACGTAAAACTCAAAAATTTCATTTCATTTCATTTATCAGTGCCTTGATATCAGAGTTCCCCCCCTCTCTCTCTTTGTTACTGAGCGGGTACTTATGAAAAAGGAAAGACACGTTGAAGTTTGTTCAACACACAACCAACTGCTAAATCTCTGCTGTCTTTCGAGCAGTACTACGAACTATAGAGTATGTTTAATATAGGGAATTTCAGTTCAATTTTTGCCTCTTTGTTGTTATTAATACTTTTAAAAGGAGTAAAGGTACTGGGTTTGTTATTTACTTCTTTCATTTACATAAAATGGGACGAATACTACTTTTTTCCATCTACTGACGGGAAGGCCGGGAAACGCCCCTAAAACGGGACTGTCCCGGTCAAAACGGGACGTATGGTCGCCCTACGAATAATTTTTCCGATTGGAGACTTTTATGGGTGATTTTTAAATGACGATTCAGCTACTTATACATTTAGCGACTTTTTGCTGCAAACAAAATTTTCATCTGTAGAGAAGCATTATTAGTTCAAAACAGTTTTTGAACTAATAATGCTTCTGTTTGTTCTTTTTTCTGTTTGTTTGTTTTAATCAGCGCAAGTGATGAAGAGTTTGGAAATACAGCGTACCCACTGGCCCACAATCCTGCATTGTTATGTTGCCCTTGTCCTCTAACGAAGAAGAACTACAAACTTGATGTCCTTTAGTTCGCAGTTTCCGTTGAGAGACACACGTAATACATCTTTACCGATAGCAAAAAGATTAGCTATAGATGCGTGAATAAAGGCGATGTGGATGTTTGTTATATTTGTTCTTTGGGGTCTTTTAATTATTCTGCAGTTTTTCTTTTACAAAAAATTGCTTAACGTAAGTACTGTAGTGTTAATTATTTCGGAACTATTTTGACTCCACAATATGAACAAAAGTACCCGAAACAATCTGAAATGATCCCTGAATTCAAGGATTGGTTGCGCCCTGTTTACAAAGATGTGAGTAGAAGCAGCGGCGCAAATCTGTCTTCAACATTGGGGGGGAAGGGTAAGACCGTTACCATACTTTTTATTTTGCGATGTCCAAAATAGTTATGAAGTTGAAAAACAATGTTGTGGAGTATCAGAGTTGTCTTCAGCATTGGGAAGCTGCAGATTTGAGGCTTATTCTGGGAGACGTCTATTTTATCTCACGTTCCTTTGTAGCAATTGGACAAAAATCATCAAATTTCTCCCAAAAAACACATTTCAAATCGGATTATTGGGGAAAACTCCCCCTCAGTTCCAAGATTGGAGGGGACATGTATCCGTCATCCCCCCCCCCCGGGATTTGCGGCAGTGAGTAGAACATATTGTTTAGTTTACATCTACAACTTTAAAACAATGCTTATAGACAATGAATTTCTCGATTATTTTTTATAGCGACTTTTCACCCAAAATTCGAGTCGCCACCTCTCGTTTCGCAAACTTATTGTCAACATTTTGGCAACACTGGTTGCGGGGAGAGCTACAATGGAAATGAAAATGAAATGAAATCTTTGAGTTTTATGTCTCACGGTTATGCCGGTTAGGCTAAAGGAGACGGTGATGATGAGCAATGAATGAAATGGTGGAATGAAGAAAGTGGGAGGAAACGGGAAAATCCCGAGGAAACCCACGCACGCGGTGTTTGTTCACCACAAAGTTCATTTGGCGGGAGCTGGGATCGAACCCGGGACCCCAAGCACCAGAGGTGGACGCTCTACCATTGAGCCACCGCGGCCCTAAGAGATTGAGAGTCATAAACTTAGTCACTTTCAATTTTGTAATATATATATATATATACTGTATATATATATTACAGTATATATTACTGTATATATATATTACATCACTGACTGATAACTAAAATGCTTGGATTGTATATATAAAAGTCACCCCCTGCCCGTAAAAAGCTCCATTCAAACTCGGAATCGAACAATTGCATCTGTAAAGCAGTGCTGAGTTGATTTTAACGTTCCTTTCAGCAGCAAGGCTGTATGAGACATGGACTTACAGATTAACGTGAAATCCGAACCACATAAGCTCCGGCCGGGAATCGAACCCGGGTGTTCCACGCCAAAGGCGTGTACACTAACCACTTAGCCACGAGGGAACCCATCTGGGTAATAGTTAAGAACAGGTACTTCTCATCTCCCGTGCACGAGGATACATCTTATTGTTGCACTACCTAAACACCCTAAGTACAAGGGCAAGAACTCAGTCTATTACCTGCTTTTTAACATCCTAGATCAGCGTTTCCTAACCTTTTTCAACTTGCGGCACACTACGGATGTAACTTGAATTCTCGCGGCGCACTCATAGATATTATTATTTGTAAATATAAAACTAGTATTTTTTCTGCGATTATTGATCTCCTTCTCACAGAGAAGAAAGCTCAATCACTGTTTTTTTCCCCGTGGTAAATTATTATGCTTATTTTTCATTCTAATTTAAAAATATAAAACAATTGCAATGAAATATTGGACTCAGGTTTTTAAAACTAAGCTTTCTTGTTCGAAAACTGTATCCAACCTTTCACTAAGAAGTAAGATCACTAAATAACGAACGAACAAACAAATCTTTTTTACTTTTAAAATACAAATGTATTTAATTTGTCGAAAGGATTGAATGTTATTTTAAATTTTCAAGTTACAAAATAGTCTGCAACAATAAAGAAGCAATAATAGTTACAACAATGATAACCAATATATATTTTCAACATTAAAAATGTACAGAAAAGTAACACGGTATGAAACTTAAAGTTGTAGATTCATAGTAGAGGTTCATAGTAATGTGAAATAAAAATATACATTTTTCCTTCGTCTTGCAATTTGATTGCTATAGAATTAATAATTTGCTTCGACTTCCTCGCGGCACACTAGCGGCCCATTCACTGCACACCAGTGTGCCGCGGCGCACCGGTTGGGAAACGCTGTCCTAGATAGTCAATGAATAATTCCTGAAAGTATGGCGTTTCTCGTCCTTCCCTAAATGGGAAGTACGGCTCCTTAACTATAACCCTCATCTGTAAGGCAGTGTAAGCAACAAAAAATTTAAAAAAAAAAACGCACACTGGATGTTTGCGCAACTGAGGATCAAAACATCCTCAATGGAGTATGAGAAATCGTAAACGTCAATCAAAGTGTGTTTTTGCTTATTCATTACTTCGTTAATAGTTAATTCCTTCTAGAAATAGTGAAACAATACTATGAAGAAACACTAATTAAACAAATAACTATTACGTTGTGTTTCTTACCATACCGTTTTTACCAGCCATAGAATTTGAACCTAGTACTATACTGCATTAGTCACGCCGGAACGAAGGGTGAAATTCAAATGCCTGGCACTCGTAGGTGTTGAAGCTGTGTTGTAGTTACGCGGCTGCGTTGGTACTCCTCAACATAAATACGTCACTGCCCAAAACCAGGAAACATCACAGACAGAAGACAGGGGCACAATCAGTGCCTGACACTTCACGAACTCAAACCCGCCAAGACTCAACTCAACATGACCTTCAATTACGTTCTACAGTAGAAACCAAACCAATGCTAAGGCACAAACTTACCAACTTCCTATATGAAAACACAAGAAAAAAAAATTCAAACTTTTTGGTTCCAAAGTGATGCCATAACAATAATACTAAAAAGGTTTTAATTCTCAGTAACCCAAATATTAATTAACTAGGGAACATAACAAGAAAAATAAATAAATAGAAATCAAAACAAATTAAATTTAAAAAATAAAAACCTGACAAGTAAGCTCTCCCTGACTACTTTTTTTTAAAATTTCAGTGAGGCTGTAAAATATATCAATATCTTCGTCAAATATATATATTTCAATGTAAACAAGTTCTTTAAACAAAAGAAAGCTCTGTAGTAGAGCGCTTACCTCTGACCTGTTAGGTCCCTGGTTCGATTCCTGCTCCCGACAAATAGCCTTTTGGTGAACACTGTAGGTGTGGTTATTCTTAAGACTTTCCAGTTTCCTTACATTTTCTTGATTCCACCATTATCATGTATCTCATCGTCACCTTCTCACTTACGTTTATGTACAATCATGGGGCGTTAAACTAAAAGTAAAAAAAAAAAAAAAAGCAAATATCCTAATAAAAATGAGTTTTCTAGACTATACAAGTGGCCCCGCGTAGCGTAGTTGCTAACGCTCTCGCCTTCGGTGCGAACGGTCCCGGGTTCGATCCCGTTGGGGATCGATTTCCTCAGTCGAAAAAGTATCAAAAGATTTTAAGTCCAGCCATCCTGAATGAGATTTCCTTGGGTTTTCCTCATTCACAGCAGGAAAATGCCGGAGTGGTACCTAACATATAGGTCCCAGGCCGTTTTCTTCCTTCCCCAATCCTTTCTTCCCTTCCTTTACCCGGATAGTGTGCTCATCGAGGGACGTCATCCCTCATATGTGACCGGCTAACAAGGCCATCGATGCCGAAAGCCCAGAGACCTAAAGCCTAGATCTTCACTACACAAGGGAATTTTCGCGCTGAAAACGGTTTCCTAGCAATTATGTTAAGCAGTCCTGTAGTAACTCTGCACCACGTAATAAATCGTCACATATAAAACGGAATGAATTAACACATAACATTCATTTTGCTACCTTGTAATGTAAAATGTTTCAAAACATTAATATTCAAAGATTTCTCAAAATTCAGATTCACCCATTCCATTCTCCTCAATCATTAACGAGTTGTAGTCATAAACTATATTACTTACTTAGTACTATACTAAAGCAAGTTACACTAAAAGAATATATAATTAATGGAATATTTAACTAAAGTAATAGTTAACTAGTGCACTTACCCAGGTTTTTGTTTCCTTCCTCTCTCCTTTTCCGATTGTAACAACCTCGTTTCGCAAGCAAAAGACGGTAGTTCATTGACGTCAGCCATGGCGAAAGAAAGAGTGTCTATAGGCGGTCTGGATCTCACGTACAGATGGACGTATATAACGTATAACTGAAGTACTTAACATACGTATATGTATGTAAAATACAGAAGATTGTTAGATGTCAGACATTCTGCAGCGAAATGATGTAATATCTAAGCGGGTAAAAGGCAGTACCTGTGTAGTATATGGATAAAGTACGCTCCGTACAGATTTCCTTAGTAAACATAACGAATCCTTGTATTTGTACAATATACCGCTGTCCGGATAATGGATTTTTCTCAGTGTATGTTGTTGTTCTGAGATTGGCATTATATGTGTGTACACTTTCTTTTGTGAAATCGTATTTGAGATCACTCCTCTACTCTCCACCCAGTAATACAAAGTTGGTTCGGAGTCCAACTCCCTTTAAGCCTCAGTATTGAAACATCTTTGGCCTACTGGTTCGAAGATGATGAGAAAGTGCACTAAAAGTCTCAATAGTGGGGGGAGACTCGTATTTCAGTGGTAGAGTTTGTACTGGAAATCGAAACCCAGGTAACATATGAAGACTGTGAGCTGAATCTAGATAGGGAGGGATAGCTTGACTAAATTAAAGAGACCCTTCCATTGTACATTTTATTTATAAGAATAAAAAATAAAAATAAGGATACAGATGAATCTCACAAATCGGTTACTTGGAATTACAACTTGAAATTCTTACTACATCACATTTATGGGCACAACCCCTTCGTAACCAAATGGGTGCTAGAAGGTTTTTATGCTAAACCGCGATTTATTGAATATAGTGAAATTGAAAATCCGTACATCGCAACTTGCATTGGCCCAAAAGGAAAAGTGTTAATTCTCGAAGAGGGAATTTGGTCTCGTGTTGAAAATAAACTTCATATTTGTCACTAAACAATTTCAAGGTGCTCATCCCGAGTCGAGGGGGGACTTAGAAAAATAATCACATACCTGATTTTCTGACGAGCGTCCCTGTCAAGAGCGAAGCACACTGGTTGACTGCAGGCCGGAGAATCACCCCAGCCGGGCGAACAGGCCTCGCTTATATAGGCGCTTCGTCCCACGCATTTCTGCCAGTTCTGACGTCGCTCGAAAGCTACGTCACGAGCCTCGACGAGCTTGGAGAAGCTTCTTCACGCGCATGCTCAATAGTGGCTAAGACGTCTAGTTTTTCTATGATTTTTCCCCATCACGCCGGGGTTGAAATATCTATTTTACATTTACTTTTACATTTTTATTTCACGCATAGCTCCAAATACATAATGTTTTTCATGTACTTATCGCTTGCGTGGTATTAACTACATTTGCATCCGCGACCCGGCGCTGTGATCTGAGTAAATCAAAGCCAGGGTCATACCACTATTATATGCGTGTGGGTTGGTGTCAATGAGGCATCAGGTTGCTAATACAATCAGAGCCTCACCTGACTCCGTTCTCCCTTTCTCTCTTTTCCTTGCTGCACACACAACTTGAAAAGCGCGGGCGTCTCGCCCCATAATTTGAGTCCGGCTTAGGACTTCGAGACATAACTGTGTAACAATATATATAAATGATATGTATGTATATATACAGAACCGGTTGTTAAACAATTAGAATAACATCACCGATTGCTAGTAAAGGGCAAGAAATCTTAAATAAGTTACTATACGATTTTGAAATATATGTTTAAAACCATGTTTTAAACTCTTAAAATGTTTAAAACATGTTTTTTGTGTGTTTTGAACCATGTTTAAAACATTTTAAACATCTCTCTCATGTTTTAAACCCATGTTCTTTTTTTTTTTCAAAAGAAACTGTTCTTTTCTAAACCATGTAATTAAGTATCCTGTTCATATTTAAAGTTCCCATGTAATTAAACTTACAGTATAAATTTTATGTACATTTTTCTAATAAATTTATGGCTTGATAGCTTTATGCTCTGAACGCTCCGTATATTAAATGTAAGCTTCAGCAATTATAATAATAGAAAGCAGTAGATATAAAATGTGAAGCATTTTAGTTTTTGATTATCAATTAATAATTGTTTCTGAATTTGTTTCTCAACTAATATCGATCGTTTTCGATTATTTTTACAAATCAATCCACTACCAATTTCTAATATAAAGAAAATGTTCCCCCAATAAAAGACAATTTTAAAAAGTGCTACGGCATGTTTTGTTAATTTTTAATAAATAATTAGAATTTACTGAATTTCAGCTCTCTAACTTGAACGGCTTGTGAGATACTCTGACCTCGATTGCTTTTAGGCTATGTTTATAATGAAATCGATACGCGTATGATAACTTCCCAGTTGGGACAGGCCTAACTATATACCAAGCGACATTTTATTCGACTCTGCAATTTGGTTGTGATGATCACGCACAAATAATTACATTCGATTTTTTATATAACAATACGTACATATATTATAGGTGATTCAAAAATAATATTTTTCAGTAGTTAGCTCCTCTAAAATCTCACAGAATGTGTCTCAAAAGCCAAGTAATAAGTTTTATTGCCATTATTCCAATTGCAAATTTCAATATCCAAAATGTCTGATTTTTGTTCAATAGAAACAAATGAAAAAAGTTGAAAACGGAAGCCTTGAAAGTAAAACGTGGACAAATTCGCCAATCTTCAAGAAAGAAAAAAAAAACTGTCTACAATGTACTGTGTAGAATGTGTCGGTGTGTCAGAGTAGATGGGTGGGTTAGAATGGGTCATGGTGGGTGGTGGGTCGCAGTGGGTTACGCTCTGTTGACCTACGACCCACTGACCAACACCATTTCTGATATATCACTTACTCAGAACTCCAAATTTAATGGTAAACAACACGGGAGTCAGAGGACAGCATATCATAACATGTGATATGCGTATTAAGCTAACTGAGAAATATCACTATGACAAGTTTGTTAAAATTAAATGAGATGCATCGATATTGTGATGTATACAGTAATATCCATTCAGGAAGTTCAAACCCAATTTTGCAGGCCAATAGCTCGCGATAACCATTGGTTTGCACACAATAACATTTCATATGAGTAATATGGGATCTAATATTATGGCAATTTTGATCAAGATCTGATAAATTTCATGTAGTGTTGCTGACGAAAAATACTCTTGTCTCATCTCGTAAATTTTGTAGAAGTCTCATCCCTTCTTGATTCTCGAAAAGCTTTTCCCGTCGCGTTCAAAAACTTTCTAGCCTCGTTTTCAAAGTTTATATGCAAAATTTAGGTCCTGGTTTTTCTTTTTTTTTTTCTCTAACTCTTCCGCAACATTACTAGTTTACAGAGGGTGCTTAACAACATTTAAACCATATACTCTGTAGCAAAGTGTCCAAACTCATGAGATCGGCGCTCACGAGTTCGGAACTCACGCTCACTCGGCCTCAACATCACGAAGTGAGCGTGAGGTTGAGTGAGCATGAGGTCAGACTGGTTATGTAAGCGTAAGATTGAGTGAGCCTGAGGTCAGACTGGTTATGTGAGCGTGAGGTTGAGTGAGTGTGAGGTCAGACTGGTGATGTGAGCGTGAGGTTGAGTGAGCGTGATGTCAGACGGGTGAGGTGAGCGTGAGGTTGATTGAGCGTGAGGTCAGACTGTTCATGTGAGCGTGATGTCAGACCGGTGAGGTGAGCGTAAGGTCGAAATGAGTTTGTGAGCGTGAGGTCACTTGAGCGTGAGGTCGAAATGAGTTTGTGAGCGTGAGGTCGAAATGAGTTTGTGAGCGCGAGGTTGAATGAGGTTAGGTCAGACATGATGTGAACTTAAGGTTGAGTGAGTGTGAGGTCGAAATGAGTTTGTGAGCGTAAGGTTGAGTGAGGTTGAATCAAAGTAGACACCTGGTTCTTCCAATAGCAGGGAGAAGTATATTGTAATTCGAAAACGCTGTAGATTTTTTGTTCTCTACACAAAGCCTTCTTTTTCTCTATTTGAAGATAACACCTGCTGTGAAACAACCATACTTTGGTCCACTACTTTTTTTTCATTGGCCAACTTGGGATCTAAGTTTTAGTGTCTTTGTGATCAGGTATTTCTTAGAAGCAATTAGAAAATAATCATGGAATGTCTTGATGTTTTGTCAGGCACACTGGAGTATTTGGCCTCGAAATCCGATCAAGAATATTCATAATTTAGTATAATAAAATAACCGATTAATTTAAATTGTTTTTATTTACCTACATTTTTAAAGATACATTACTGCCAAAACTGGTTTGAATATTTTCCTTTGTCCCTTTAGCTATAGTTTTCTCTAGTTATTTCTCTTGCCATTGTTTAATAGGGACTTTGTAGGCTAAGTCAGTGTTTTATTTACGAATTTTATAGAGGCAAGTGGAATCTTGAATCTTGGGCTAGCAGTTAACCACATAAGAATTGCAGCCCTCCCCCGCCCTCGGCCGAGGGGAACCAATCTGTCCAACTACTTGGGCGCAATTCCTCCCCGAATATACTATTCGCCCCCAAAACACAGTGCTTAAATTCTTAGTGAGATTCCCCATCCCCAATGAATTTCCACACTGGTTTGCATGTCGAATACATTGCAGTCTACATTATATAGTAGCTAATGTCCATTCTTTCTAAACAGGATGAGTCTATTGAGTATTTTCTTCCACCTTACATCACAATTTTATCCTTTCAAGCCACAGAAAATACATTCATTCACCTTCACAGTTGCCGTTCTTAAAAGGAAAATTATAGTATAATTAAAAGTGCGATTCTGTCATTTTGAAAGAAAATATGCCCTTCCCCCAAAAAAGTCTAACAGGTGCAACCAACGCAATAAAACCAGCCTGTGGGTATCCATACCTGCTCCAAACACAAAATAGAATTTACATATTTTCTGGGCGAGTATTTGAGAGACATTATTACATCTTGATAAGTATATAGAATTTCATATACACCAACTATTTACTTGGAAATAAAATTCATATAGTTAGCAAGTAATTGTTTTTGTATAACTATGCAGCACAGACATAAATAAATATCTTGTATTACTAGGGTAAATGTGCCAGTCCTCGATCACTTAACTCATTTTCGTATAATCCTTTAATCGTTGTTCACAGAGCGGAACAACTTAGGAGGTTACAACTAGATTACATGTGTTCCTAAAGCTATATTTCATCAATATTTTATCTAAAACGGAGATAACTTACGTAATATTAGTCGCACAAACACCGATGATTGATTTATTTTTAGTGTTCGACCACAGCCGGATTTAATTTTTCGAATTTTCGACTGTACGTAATAGTTTTAATATTGAAATACCGATAGTGTCTAAAATGACAGAATAACTGTTTAGACTGTTGAAATTTATATAGATAGAGATTGGTAAGGTGGCAGATGTCGAGGGTCACATGCGAAAGATAACTTAGGGAAGGAGGTGAAGCGCATCATACTTACTGGCCTCTATGCAAATGTCTACTGAAAGTATAAGGTTAAAATTTCACTTAACTTTGACTAATGATTCAAGCCATAGATTTGCAAAATCAATTATTTCTTGGAGAGCTTCATTTTTACTTTATTAATATTATTAATTTTATTATAATAATAATAATAATAATAATAATAATAATAATAATAATAATAATAATAATTATTATTATTATTATTATTATTATTATTATTATTATTATTATTATTATTATTATTATTATTATTATTATTGAACTTTGACTTTAGGGCGGCCGCGGCGGCTCAGTGGTTCAACTCCGGTGAGTAGGGACCCGGGTTCGATCCCAGCCCCCGCCAAGTGGACTTTGTGGTGGACATGCATCGTGTGCGTGGTTTTTATCGGGTTTCTCCCGTTTCCTCCCACTAATTCATCCATTATTTAATCACTGTATCCTTTGGCCTAACCGGCGTAATCGTGGGACATTAAACTCAAACATTTCATTTGGAATGAGAGGTTACGAGAGATGATAAATATTTTTAGATGCCTAACAAGATTCCAATACCTACTTCTTGCTAGTTCTTACCTTTTTTCAATATGTATTGAATCTGCAAGTTGTAATGTACTTCTATCCGATTTCGGAGGAAAGATAAGGATGGTAACTAAAGGTATCCTTGGAATGTGATCTTGAAGCTTTGCTGGCGTCTACTATTAATCCAATGTTCCCGGGATTGCTGCCAGAGTGAGTGTTGCTGTGCTGAGCTTTCGTTACCATACAGCGGCAACATCTTCAGAGCTATGTTAGCTCTCAAGATGTTGCCGCTGTATGGTAACGAAAGCTCAGCACAGCAACACTCACTCTGGCAGCAATCCCGAGAACATTGGATTATCCTTGGAATGTTTAATTAATCTCTCTCTCACACACGCAGAAAAAACTTATCTCTGTTACAGGTTTTACTTTATAGGATCAACGTTAAAACCGGACGTGGTTGATGTCTGCCATTTTCAGTTTGAATAATAGGTTAAGAGTGAATGTGAGAACTTTTCTTACAAAACTAAATCGATTCTTTAAAAAACACTATGTTTTTTAATTTAGTTTTTGTTCTATGTAGATCAATACTGTGACTCAAAGTTGTAGTAAATGTATATCACTTCCGATTTTAGTACATTGTTAAAGATGGAGATGAAAGGTCTTCTTGGGATGCTGGATCAATTGCAAGAAACAATCTCTGGCTATATGATACTGTCTTTGCTCAATAGTAATCAATGTTAAACCGAAAATGGCTAATTTCTACCTCTACCCATGGGTAAATCATCTTCATTAACGAACTTTTCGAATTTATTATTTTAACTCTCGATCCCAGGACACGGAATTAAAAAAATCACTTGCATTTAGTAGTTCGCGTGTGAAGTCGTATAGGCGTACAAACTAATATTACCATATTGTAAATTCCACTTAGGTGATCCTGACGTGTGTTCGTCATATTTGGTTGTATTAGGTAGTAATCCCATGCAACAGAAAACGTTCAAGTATTGAAAGTCTAGGTCGTGTTATATGAATAGTTTTTGTTGTGTTGAGAAAGTGGTATCGGTATATCTTGATCTTGAAAACAAGAAAACATCGAAAACTATCAAAATACTGAAAACTATTGAAAAATCGAAATCGAAAAATTCCAACATTTTAAACTATCGATCGATACATCGAAATATCGCCAGTCCTACCTACGACCCTGTGCACCAAAGGTGCCCGTACTAGCAAATAGACTAGTGGGAAGAGCTGTGCCCAAACTCATGAAATCGACGCTCACGAGTTCGGAACTCACGCTCACTTGACCTCAACCTCACGAAATGAGCGTGAGGTAGACTGAGTGTGAGGTCAGACTAGTGCTGTAAGCGTGAGGTCAGACTGGTGATGTGAGCGTGAGGTCGAAATGAGTTTGTGAGCATGAGGTCGAAATGAGTTTGTGAGCGTGAGGTTGAGTGAGGTTAGGTCAAAAGGTCACCTCTGCTCTGTAGCAGAGATGGGCACCCTCACTAATTTTTGCCCTCAAGAGGGCCGCCCTCACCCTCACTCACCCTCATTTCGGTAGATGAGGGTGAGGGTGTCTGAGGGTGAGTGTGAAAGAGTCTATTGAGGGTGAGGGTGTCTGAGGGTGAGGGTGAGGGGGTCAACTGACGGTGAGGGTGTCTGAGGGTGAGGGCGAGGGAGTCGATTGAGGGTGAGGGTGTCTAAGGGTCAGGGTGAGGGAGTCAACTGAGGGTAAGGGTGGCTGAGGGTGAGGGTGACGGTGTCGATTGAGGGTGAGGGTGTCTGAGGATGAGGGTAAGGTAGTCGATTGAGGGTGAGGGTGAAGGTGTCGATTGAGGGTGAGGGTGTCTGAGGGTGAGGGTAAGGAAGTCGATTGACGGTGAGGGTGACTGAGGGTGAGGGTGAAGGAGTCGACTGAGGGTGAGGGTGGCTGAGGGCGAGTATGATGGAATCAACTGAGGGTGAGGGTGGCTGAGGGTGAGGGTGAGGGAGCCAACTGAGGGTAAGAGTGGCTGAGTCTGAGGGTGAGGAAGTCGATTGAGGGTGAGGGTGAATGAGGGTAATAGTGAGGGAATTAATTGAGGGTGAGGGTGAGTGAGGCTTAGCGAAAATGCCCATCACCAGAATGAATTCCTGAAGGATGTTTGCTTGAAAGTTATTTGTTTGGGAAGTGGTTGAAATAGCACTTTCCTGCGAACTTCAAATAGAGTAGCAACCTGGTTGGCACAGAGTCACGTAATTAGGTCACAAAACATCAGCTGGCCCAGTGTACGAATTAATGGGGATGGTGAAAGAGATATTCCGTGTGACAAAAATTTAATTCTCTCCCTGAAGAACATTTTCATTTTTTCCCCTCTTTAGTATTTTTTTCGAGTGGTCATATAGCTAGAAAAGTTAGCATATTTTATGTAACCAAACAAAAACATAACATTTATGTCTGACTTAAAACAGGTTATAAACATTTTTGCAGTCGTTAGAATCACACACTTTTTTCTTAAAGTAGTTACTTACTCATGCGGAAAACCCATTCTTTTTGTCAGAAGCAAACTATAGAGGCTCGAGAGGGGTGGAAAGGTCATGAAAATTCTGTAATTCTTGGAAAAGCATTCCTTGTAAGACGTGTCAATGTCACAAATTCTCATAACATTCGTTATAACGGATGATCTATAATTTAATAGAATGACATATTAGCTTCTACATGCCTGCTTAGCAGTATATATATATATATATATATATATATATATATATATATATATATATATATATATATATATATATATATATATATATATATCGTTTTCACCACTGAACTTAAAGTATTTTAAATTTAATTGATAAGTTTGAGATTTGGTTGCCTGCTTAAATGTCATTACATATTATGTTTTGCCACTCCCATATGGAAATATAATTAGTGGTTAGTTCAACTTTAACTAATACAAATTTAAAACCTTCCTCATCGCTAGTCTAGTGGTTAGCGTGTGCGCCAGTGATGCACAGGGTCACGGGTTCAATTCTCGGTGAGCGAACACAAGGACTTAATTTTACCTTTATTCATTTGCATTAGTCGCCCGTCTCCCTTAGAATAAAGGGCATAGCCGTGGAACGTTAAACTAACCATTCTAATTTCGTATTTAAGGAGCTTGGCTTACCAACAGTTCTTGAGGGTAAGGGAGGGTGCATGAGCTTGGCTGATGGTGAGGGAGTCGATTGAGTCTGGAGTCGGGCGAGACAGTCGATGTACTATTTGTAATGTGTTATAATTATCCACTTGAGGAGTGTGTGACATTTGAGGCTGGTTTTGGAAATAGAAATGTTTTTTCCATAGATTTTCATGAGTGGTGTTTGAGGCTGGCATTTGTATTTGTTGCTTTAGTAACAAATTCCATGGCATCTTTTTTTTTTTTAAAAAAAAACATAGAGTAAGGAAACCTCTTGAATTTACGAGGTAGGAAATTTATATAAAGTATTTTTTCGAAAGCTACTCTGAAACAACGGTGTGTCGTTTCCCAGAACTCGATTTTGGTGTTGTTTGTCACAATATTTTTATTCAGGATATATCAGTTCCTATTCCAGTAAAGATTAGCACATATCTGACGAAACAGCTAAATGTTGCCGCGAACTTATATTCGTATTGATCCCTTGCAAAAATGTGGCGAGTGTTCTCGCCTTCGGGACGAGATAAGTCTCATACAATCTCGCTGCTGAAAAAATATTTAGCTCCAAATGAACACGAAACATCCTAAATTTCACGATAGCTTCTCTTTTAACGGAGTCCTTTATATTAACTCATTTTATATAGTGTACTTTTATATACAAAGTAATGTATAGATGAATCGAAAAGTAGAACCACATTATGCTTATCATTCTCAAATGTATTACACATAACTTCAAGACTCAATGTGGTGTTATGAGGTAAATTTCATACTCGCAAACATCTTACTTGAGCTTTCATTAACTTTATTTTTTTTATTTTTTATTTATTTATTTATTTTTTTTTTAGCAAAATAGAGGATACAAAATTGTAAATCAACTGTAGTAAAGCTCCTATAATTGGAGATGATCGTCCCTGTTGGAGTTAGATTGTTAAATAAATAAAACAAAATAAAAATATAATCAACTCGCCCTTTCAAATTTTCTATTCTTATATTCGGATTTAATAAAGAATTGTTTATATTTAACGTATTCTAGCAGGACTATACATTCACAAGCACATAATTAAAAGTAGAGGCTGCTCTTGAGGGAAGTCACACTGTTAAAAGAATTAGTTTTCTTGCCTCAAAGTAAGGGAAAGAAGATAATCTGATATATATATATATATATATATATATATATATATAAAAGGAAGGCTTGGTGCAATATAGTGTGAAGCCACATATTGTTCCCAGAAGAAAATAAAAATTTCAACTGCACTACCATACTAATTAATGAAGGCAAGATCAGCACTTATGGTATTTATTGGCATCTAGTCTTCTTTTTTTAATTCTTGTCAACAGCAACGGGTCATATGATATCAAAGAATACTATTTTTTTTTTTTTTTTTTACAAATTTGGCTTAGGACATAGGTGTCCAAACTTTCGAGCAAGTCACTCGCGCTCAACTGAGCTCGGGCTCAATAATTAAGAGCGAGCCCGAATTCTAATAAAATAAGTCAGAGCAAGCCGAAATGAGTGCGAGCACAACTGCTAACCGAAGTGAGCCCAAGCGAGCCCAATAAAAAATGACAAAGGTAACTGTATGAGGGAGTCGATTGACGGTGAGAGTGGCTGAGGGTGAGGGTGTTCGATTGAGGGTGAGGAAGTTGATTGAGGGTCAGGGTGAGGGTGGGTGAGGGTGAGGGAGTCGATTGCGTCGGAAGTCGGGCGAGAGAGTCGATGTACTATTAGTAATGTGTGATATTTATTCACTTGAAGAGTGTGTGACATTTGAGGCTGGTTTTGGAAATAGAAATGTCTTTTTCATATATTTTCATGAGTGGTGTTTGAGGCTGGCATTTGTATTTGTTGTTTTAGTAACAAATTCCACGGCATCTTTTTTTTCTTTTTACATAAACATCATAGAGTAGGGAAACCGGTTGAGTTTTCAAGGTAGGAAATTTATATACTAACAACTAATGAACCCGTGCGTTCATAGAAATATCTAGCGAAATACGTATTATTTTAATTGTAGGTTTTATAAATCCCAACAAACAAGAGTAGCACTTAAGTGTGTTGAATGTCGACAGCATCATGGTTTCTCAGCCCATTAACTTGTATGAGGAAACATTCTATTTATTCTTTGAAATAAACGAAAATTTTACTGATTTCTTCTTGAGATCCTTAAATGTATACTACGCAAAATGTTCCACTGTATGATGTAATTTTAATATTTATGAACAGGGACGTACGCAGGAATTTATTTCAGGATGGTTCCAGAGCTTCTCGGGGGAGGGTTCAAACAGAATTTCAGGCTAAATTATATTAAAAATTGTAAAATTGCCCCTATAATAAGACTAAATTTACAAAAAAAAGTCCGGATTTCGGGGGGTCCGGACCCCCAGGACCCCCTGCGTATGTCCCTGATTATCATTAAAAATTAAAGCAACATAACATTATATATAAGAATACTTTTAAAGCAAGGAACACCAAAATAGGCCAGAAGGAGAAGTTAGTAAAATCAAAAAATTTAAATCACGAACATTAAAAAAGAATACTTTCTCTAATAAAACAATGGGCTAGAATAAAAAAGAAAGGGGATACGGCTGTTTCGGTGTAGGATGTTTTGGTGTAGGACGTTTTGGTGTAGGGCGTTTCGGTGTACGGGTGTCTCGGAGTAAGGACGTTTAGGTGTGAGGCTGGTTCGGTGTAAAAGGTCCAATGTTTATACCGAAACGTCCACTCTTCAAAATGAAAATTATTCGTTAGGGAGAAATAAATTCATGAAATAGACAATATAATTTAATAAATAAAATAAAAATTAAATGCTGTTATAATTGGAAGGGGTTACTGCGAGAAGGTTGCAGACCGATTTGAAACCCCTTTCTGTACTTATTTTAATGGGATGCTTGATTAAAGTAAGTCTCTACCTCCCACTATTCGAGGTGCTTATTTATAGTGAGTCCCCTCGCCTCACTCTATGTCAGAACTTCATACTCAAATGTTATAATTATGAATTGATTGAGAAAATGTTTTACAGTAATGATATTCCGTAAAAAAGTGTGTGATGCATAAACATTGTTTACACCACACACACCTTATTACGGCAATAACTTAGCACGAATCGCAAAGTGCTGCACGATCTTTGAAATAAAATTTTCAAACACAGGTGGATTTTCTTCCAAATAACCGCTTTTATATAATGCATACCCTATAAAATCTAGGAGAAGAAAACTGATTATGAATCAGTGATAGGATTTTCACATTCGCGACAAATGCATTTGGTCTGGCTTCTAAATAATTTGGCTATAGATTTACTTTAATCAAGCGTCCTGTTAAAATAAGTACAGAAAGGGGTTTCAAATCAGTCTGCACCTTCTCGCAGTAGCCCCTGCCAATATAATTGTTCTTGGCTAACTGCAGAGCATTTCAAACCAGAGGATTATTTGTAATTGTAGTAATCATATTGGATCCGCCAATTTGAATCTTGTAATTATATCGTCTGGTTCTGAATCATCTGTCCTAAAACCCCCTTGGCAATAAGCTGACCGTATCATTTAATCTTCTAATTTAATGATTATTTTCTGTTTGTGCTTGGAAGTCACCTCTAACATTCAAAGGGTGGTTCCTACCCTTAAACCCGCACCATTGCCGAAATAAAAAAAATACGTGTCGATTTTATTATTATTATTATTATTATTATTATTATTATTATTATTATTATTATTATTATTATTATTATTGATATTCTACAAGTATGCAAAGTTAATTCAAATCATTAAATTACACTTCTGTAAGTCTCCTTGTTAGTGCTGTTCAAATGGAACAAATAATTGGCGGACATAAAGTCAGAACATAGAAAAAATACGCCGATGTTACGAACAGATTGAGCAACGTTTGTGAAAATTACAAATCTGATGTAATTTCATTCTTAAAAGGAATTGCGTACAATTTTAGATTCTGAGTTGAGTGATTCTATGTATATTTATTTTTTTTTAACAAAATTCCTTTGGGGTATTATTCAGTTTGTATATATTATTACTATATCTCAGGAACTTTGTGCAATATATTTATTTATATTCAGAAATTACGCTGAATATTTTGCAGTAAATTTGATTTTTGAATTAGATTTGATTATTATTCTATAAAACTCGCATATGGACACCTCTGAATCGAAATTATTGTTACGAATGGATTGGTGTTGTATTATCATACTGTCTCAATAACAATGAGACTTAATAACAATGTTAATCAGTTTAAACTATTGCAGAGTAGCTACACTGTGACACTTCATGACTGTTCATTACAACCATATGATTAACAGAATCAAATATTAGGCTACACCGAAACGTCCTTTTCAGCTAAGCGTCCTTACACCGAAACGCCCGAACACCGTAACGTCCGTACACCGAAACATCCGTACACCAAAACATCCTACACCGAAACATCCTAGACCCAAAAGAAAGTGGCAAGTCGACATCCTAGAAAACACACACACACACATCCTTTCTTTTATTAAAATCTTTTTTCGAAAGCTACTCTGAACCAACGCTGTGTCGTTTGCCACAACTCGAGTTAGGTGTTGTTTACCACAATACTTTTATTGAGGATATATCAGTTCCTTTTCCAGTAAAGACTACCACATACCTGAAGAAACAGCTAAGTGTTCCCAGGCACATATATTTCGTATTGATTCCTTGCGAATGAGTAGTGAGTGTTCTCGCCTTCAGGACGAGAGAAGTCCCATACAATCTCGCTGCTGAAAAAAATGTTTAGCTCCAAATGAACACAAAACATCCTAAGTTACACGATAGCTTCGTAAATTGAAAATTGCATTTCTCTTTTAACGGAGTCCTTTATATTAACTCATTTTATATAGTGTACTATTTTTCCGTTATATTATGCTACTTAAGAACCGGTTTTTATATACTTAAAGAAATGTTTATATGAATCGAAAACTAGAATCACACTATGCTTATCGTTCTCAAATGTATTACGCATAACTTCTAGACTCAATGTGGTGTTATGACGTAAATTTCATAGTCACAAACCTCTTACTTGAGCTTTCATTCACTTTAATTGGTGTTGTTTTAGCAAAATACAGGTTATAATCAACTCGCCCTTTTAAATTTTATATTATTAAATTTGGATTTAATAAAGAAATGTTTATATTGAATGTGTTCTAGCAGGACAATATGTTCCCAAGCACAAAATTAAAAGTAGAGGCTGCTCTTGAGGGAAGTCACACTGTTAAAAAAAAATAGTTTTCTTGCTTCAAAGTAAGGAAAAGAAGGTAATCTGATCCAGTTAGAAAGTGCGGGGCACGATTGGGAACACTATTGCGGAGTCCCAGATTCCCGGTGCAATATAGTGCGAAGCCACTTATTGTTCCCAGAAAAAAAGAAAAATTTCAACTCCACTACCATAACAATTAATAAAATAGAGCTCCTCCGTGGCTAAGCGGTTAGCGTACGGGCCTTTGTCGTGGGAGACCCGGGTTTGATTCCCGGCGGGAGCTCATGTGGTTCGGATTCCACGTTAATCAGTAGGTCCACGTCTCATATAGCCTTGCTGCTGAAAGGGACGCTAAACCAAAATCAACTTAACAATTAATAAAGGGGAGAACAGCAGTTATGATATTTATTGGCATCAAAAAAAAAAAAAAAAGTGAGAGAGAGAGAAATATTCAAAGGTGCACACAAACTTGATGCAAAATTTTAATCTTGATATTTTGAAAACTAAGGGTTATTTTCAAAATATCAAGGTGATATTTTTATTTACCTCACCCCTCCGCCCCCACTTGGCACCGGCAAGTTTACCATTCGGTTCCGAAACGCATCTGGGGTGCTCTTTGGTCCATGCTTGACTTGACCATAAAAAAACGGGTTCAATACGTGTTATATGAGCTTAATAAGCGTTTAAACACAGCACTATTCCATGGTACCGATTCGTACCATAAATTCCCAAAGGGTTAAACACTACTAAGCAAATACCTGTATTTTCGAAGTGACGGCTGTATCGAAATGATTAAAGATTGGTGTGACATGCTCATACGCTACAAGTCTTTCCTGACTTTTGTTTTCTACCTCTTCCTGTTAACAAATTTTCTTCAATTTTCTTTTTTATCTTAAAGAATATGAAATAACGAAGAAATATGTTTACTTTTACCCCGTCCCCCTTTTTTTTCTTCAGTAGGTTGAGGAAAAACTACTACTAGTACTAGCTATTGACTATTTATCGAAATTAATCGCTACTTTCTTTGATGTCAACTGCGGCTACAAATGAACAGTACTAATCCGAGGTTCGCTGTTGTATTCGGTGGTATTCGGAACGACGGTGAATGCTTCAAACTAGACCAGCGTTTCCCAACCGGTGTGCCGCAGCACACTGGTGTGCCGTGAATGGACCGCTGGTGTGCCGCGAGGAATCGAAACAATTATTAATTTTATAGCAATCAAATTGCAAAAGGTAGGGAAAAATGCGTATTTGTATTTCACATTACTATGAACCTCTACTGTGAATCTACAATTTTAAGTTTCATACCGGGTTACTGTTCTGTACATTTCTAATGTTGAAAAAAAATGGTTACCATTGTTATGACCATTATTGCTTCTTTATTGTTGCAGACTATTTCCTAACTTAAAAAATTAAAATATCATTCAATCCTTTCGACAAAGTACCTACATTTGTGTTTTAAAAGTAAATGAGATTTGTTTGTTCGTTCGTTATTTAGTGATCTCCCTTCTTAGTAAAAGATTGGATACAGTTTTTAAAAAGAAAGCGTATTTTTAAAAACTTGAGTCTAATATTTCATTGCAATTGTTTTCTATTTTTAAATTAGAATGAAAAATAAGCATATTGATTTACCACGGGGAAAAACCAGTGTTCGAGCTTTCTTCTCTGTGAGAAGGAGATCAATAATCACAGAAAAAATACCACTGTGTTTAATATTTACAAATAATATCTATAAGTGTGCCGCGAGAATCCAAGTAACACCCGTAGTGTGCCGCAAGTTGAAAAAGGTTGGGAAACGCTGAACTAGACCAACGATAGGTCAGATGTTTTGTTATTTTTGTGGAGGCCAACGATTTCTTGCCACAAATACATTCATTTAATTTCCTCTTAACTCTTAAAGACCACATTTTTTTCGGAACCTCCTTCCGCGTTAAGAAAGGAACTTTTTCTATTCCATATTGCCTTGCTCAAATTGTATCCAATCGACAGACTTTGAATTGAATTTGGAATTTGGAAGGTAGGAACAACGCATGTCACATCTTGAGGAAAAATCACTGCATGTTCAGAGCGCTGCTTTCCATTATAGAAGAGATTCTAAGAAAATTTGATTCCCACACCCCGAAAACGCAAATATTTTAAAAGAATTTAGACATCATTCGCGGTAACAGCTTGACGACCAGCTGTTTAGTGAGATATTTTTGTTTTGAAAATTTCGTGAAAAGCAGTTGTTGTTTGTTCCAATGAAGTGAGTATACTATTGATCGAATGTAGCGTATACCGGCGTACTTCCTAAATTTTAGGTAGCTATGCGATAGTTTCCAAAGTTAGAGGTGGGTATACGCCGTATACCCGCGTATATCCTCCATTACATCCTTGAAACTAATACGCTCATTTATCCTCAAAGTTGAGTTTTTAATAAATCCTACGGCCTACTACAACGAATCTTCCTTGACACACACCGAGTTTTCCGTACACCGAAGTTCTCCTGCTCCCAGATATATATATATATATATATATAAGGAAGGCTTGGTGCAATATAGTGCGAAGCCACATATTGTTCCCAGAAAAAAGGAAAAATTTTATCTACACTACCATACTAATTAATGAAGGCAAGAACAGCGCTTATGGTATTTATTGGCATCTTGTCTCCTTTTTTTAAAACTTGTCAACAGCAACGGATCATATGATATCCTAAAATCCTAAAAAATAGTAAAATCTGTTTTTCTTTTTTTACTTTACTTGAATGAGAATGATATTTACCCTTACTCAATGTTTAGTAAGTACATGTAGATAACTGTGAGTGTAAGGGAGTCGATTGATGGTGAAGGTGGCTGAGGGTGACCAGAGTGACTGAGGGTGAGGGTGGTTGAGGGTGAGTGTGAGGGAGTTGATTGAGGGTAAGGGTGAGTGAGGGTTAGCAAAAATGCCCATCTCTGGTATGGACCATGATCCTGCGATAAATAGTCTCGACGAAATAGTTGCTTGACTGAAAGTCTAAAATTTACTTTAAAAAGCGTAAGTCTCAAACGGTTTAATAAAAAATATGTATTATGCAGTACTTCGACAAAGCTGCTGCAATTGAGTATTTTAATATATTTAATGGCAATAATGTATTTTGAACTCTGTACAATACAAAATAATGTATACCCATATTGTGGAGTGTGTACTCTCTATCATTTTATTGTAAATTAATAATATTAAAAAAACACTAGTGCCTTTGATTGGCATGCTATTTTCTATGACATGCTGAGATTTGCTACCACGATAGATTTTTCAGAGGGTTTAGAGGTTCAGACCCTCTGTAGCAACGGCGCTGATTATTATTAGGTTATTACAAACATAACTTTTATCATTGTTATAACATAGTTTGTTGTAACGTAATTGATTATTTACTGTGAGTTTATGTCCGGTTAGCTTTTGTCCGCTTCTGCATCAATATAGGTGAGCTTATGTCCACGATCCGCCACTACACGCAAGAACCACGTCAGGATGGAAAACTTGCTAACTTAATTTCAAATCAGTGATGCCAGTTTTGTAACAGCTAATTTCCCGTCCGAAGCCGTGAAATTTACCGATTAGACGCAATATTTCCCGCCAACTAAAAGAGAGACAATTTACAACATCTAGTGATAAATAATTTTGAAAAATGTCACTTTAGATGGCCTATAACGTACAGTTGAACTTATTCTCGTAATATAAAATCCAGTATTTACAATATGAGAAATGTATGATATCACAAAGCTGTTGGCTCAATATTAAAAAAATATTTTAAAAACAATGTGAACTTTTTTTTAACGAACAGCATGCTTTTTTATATGCTTTGGAAGGGAATGTTATGTTCGGCAAAGAAACACAATACGATTTTCTGGTCTTAACAAGATTTTTGTGTTGCTGCACATTACTTGTTCCTTGCAAAAAAAAAAAAAAAAAAAAAAAAAAGCTGTATTAATAGACAAAGTATTTTGCTATTGCATTACATTAACTAGATGCTTGAAGTTTTTTGTGTGATACTGAAGTTCACTTTTACTACAAACGAACTCTACACGTTACAACAGCTCATACCTAGTATTGGTATCGATTCCCGACGCGGACTGTAAACCCTATTAAATTGTGGATCCGAAAGTCACTCCTTGTTAGATCTCCTAGTTTTATCTCGTTTCTTACTCTCGCTCATCTTTAAAAAAATAATAATAACAAAATAAATAAAAATAAAAAAATTACCGCGAAACAAATGCTGCATTTCTCTCTTTCACTCTAATTCGAAACAAGATTAAATTTGACACTTCTGCGACACGAAGGAGCTATTTCGGAAAGAGGGCTATGCTTCTATGGAAAACAACTTCATAAAGATGTAGGCCTACAACAAATGATAGCAGTGTGAAGTATTGTTCTCTGTCTTGTTTATGGGGTCGCGATGGCTCACTGGTAGAGCGTTCACCTCTGGTACTTGGGGTCTCGGGTTCGATCCCAGCCCCTCCCAAGTGAACTTTGTGGTGGACAAACACCGTGTGCGTGGGTTTTCTCGGGGTTCTCCCGTTTCCTCCCACTTTCTTCATTCCACAATTTCATTCATTATTCATCATCACCGTCTCCTTTAGCCTAACCGGCATAACCGTGGGACGTAAAACTCAAAGATTTCATTTCATTTTACTATCTTGTTTATTGATTCATCATTTGAGACATCCTACATATTTTCGTGCTGAAAAGTGGTAAGGACAGGTAGGAAAGGTCTAAGCGCATCTATGGGACATTATCAAAATATTTACTCTCTACAATGGCCCAACGCGGAAAACTTGACTTGCTACATTTTTTGTCTCCCTCTGTTCGCTGTTTCTTATATGTATCGAATTGGTTTGAAAATTCCTTTTATTATTCAAACATAGCAGTGACACCTGTGTGTGTGCTAAAACACAGAACCACCAGACAATTGTACCTCCTTTTGTTTTGGAAACAATAAACCAATCTCACGTGTGCGAGGGGAAAGGTAGCAACAGCGAAAAGACCAGATATTTACTCATGGTCAGTTCACAGCACATTGAGATAAGTCAGCGAAGGAATTGATCCCTCCCCCAGCACTCAACCATGCGTCAATCTGCAAGAAATCTTTGGTAACAAATTTCCAAGAAAAAGTTATGTACCGTACTTGCCAAAAGGAAACATCCCAGCGGAAACAAATACATACGGTGTTCTAGGTATTGAGGACAATACAAAGATTGGAAGCGGAAAAACTGGTGGTTGTCTTCAACTGATCCAAGTGATTTATTCAAAACAACTGGGCATTCACAAAACTGCATTTGCACACGATACCAGGGAGTAATCTACACCCCCCAATACCCCCCTAACACCCCTCCAAATTTCTTTACACACACCCCTGGATGGAAAAGGAATACTTCTCCAGATCCAATTGTATCAATCAGTATCATATAGGTTATTTATTACATCAAGTTAAAAAAGGTTTAGCGTTTAGGAAAGAAGGCAACATTCTTATTTATTTATTTCACTTCAAAATACGAAGCGACCTCGTTCTCATGTACGGCTTCGAGAACCACATGCCCTCATTGTTTCGGGCGGTGTTTCGATCAAAAGAATTGACAAAACAGACCCACTCATACCTACCCTCCTCGACTCCGCGGTCGTTTCCTAGAAAAGAGATAGATGGACAGATGCAGATGACTGAAATTGACAACGTCTTGAGCGGTCATACACCAACCTTCTCCTCAATAAGGAAAAATGTGACAATATAGTAATAAGTCTATTTCAGAATAAGTTGGTAAGTGCTACTCTGCAACAGGCTCGCAATCAGAGGGGGGCTAGGGAGGGCCTGGCCTTCCCTAAAATTTTCATGTCCCCTCCAGACTTCAATACAAAATGCACAATTTAAATATTTGTAAGAGAATTTTTAATGACTCGGTCCCTTCTAACATATTCATGGCAGCCCAAAGCTCTGTGGCTGGTTTCGAGCCTCTTCTGCAAGTGGTGTATCAACGGACGGACGTTAGAAGGGTGTAGTCAAAACGTTTTTAGAAACGAAGAGATCGATAGAAGAAAGAATTATATATATATTTTAAACTGAGTCTAATGTTATGCAGGAACGCATTTGACGCTAGCTTAATTTTTTGTAAAGTATATTTTTATTCACGTAAATTATTATTATTATTATTATTATTATTATTATTATTATTATTATTATTATTATTATTATTATTATTATTATTATCAATATTTGCAAAAAGCCAATTCCGGATAACAATGTTGTTATTTGTATAATATGAGCAGCTCGTGGAAACATCATTGTATGCCACATTTTTTTGACTTTCAAGTAAGTATGAAAAGAAAGTTCATCATTCCTATGCAATTCGATACAAAGACACATATCAAACAAGTTTCCGTTGTGGTTCAATACCAATCCAGTCCATCTAATAACTTAATTTTACGAGAAGTGACAATTATCATGATGTTCGCTAAATCCTCTCATATCATGGTAAAAATGAAATGAAATTTGTATGTCCCACGGTTATGCTAAAGGAAACGGTGATGATGAGAGATGAGTGAAATAGTGGAATGAAGAAAGTGGGAGGAAACGGAAGAACCCTGAGAAAACCCACGAACACGGTGTTTGTCCACCACAAAGTCGACATGGCGCGAGCTGGGATCGAATCAGGGACCCCAAGCACCGGAAGTGAACGCTCTACCACTGAGCTACCGCGCCACCCCCACATATCATGGCAAATAAAGTGCTGACTTCGCTTCTTAATATTTTGTATGGCCGGAAATTATCTTTTATCGTATTCATTGGAGGCAAACGTTCTTACAGATTTTGACTGGACTGCAACTGAACACGTGTGGTTTATTGTTCAACAGCCCTGCAACTCTGCAAGTAAACAAGTTACCAAAAAACGGAATCTGTAATCAGAGGTCCCTACAGAGGTTCAGACTTTTTTGTACTGAATAGTATTAAGCTCTTTCCTTTTTTATAGTAGGCAATAAAAACAGGAGAAGAACAATATTACTTTTCTGAAGCAATGTGTCATTTATTTGAGCAAAGCTATTGTAGTCAAAATTTGCAGACACTCCTCAAATAACAGGAAGAATCCCACAGCTATTTACAATTCTTTGCTTTCACGAAATATTTACATGTGTGACACTTTGCGTGCTGAAATTATTATTATTAATAATAATAATTTATTATTATTATTATTATTATTAAATAAATAGTTACGTATTTTAGATATCATATTTGAGATAAGAGATAATATTTTGGTGACAAAATTACCGGTGACGAAATTACCGTGACGAACTTTCCGGTGACAAAATTACCGCCGCCCGTCGGACATAAGCTGACCGGTAGTCTTATATTACAGGGGCGGACAAAAGCTCACCGATAGTAAACATAAGCTCCATTCAGGGACTTTGAATAAAATTAACCGAATATTGAAATTTAGGCGTTAGCTACTTCCTAAGCGGAAAATGGACCTACTATCTTATATCATTTATCAGGTGTAAACAAAAAAAAAAAAAAAAAAGTTTGGGAGTTGCGTTGTATTAAACGTGGACAGACCTTGAGGAACTTGTAACAAAATACCCTGGATATTAAAATCTAGACATTGACTACAATTACAAATAGGCCTAATAATTCAGTAGAAAGCAGAGCTACTAATGTTGTATAGCAGTTATCAGATATCCGAATAAAATAGGAATTTTGCAAGTTTAATGTATTAAGCATCGGCGACAGTAGGCGTAATTGTTGCCCTGGAAATTTTGGAACCAAATTTTTCTTATAGGCAGGCCCGTAGCCAAGGGGGGGTCCGGGGGGTCCGGAACCCCCCCTTCGAGACCAGAAATGGAAAAAAAATTAGGGAAGGATGAAAGAAAATGAAATGAGGAAAAGAAGGATCAGCGTTAAAAATAAACTACAGGAAGCTTTTGGTTACTCTTTCTTATGAGGAAATTTGTATTACTTGCAATACATGGTTGCGAGGTGAGCGATATATCTTGGATGAGTCAGGGAATTCGAAATTTCTAGAAAAGTTGCGGAATTCTCAGAGTTTCTGCTACTAGTCAGGGAGATCTCAAGCTTCCGAAAGCATAGTGCTGTTATGTAACAGTGTGGACATTTTTTATCATAATTTTTCGGCATCGCACCCTTGCAATATCGAATATGTTATTTCAAAAACAATTTTCTACTGCTCGTTTAACCTGTAATGTGAAACAGACAGTAGTTGACGGAATAATAAAAACAAAAATATATATGTGGAAAAAAAGTTCTGTTAACATTTGATTTTACAGGAAAAGGAACGCAGATATTGCAAAATATTTTACAAGACATTATTGAGTATGTACTTTTTATAATAGTGAATATGTACTTTTTATAATAGTTGAGGTCATAATGAAAGGAAAATTGTTATATTAGAATAAACAAACGAAAGATGTAAATATTGTATAATCTTTTTCAATACGTCTTTTTTACTAGAGATTTCTTCATAGTTTATTAAAATACTTACCGATATATCCTCACAAATCAATATATGTTGATAGTAAAGTAGTTTAGATTGATCGAGCTCCTAGGCCTTCAGAATTTCATGTCTCCCCCCCCCCCCGTTATGAAATCCTGGCTAAACAAACCAATATATGTTCCACTAAAATTGTTTAGAATGATCGAGCCCCTGGTGTGATGACCACAGCATTTCATGTCACGGACCCCCGCCCCCCCCTTCATGAAATCCTGTCTACGTGCCTGTTATAGGTCGGACAATTCTTCACTGCATTAAATTATTTTCATGATTAGGCATGCATACTTACATAATAGAATTTGGTTACCTAACGGAATTCGCGATTCTGGTTTGTAACTTTTTTTTTTTTTTTTTACGAATTTATCATACTCAGATGTAATTAGGGCTTGTTTCTTAGTGCTGTCGTCGTGTTTGCAGCCTAACACTCAAAGAAATCTCTTTCTAATTTACTAACACAAAGGTTTTTCTTTTGGTTAATAAGTTCTTGTTTAGTTCTTAATAAATAAAATAAGAAAGAGATTCATTTGATGAGCATTGGTCTGCAAGTATAATAACAGCCTTAAGACTTGAACTCCGCAACATTCTTAATATTTTATTCTGATGTCTAATAACTCCTATATGACGTTAGTAATATAGCCTACTTCCTATTGAGAAGGTAGGCCTACTAGTAGTCAAAGCCCAGATTTAAATATCTGGAGCATTTTATTACAAGTTCCTCAAAGTCAACCCACGTTTAACACATTAAACCCTGCAACATTCTTATTATTTTATTCTGATATCTGACAATTGATATATAGCATTAATATCTCTATTTTCTACTGAATTAGGTCTATTACTAGTCAAAGTCTAGATTTTAATACCTCTTCATACCCATCATACGTTTTTCTAAAGGGGGAGAGCGGTAGCTCAGCGGTAGAGCTTTCACCTCTGGTGCTTGGATCCCGGGTTACATCTCAGTCCCCGCCAAGTAAACCTTGTGGTGGACAACTACCTTGTGCGTGGGTATCCTCGGGGTTCTCCCACTTTCGTCATTCCACCATTTCATTCGTTATTCATCCGTCTTCTTTAGCCTAACCGGCATAATCGTGGGACGTAAAACTTAAAAGATTTCATTTCATTTTTTTCTAAAGGAAAATGAAATATTTCTGAGTTGATTTAAGCCATAGTAAAAAAAAAAATAACAAGGAGAGAGACTTTCACCAAAATTTCGTTTACCAATATTTCTGTGCTGCAAAATTTCCTGCACCGAGAGTTTCAGCATAAGGGAGGGGGTTGGATTACTTTCTTCAGTAAAATTAAGTAATACTCTTTGTTTGTCCGAATCCGTTTTCAATTTATATTTTAATATTCAAAATCTACTTCATGTTAACATTCAAAATCTGGTTTTCATTTTTGTCATATTTTCTGTTTGTCATTTTTCAGGTGCTTTTTTAAATTTTATTCAGGTTTATTTTCCTTTGCAATTAAATTAGTTAACATATAAATGTATTTAATTATCATTATTGTATTCTTTATTGCATTAATTATCTTATAATATTATAGTATAATTATATTATTAGTGATGAGCTTATGTCCGGAGAGCTTTTGTCCGCTTTTGCATTAACAAAGGTGAGCTTATGCCCGGTGAGCTTATTGCCGGTGAGCTAATGTCTGCGACCCTTTGATATTCCTTCTGGTCTTGGTGAACCCGAGCGCGAGCGATCCCAGTGCAAAATGGCCATTTATTATATATATACAAGTCTATGAAATATAAATAATATTATACCGTAGATATAACGTATATCTACGTAATATAAATTTCAATCACTTGAATGAGAGTCATATTACCCCTTACTTATTGATTATTTAGTACATTAAAGAAGCTGTGAGTGTAAGGGAGTTGATACAGGGTGGCTGAGGGTGAGGGAGTCGATTGAGGGTGAGGGTGGATGAGGGTGAGGGAACCGATTGAGGGTGAGGGGGGCTGAGGGTTAGGAAGTTGATTGTCGGTGAGGGTGGCTGAGGGTGAGGGAGTCGATTGAGGGTGAGGGTGGCTAAAGGGTGAGGAACTCGATTGAGGGTGAGGGTGGCTGAGGGCGTGTCTGAGAGAGTCGATTAAGAGTGAGGGTGGCTGAGGGTGAGGGTAAGGGAGTCGATTGAGGGCGAGGGTGTCTGAGGGCGAGGGTAAGGGAGTCGATTGAGAGTGAGGGTGAAGGTGTCAATTGAGGGTGAGGGTGAGTGAGAGTGAGAGTGAAAGAGTCGACTGAGGGTGAGGGTGGCTGAGGGTGAGGGTGACGGTGTCGATTGAGGGTGAGGGTGAGTGAGGATGAGGGTGAAGGAGTCGACTGAGGGTGAGGGTGGCTGAGGGTGAGGGTGACGGTGTCGATTAAGGGTGAGGGTGAGTGAGGGTGAGGGTGAAAGAGTCGACTGAGGGTGAGGGTGGCTGAGGGTGAGGGTGACGGTGTCGATTGAGGTTGAGGGTGAGTGAGGGTGAGGGTGGCTGAGGGTGACTGTGAGGGAGCCAACTGAGGGTGAGGGTGGCTGAGGATGAGGGTGAGGGAGTCAATTGAGGGTGAGGGTGAGTGAGGGTTAGCAAAAATGCCCATCTCTGCTCTGTAGTATATTGTGTAATGATTTGAGTGTTATTAAATATTGATAAATACTCTTCATTATGTTCGAGGGAATAATTTAGTTTCCGGGGGCCGGGTATAATCAGCAACGAAACATATAAATCTATATATTAATCGATTCAGCTTGACAAAACAAATCGACCGATACCAAATTTAACTACTTCCGGTTTACTGAGCCTAATTTAGTTTCGGGGGGTGGGATATAATCAACAACGAAACATATACAATCTATATATCAATTGATTCAGCTTGACAAAACAAATTGATCGATACCAAATTTAACTACTTCCGGTTAACCACTTCCGGTTTAGTGAGCCTAATTTAGTTTCCGGAGATGGCGCATAATCGGCAACAAAACATATAAATCTATATATTAATCGATTCAGCTTGACAAAACAAATCGACCGATACCAAATTTAACTACTTCCGGTTTACTTAGCCTAATTTAGTTTCTAAGGCTGGGGTATAATCTGGAACGAAACATATACAATCTATATATCAATCGATTCAGCTTGACAAAACAAATCGATCGATATCAATTTTAACTACTTCCGGTTAACCACTTCTGGTTTAGTGAGCCTAATTTAGTTTACGGGGATGGCGGCATAATCGGCAACAAAACATATAAATCTATATATTAATCGATTCAGCTTGACAAAACAAATCGACCGATACCAAATTTAACTACTTCCGGTTTACTGAGTCTAATTTAGTTTCCGGGGGTGGGATATAATCAACAACGAAACATACACAATGTATATATCAATCGATTCTGCTTGACCAAACAAATCGATCGATACCAAATTTAACTACTTCCGGTTTACTGAGCCTGATTTAGTTCCCAAGGCTGGGGTACAATCAGCAACGAAATATATGCAATCTATATACTAATCGATTCAGCTTGACAAAACAAATCGATCGATACCAATTTCAACTACTTCCGGTTAACCACTTCCGGTTTAGTAAGCCTAATTCAGTTTCCGGGGATGGCGCATAATCGGCAACAAAACATATAAATATATATATTAATCGAGTCAGCTTGACACAACAAGTCGATCGATACCAATTTTAACTACTTCCGGTTAACCAGTTCCCGTTTACTAAGCCTAATTTAGTTTCTGGGGTCGGTAATGGAAATGTCAAAACTCAAAGAATTCTTTCAATAAAGTGGATACTTTCAAATATCTACCATAACAGCACCAGATGTGCTAGGCATGTGCCATTTAGGTGTCTCAGCTACTATTTAGGTACCCGACACTTGGTACATATGGTATTCATGTGCTAAGTATGTTCCTCAGCTAGCTAAAATTTTAGGTGCTTGTTACACTTAATTGATATTTGCGACTATGTACCACAAATGTAGCATTTATATACCTGGCTCAGTTTAGCATTGTTATAATCATTTGTTTTTATATCGTCACTGCAACATATATCTTTCATGTTCGAGGTACTTACTTTAGGTGCATACTTTTTCAGATACTTATGACATAATTGATATCTGCAGCGACACACGAATTACTGTCAGCTCTTTGCATTTGCTCATGCGCAGTAACATGCAACGGTTTCTCGCGCTTTTGCTCCACTTTCTGTCCTAGTTTACAATCGCTTAGAAAAAAGTAGCAACAAATGCATGAAATTTGGGAGATAAATGTAGAAGAAAGAAATAACGTAACTGATGAATAAAAATTAAGATGAATCTTTCATACATATGTGAATAGTTAATTATTTACCTAGTTAGGGATAAAGAATTGTATTTTGTAGATGCCAGCTGTCGACGATCATTTGAAAGTGAAAATGGAAGAACCATGAAATAAAGTAAAGAGAAGCGCGTCATTTTGTTATAAAATTACATGGTGAGCGGATTTTATCTAATCCCAAATGGTTATCGTCGAATGTGCAGGGTTACAACAGCACTCTGATTAACCAAATTAAAAAGATCTCAAGGATTTATCCATCTATAAGCAACATTTTCCTCATCGACTTCGTGGCCATGTCGGAAGAGAACGCGCCTAGTAATCAAATTGTTGGTGGTTCACGCCCACCCTGAGGCACATTTTTTTACTTGGTTAAAGTGTTTTTTAGACTCACCTTAATGTAAACATATTACGCATATAGGCGATTTAACATATTTTGGGTGAATAATTATGTGGTTCATTGATTCTTGCGGCATGGAGAACCTACTTGGAACATACTAGATATGTTTCCCAGGTACATATGAGGCATGTGCTTGGGGGCGGACATAGACTGTGACTATCACTTGCCATCCATGTGGTTTCTCTCTCACAGTTACATAAAGCACATACTGAGCACATTTCCATGTACCTGAGGGAACATGATCGGCATATGCCTGCTATATAATTGTGCTGTTAGGATAGGATCAACATTAACAGACCAAAACAATATCTACGAAGAAATAAGATCACGATTGAAAGCAGGGAATTTGTGTTATTATTCAGATCAGAATCTTTTATCTTCAAGAATTCTGTCGTAGATTTTGAAGCTTAACACCTACAAAACGATAATCATCCCTGTTGTACTGTATGGATTTGAAACTGGTCGCTTACTCTGAGAGAAGAACACAGACTGAGAGTATTGGAGAATAAAATTCCTAGGTCAATATTCGGTCCCAAGAACGTCAGGAATGTGAAATGGCGGAAATTTCATAACGAAGAACTGCATAACTTATATTGTTTACCAAACATTGTTAAGGTTATGAAATCTAGGTAGCTCAAGTGGGCAGGTCATGTAGCCAGAATGGAAGAAAGTAGGAGTGGTTTAAAAGTTTTAACTGGAAATTCAACTGGAGAAAGACCAATAGGATGATCCTAGGTGAAGATGAGAGGACAATATTAAGACGGATCTCGCAAAATTGGAGTATAAAGTAGAAACTGGATCCTTGTTGCCTAAGGAGACAAGTGAATGGAGAGTTTTTGTGAACGCAGCATTCAACCTTCAGCCTCTATAGTCCATAGAGTTAGTTAGTTAGCAGGCCTTTTTGCTTAAGAATAAAACAGAAACATAAAAAAGCATTACATGAACAGAGAACATTAAAAATTTCGATGTTTTTATTTCGGTTATGTAGTTACATCTACGTGAAGTTAGCCCTTGCTTTCAAATTTCGATTCGATACCAAAATCTTTTGTTACTGATTGTTTTAAAGAGAAACTCGTTTGTTTCGAAAAATAAAGAGATATTTACAAAATAAAGTTGAGGGGGAAGGATAACTTTACACTGGCCCTGTACTTTCAAATGTCGATTCGAAATCGAAACCAATCATTAGTGTTTCGTTTGATATTGATCGTTTTAAAGAAAAAAAGTTTCAAAAAAAAAAAAAAAACGTAAGGGATACAAAATACAGTTGGGGGAGCAACTTCACACTGGCCTCTCCTATACTTTCAAATTTTGCTTTAAAAGTAAAGCCAATCATTTGTTTTCTGTTTCATATTAATTAATTTGAAGAAAAAAAGCTTGTTTCGAAAATAGTAAAAAGATATTTACAAAATAAAGTTGAGATGTGGCCAAATTTGGCCATGTCCCTATACTTACAAATTTCGATTGAAAACCAAAATCAATTGTTTCATGTTCGATTGTTGATTATTTTGAAGAAAAAACAACTTTCGAAAAACATAAAAAGTGTTTACAAAAGAAATGGGTGATGAAACATCAAACTGTAAAAAATCGTGTTATTTCAACGACATCCCTATGTGTTAACACGATTATGTTAAAATATAACACAAACAATAATTAGAACACCTCACTCTCCATTTGGAGTTGTGTGTCAAATGCCGGTAGTTGAAATGACACACAGCCTGTGTGTTAAATTAACACAAGTGTAGAATTTTCGGTGTTGTTTTCTGTGTGATTGCCAAATATGTTGGGCATGTAATTATAAAGGCTTATGAATTCAAGGTACAGACAAACACAGTAGAAAGAAATACTTAAACAAATCCAGGTATACGCAAAATTTCAAAATGCAAACCGCGCGATGTGTTTTCAATTGTTTTACGTAATGTTTCTGAAAAAACCCTAACAGAACAAGATGTGCTGGACATGTGCCATTTAGGTGTTCTAAATTCATCTCCCACATTTGATGAATTTATTGTTTCTTTTTCTAAGCGATTGTGTACTAAAAGCAACAAACGCATCAATTTTATGAGATGGAACTAACGCCGATCATTTGAAAGTGAATATGGAAGAACTATAAAATAAAGTAAATAGACAGTCATCATTTTGTTATAGAATTAGGTCTACATGGCGAGCTTAAAGGAGCAATCTGATTAGCCAAATTCAAAAGACCTCAACAATTTATCCCTCTACAAAACGACGTTTTCGTCATTGCCTTTGTGGCAAAGTCGGAAGAGAACGCGGATAGTAATTGAAAAGTGGGTGGTTCGTTCCCCCCTCCCAAACGCTACTGGAGTACATTTTTTTACTTGTTTAAAGTGTTTTTTCTAGACTTAGCATAATGTAAACACATTACTCATATAGGCGATTTAACATATTTTAGGGTAGTAATTTTGAGGTTCATTAACGCTTACGGCACGGCTCAACACCGGTTGTGTGTTTAAGACGTAACACACCCCCTGTGTTAAACGCCAACACTGCGGCATATGTGTTGAACTAACATCGTATAGTGTAGTAACGCTGGAACGACTGCATTGTGTTAAAATTGATTTGAATGAACACAACCATTTTTTACTGGTAACACCGTCATATTTCGAATCAAAGCAAAAGCTAATTATTTGTTATTGGTTATTTTGAAGATAATTTTTTTTGTTTGTTTGGAAAAATAAAAAGGGAGACTTATCTGTTGTTGATTGTTTTGAAGATAAAAATCCCATTTTCAAAACAAACAAAAAAAAAAAACACCTTTGAAGATATATTTGGTGGTCAACTTCACACTGATCGTCACACTAATTTTTCTGCTTTTAGATTTCGATTCAAAACTCAACCAAATTGTTTATTTTTTTCCTTTCTTATTGAGTGGCTTCAAGAGAAAATATTTTATTTCGAAAAAATGATAAAGGTTATATAAAAATAAAAGTTAGGTGAGCCAATTCACACCGATCTTTCAATTTTTCTAATTTCAATAAAAACAATAGATAAAATAATTCTTGAATGTTGAAGTTACCAAGAACGTGCTCATATTATATTTTAACAGTTGTCCCCAAAACATTTGTTTCTTTGAAGGCTCACGACTTTCTTAGTTAAGTTTACGAGATTTATATTTATTTAAAAGCATTTCTGACAAAAAAAAGTAAAAATGAGATAAAACACAAAAAGAAAAGGGCGAAAAAATTAAGCTAACCGAAAGAAGTTAAAATCTGTATCGATCGATTTGCTTGGTCAGGCTGAGTCAATTAATATACACATTGTTCGTTGCTGATTATACCCCACCCCCGGAAACTAAATTAGACTCAGTAAACCGGAAGTGGTTAAACGGAAGTAGTTAAATTTGATATCGATCGATCAGTTTTGTCAAGCTGAATCGGTTGATATATAGAATGTATATGTTTCATTCCTGATTATACTCCACCCCCGGAAACTAAATTAGGCTCAGTAAACCGGAAGTGGTTAACCGGAAGTAGTTAAATTTGGTATCGATCAATTTGTTTTGTCAAACAGAATGGATTGATATATAGAATGTATATGTTTCGTTGCTGATTATACAACATGCCCGGAAACTAAATTAGGCTCAGTAAACCGGATGTAGTTAAATTTGGTATCGATTGATTTGTTTTGTCAAGCTGAATCGATTTATATATAGATTTTTAATGTTTCGTTGCTGATTATACCCTACCACCGGAAAATAAATTTTGCTCAGTAAATTAGAAGTGGTTTACCGGAAGTAGTAAAATTTGGTATCGATTGATTTGTTTTGTGAAGCTGAATCGATTGATATATAGATTGTTTATATTTCCTTGTAATTATACCCCACCCCCGGAAACTAAGTTAGGCTCAGTAAACAGGAAGTGGTTAACCAGAAGTAGTTAAGTATGGTATCGATCGATTTGTTTTGTGAAACTGAATCGATTGATATATAGATTGTATATGTTTCGTTGCTGATTATACCCTACCCCCGGAAAATAAATTAGGCTCAGTAAACCGAAAGTGCTTAACCGGAAGTAGTTAAATTTGGTATCGATCGATTTGTTTTGTCAAGCTGAATCGGTTGATATATAGATTTATATGTTTCGTTTTTGATTATACTCCACCCCCGGAAACAAAATTAGGCTCATTAAACCGGAAGTGGTTAGCCGGAAATAGTTAAATTTAGTACCGATCGATTTGCTGTCAAGCTGAATCGGTTTATACATAGATTGTATATGTTTCGTTGCTGAGTATACCCCAGCCCCGGAAACTAAATTAGGCTCAGTAAACCGGAAGTAGTTAAATTTGGTATCGATCGATTTGTTTTGTCAAGCTGAATCGATTGATATATAGATTGTATGTTTCGTTGCTCCCACCCAACCAGGTACGTGTTAGGAACGTGCCATTATGTTCCATATGTATCGTTTACGTACCTGGTACTTGAGAAATGTACATTTCATATGCATAGCATGCTTCGCTAGGTACGTGCCTTTCGAGGGATTTCTGACACTTGAAAGGCACTTTTACATGCTTCACTGGAATGTGAATGGCACATACCCTATGTACCATGGCCTGGTTGCGTGTAAGTTGCTTCGTATTGCGACTAGGGTTCCCAATTTAGCCACTTTGTGACTAGATCTGGCCATTTTGAGAACGTCGTTAGGCACAAAATTTCCAAAGAGCCAATAGTGGCTTTTTTAGTCATATGCTTTTAACTTCTATAGCCACTTTCTGAGTTTAGTCATATTTTAATATATTCTGTGTGTCATTTTGCAATTTTTTGACGTTTGATGCGTTCTCTAGGTTCTGACATTCTAAACCCCACTGTCAGCATTGCCTTCATAAAATTAGCATTGATGGTTATATTGTGACGTTACACAGCAGAGAATTAGCTCAAAACCTGTACGATAAAACTAGACGTTAAATAAAGTTTTGGGGAAGACGTAAGTTTAAGTATAAACTAACTCCTTAAAGAAATTCAGCCTGATAATATAGACATCCTTCAGGAAATTTCGCTTTTCAGTGGCAGTAAGCTTAAATCCGGTGAAACATCTTTTAGTGGTTTAGCTTCTTCTTTCACCTTCTGTGAAATTTGAAAATAATATCGACAAAATTGAAAATCAGTGGCGATTAGAAATGTTCAATTGAAGAATGTTTGCAAGAAATAAATTGCTAAACAGATGCCGGAGGAGAGAATCTATTTTCAGAGTTAGTTTCGTGGCTTTTTTAAAAGTACATGCTTCTATTTAAATACATTCGAACGTAAAAATGAAGCGTTAAGGATTTACGATGTAAGTTTTTGAATCCTATTTATCATTGTCTGAGCGTGGAAGGTTGCTTTTTTGTAGCCATTTTTATCTATTCGCTTAAGCCACCTTTTTTTCGTTGGTGAACACTAAATGCGACATTCATTTGTCTAAGCCCTCTTACGCAGTTGGTTAGAGGGAGAAATTTTCAAAGCCGCGACTCTAATACTATATTCCTCGCAAGAGGATCAAGACAAAACAAGAGGGAGAAATTGTATTATTTCCTTAAAACAATTTCTAGTGATAAAGTTGACCTGGGCTAGATTAAAGCCGCGACTCTATAATCCTCGCAAGAGGTTCAAGACAAGTCAAGACAATTGTGTGTATAAGTGTGCCGGACGCTGAACTTTATTAAAGGTACCGGTAATTAAGCATGGAAGTACAACGTATATTGTTTTATATATTCTTGATAACTGTCAAATTTATGAAACTAAATATAGGTGAAAAGTTTTACGTTCACTGGAAGAAAATATAAAATTACGTATATTTCTTACGGATTATAACATAATTGAACCGCTGCATATTACCGGTACTCATGCTACGTATCACATTATTAAATCAGTCCTAGCCCACAGAAAATCTTATTTTCTCTGTAGTCTTAGTTTAAGTGTAGATATTGAGAAACAATGAAGTTTGGGTATAACTACCGAGTAATCGTACCAACTTTTTATAGTTCCTTTTGCATGTTAAGAAAAGGTTGTAACCTAACCTGCGTGCAGATTAATCATACGGGTTGGTACAGAAATGCGTAAAATATATAACCTACTTCTTTCTCTCTGCATTCTCTTTCTGAACCTTTAGCAATCATTTAGCTGTGCACTTGCATTTCCTGGTGGATATTCACTTCAAGAGGTCTTGCGCAAAATAATCAATCAATCTGTGCTTGGTGACCACTAAAAAGAACGAGTGCTATCTAACGGAGTCAGATCAGACGTGGGCTACACAGGGGTACGTCCGGAGAAATCACACGTGCCTGCGATGGTGGGTCGCATAAACGAGGATTGTGGAAAACTTGCTTTCACACACATATCGCCTATTGCCCTTGGGTTAAGTTTAGAGTTACCCCTCCGCATTTATAAAAATTATGAAAATTAACAGGAGAAACTAGGTACGAATTGATGATTTGAAGTTTTTTTTATGCTTTTTAGGATATGATTTTTAGGAATGTAAGCTCGGCAGAAAAGATATGTTTAATACGAGAAAAGATATGTTGAATTTGGTACTATTTGCCGGATGCGGAAGCACCCGCGGAAGATTTCAGGAGCATGGTAGTTGTAAAATATGGCGAACAGGTGTAACGGATGGGATATTGCCCTGCGATGTAGCAACTTCTAATATTTTAAGCAGTGTTTTTTATATGTTGCAAAGTGCAAGGGCACCTTAACGTATGCGAGGCTAATAATTTTCAATGTTTTAAATAGTTCTTTTGTAGGTTTGAAAGTGGAAACTGGAGGGGCAACTTAAAACTTAAGCCTTGCCCTTTATTAATCTACCATAACTTAATGGGGGAATTTGTGCATATCAGGTTCGGCTTTAATTAATATATTTTCACTTGCATATGCATCTCACAGGTAAGAGCACACCATATCCTGATTACTTACACACTACCCTATTAAAATATATTGGATTAAGTTCCAAAGTTGGTCGTCTGTTGCTAACAAAATTTTGAAAAGGGTAAACTTTACAACGCTCGCTCCAGCAGGTATACTCACTCAGAAATGAGAAATTACACTGTAATAATTTTATGAAAATGAATCAAAACTTACCTATTCTTAAGTTAACCCGTTCGTAACCCCTACTCTACTTATTTCTATCCTAATTTACTCTGGCCTAACGTACTCTATAATACTTTGTACAAGGGCCTACTTATCGATGCGCAGCTGGAGCGTGTCTCGTAAAGTTTACCCTTTGAAAATTTACCGGGTTGAAATGAATAACTTTCTTGTTTCTCAATTTGATAATGGGATGTATTCCGAAGTTGGTCGTCCGCCTAGTTCTTGGCTAGAAGCTTAATAATTGGGTCCTTTCTGTTCCAAAGTTTAATATTTAATTCACATTTATTGCCGAGCGAGCGTTAGCGAGTGAAGTTGGGTTAGAGCCCGCAGGACACGTTGTTTTCTATTTTTCTTACAGTTAAGTGGGAAGGGGGACTTGTGTTCCAGAACCTTGCCGGCAAGTTGGTTATGTACTTACCGTTACATTGAAAAGTATAACTTTCTCCATCTTTCTTTACAGTTATTTGTTTACCACATGTTTTAAAATTTACTTATAGATTTATTAAGCCGTGACTTACTTACTTTTAATAGATTTTTCTGATTATCACCAGCCATGCTCACAACAAAGAAATGCTCATTACATTCCCATTAGTGCTCTCAAACGGGTCGGGTTGACCCGACCCGACCCGTGACCCGACCCGACGCGAGTCGGGTCGGGTCAGCTCGGGTCGGGTTACGGGTCGGGTCGGGTCAGGTCAACTCGGGTCGGGTTATCGGGTCGGGTCAGTCGGGTCAGCTCGGGTCGGGTTGTCGGGTCAGGCTACTCGGGTCGGGTTATCGGGTCGGGTTGTCGGGTCGGGTCAATCGGGTCAGGTCGGGTCGGGTTGTCGGGTCGGGTTATTCGGGTCGGGTCGGGTCAATCGGGTCAGGTCGGGTCGGGTTGTCGGGTCGGGTCACTCGGGTCGGGTTATCGGGTCGGGTCAATCGGGTCGGGTTGTCGGGTCGGGTTATCGGGTCGGGTTGTCGGGTCGGGTTATCGGGTCGGGTTGTCGGGTCGGGTTATCGGGTCGGGTTATTCGGGTCAGTTCACTTTGGTCAACTGAGTTTAGGTTGAGTTTAAACTCGGCTGGAGTCGAAAGCTGCTGTTTTTCACTAGCTGCCTAATTACAAATAGCAATTTTCAATTGATTTTATAGAAACCATAAATCTATTTTGAACACTTGCAGCTAGTGTTTTTATGATAAATGCTTATTTTTCTACTTGTGTGTACTTTAATTTTTAAATGTGGAAGATTGATTTTACCAATCGACTGTAGGCTCTAATATTAATATCTGGCCAATATGGAGTCTGGATTTAGAAGAAAACTAGAAGTTGTTTAAGCAACGCCAAAAGAGATATTGGATATGGACGACCAAGCCCAAGCAGGGCCGCGGTGGCTCAGTGGTAGAGAATTCATCTCTGGTGCATGGTGTTCAGTAGCGTAGCTAGAGTTTTTTCAGGGGGGGCCAATGAAGGGCCCAAGAGGATTTTGAGGGGGACATCTCCAATATATATATATATATATATATATATATATATATATATATGTGTGTGTGTGTGTGTGTGTGTGTGTGTGTGTATTCAAGGTGAATGTTTCCATCTTTATTGTTCATGATTTTACTCTTTGGAAATAGTGAAAATATAAGAATTTAGTACCTCAAACAACTAGGATTCATTAATGCAATTGATTTCTAATAGAAGTAAATAGTTATTTAATCATGGCGTTTAAAATATGTGTAGCTAGTTGACTTAAGTGGAAGCAAATACACTTTTACAGGTAAAGAAAATAACTTATAGGTTTATGCCTCTACTTGAAGAGGATCTTTCTATTCGTGTGGGCAGCAGCAAACATATCCACAACTTGTTAAAGATCTAACGATTTAGCAATTTTCTTCTCAAAATAATGTAACACTAAGTTTTTCAATCTATCATGAGTCATTGAATTGCGTATACAAGTCTTCAATCTTTTCAAAGAAGAGAATGACCTTTCACATGTAGCACTAGAAACTGATATAATCACAGAGATGATACCTAGCTTGTAGGTTTCTAGGAATGCGTTTTTGTTGACACAAAGAAGATCAACGAAATTCGTTAAGGAATCAGCTTTCGTTTTCTTCTCGTCTTCATACAACTTAATTGTTAGAGCAACCCACATTATGCTTTATTTCTTGTTTAATTATGCTTTTTTTTAAAATTATGCTTTATTGTTAATTTCAATGATTATTTTACATTAATCGTGTATAATGTATATTTATTATACATTAAATATTCTAAATATCTTGATCTATTTATTGATATTTTTTGCAACTAGTTTCTCTCATATTTAATGAACTTTCTACTTAATTCATTGTAAAGAGATGTGCTTTGCTCGAATAATTTTTTTCTATCATTTGTGTGCGCCTTACAGGTACACCTTGTCTCAAAAAGGTTGAGCGCATTCTTTATTGGTGTTTTGAGGCAAAAATTTTCAAAGTCCAACTTCGGGTATCTTCGGGAAATAGTAAACCAGGTTCGAACCTCCAAGCCAGCCTTTGCAATCGAGAAAAAGTTTGCAGATGTGTTTTTCTTCTTTTAAATATAATAAGACTTGTTACCAAGTGTAGAAAAAAAGCAACATTAATTGAAATATTTAATGATACAATATTTCGAAACTTTGTATTAATGTCAGCAAATACTTGTTTGTCATTTAGCTCTCCATATGTGATGGGACATTTAGATACGTAAACGAATCTTTCCATATGTAAAAGAATGCTCAAAGTTAAGACATAGAATATAGTTATCACCTGAGTACTAAAATAAGTCAAAGTAGAACAGAAACAGCGTTTGTAGTGGATATGAATGTCATAATTACCTTGAGAATATTTATACATCGCTAAAAGCAATTTAGCAGAAGTCCTTGTGTTAGCTCACTGGAAAGCTTTCGGATTTCAAATCATAAGGTTGTGAGTTCGAATCCCATCTCGGTCAATGCTTTTTTAAAAATTATATTTTCCGCAATGCATGAAAAATTATATAAAATAATTACATTAAAATACATCAGTTGTATATATATATATAACATAATCATTGCAGAATGTAGTAATTATTATGTTTAAAATATAAAATCTGAGATAATTTTCCCAGTAGGTCGGTATTATATATGAGAATGTTAAATGCAAGTTAGGAAAATCGTTTAATAGCAATAAATAAATTATGTAGTGTATTTATTTGCAGCTATTTGTCATACAGATGTAACTTCTCAATATTCTCAATACAGCATGTCATTTACATTCGTGAAATACAGTATATTCCTACGGATATAGAAAGTGTGTAAACAGAGTATCCAAAGTCGGATCCTGCTTTAAGACACATAACTTTTCCCGATCCCCTTAACGTCACGGGAAGAAACACAAATTCTCTTTAGAACGGAATATCGTTACTTAGTCTCATTCGAATACGTTGAATATGCTTTTGTATATTAATTTCTCTCTCTCTCTCTCTCTCTCTCTCTCTCCCCCTCTGTCTCTTTCGCTTTGTTTATGTGTTGCGGAATATCCCAAGTTGAATACAACATTTGCAAAGTATATGACCATCAGTGTCATGGAATACCGGAAATTGAAAGTCGTGTTTCTTCAGGTTGGATTTGCGTGTTCATGTTAGCTCACTGGTAGAGTACGGGCTTGTTAATGAGGTCGTCTTGAGTTCAAAGCCTGCAGAGAATTATTATTATTATTATTATTATTTTTGTTAGTAGAATTGCACAGAAATCGGATTCAAGGAGTGGTTTACTTCTAGAAATATTTTCAGAAGCGTTTAGGTAGCCCTGAAAAGGACTGTTTTCGGGAGTTAAGGCGGGGACATTAATATTGTGTCCAATACCCTTCTGAATTTATTACACGCCCCATTCTTCTGGGCATGGAATCTATTAAATGGGTGACAAATTTATCTCCTTCCCCTACCTCCAGCTATGCTTCGGAAACAAGATGCCACAGGTCATCCTGGGTTCTTGGTGGATCTGCCTCAGGCCAACTATCCCTTCGAGTACGCTTCACTTCTGCCCACATATTTTCCATGAGATTGAGGTCTGCTCCACGAGGCGGCCAGTCAATTAAATCAATCTCAGGCTGCCCTGCGAACCATTTCTGAACCAAACGGGAAGTATGTATTGGCGACTGGTCTTGCTGGAACTGAATTACACCATCAGGCTGAAATACTCGTACAGATGGCACCATGATATTACTCATAATATCTAAGTACTGAACACTGTCCACGTGTCCAGGTGTCCTTCAATTCTTTGAAGCTGTTCTGCTCCGCGCCTGGAAATCCAACCCCAACATGAAATAGATACATGGCCACTGCGATTTCAAGCAACAACACATCCAGGGTCATATCGGGTGCCTTTCGGGCGATACACAAAACGGCGTCCCTCATTTGATGTTGTGAATATGGATTCATCTGAGAAAACTACGTTTTCCCAATTGCGACCCACATTCGCCTGTGCAAACGCGAGACGGTAAATTTTGTGGTCCTCTGAGAGTTTTTCCTTCACGGCAGCAACACAGCCACGTAACCCAGCATGACGAAGCCTTCGCAGAGCTTTATGCTTACTACCAGGAAAAAGAGAAGCTTCCCTTAGCTGTCTAGACGTCCTTAGTGGGTCTAACCGGGCTTCGTTTACTAATCTCGCATCTTCGGCTTCGGTTGACACATGCGGATAACCAGAAGATCGTAAATTACCAGTTTGACGTGTAGGACCATATTTCCGAATCCATCGCCTTCCTGTAGAGGCCGGGACACCTACTCGCCTGCTAGCGGCAGTTGCAGAATAGCTTTCCAACTCCCATAAAGTAATTACTGCCGTACGTCTATCCATAGTTACCAATGTTCTGAGCTGTGAGCAGGAAGCAATAGGTAAAAGCTAGTACCTGACGTGTGGTTCGTTAATTGCACCACACGGCTATTGCGGGGAACGACTTGGTCAACGACTCGCGAAAGAAATCTGAAAATGGTGCGCCGTAATAATAATATTAAAAACAGTTTTTATAAAGGAGTATTAATACATACGAAAAGCTGTTTAAAGAATGAATTGTATACTGACTTTACACGTATAAAAACATATACCATATACCAAACAGATTGAGCGATATGATAATAGCTGTATTGAAACGAACACTTTCGGAGTCCAACTTCGGGTATCTTCTGAAAACAGTAAACTAAAGTTGCTGGTTCGAACCTCCAAGCCAACCTTAGCAATCGGGATGTAATGTACAGATATGTTTTTCCTTCTGTTAAATATAATAAGACATGTTGAAATGGTATTAACTGCAGAAAAAAAGTAAAGTTGATTGAAATAGTTAATGATACAATATTTCGAAACTATATATTCACACTCTCGTTTCGTCATTGTGATTTCCATACGAAAAAAATAATTTACGTATGAGTTCAGTTATATTTCAGAAGCAGCTTCCGAAAAGCGGTCATGTTAGCTCAGTGGTACACCCCCGAGCGTTTAAATCGTGAGTTCGATACCCGTTCAGGTGAGATTCTTTTATTATATTCTACTTTCCTCAATGCATGAAAATTATGTAAAATAGTTACATTACAATTCATCAGTTGTATATATCAGTTGAATATATATATATTCATATCATTTCACGACATAAGCAATTCTTATCTTTAAAATATAACATTTGAGGTATTGACAGAACGTCGGTATGTTATATGTGAATATTAAATACAAATTAAGAAAATCGTGTAATAGCAATAAATAAGTTATGTAATGTATTTATTTGCAGCTATTTTCATACGCAGGTAACTTCTCAATATTCGCATTGTAGCATTTAGGTAGAGCATATCGAAAATCGGATCGTGGTTCAAGACAAAAAACTAGCTAGCCTAACACTGTCACGTAAGAAATTCACGAATCGCAAAAGTAAAGTGAAGAGATTGAGAGCGGTAATACCTTAAACGCTCTCTCTCAACTCTCTCTTATCTGCATTTATACATATAAAAGTGTATGTATGTATGTTCCAACATAACTCATGTATGCCTAGAGCAGGGTTTCTCAACCTGGGAGTCGTGGCCCCTAGGAGGTCGCGAAGATAAGCGGAAGAGATAAATATAGTTAGAATCTAATACCGGAAATTATTTTGAATTTTGTTCTGATAGGCATACTTTTATTTTTTATACATACTGTAAAGAACAATAAAAAATAAGTCTACTGAACATTGTCAAAGGGTGCAGAGTTGTTTAAAAATGAATTTAAATGAAAGACGTATGATATGATATGATACTAATGAGAACTGTATATAGAAATACTAGAAAAATACACATGGAATAAAACCTGCACATTGAAATACAATTAAAATTGAAATCTAACGAGATGCCTAAGCATGGTGTAATTTCACTAGTGCAGTAATGCCCGGTTCAATCTTCGTGACGAACATTATGAAGCCATTTTCAACTGATAAGCGATTTCTTGTCTTTGTTTTAATGTTTATCATGAAAAAAAAAAACTTTCGCACAAGTACGATGTAGCAAATGGAATTATTACTTTTAAAGCAGCAGATACCAGACCAGGATATTCTTCTCTCCTCATCAGGCAGAACTTGTACAAGTCTTCGTTGCAGAAAACCAGTTGCAAAGACTTGTAGCATGATCATTCTATTATTTGGTCAAGAAGTTGTGGGCTTAAATCAGATACCTTACTGGCCTCTTCAATGAAGAAGTTTAACATCCATCTTGAACCAGCACCTTCGTCGTTGGGAATATAGATAATACAGTTACTGTATCCACTGTCAATGCCGGGCGCCGAAAAAAGGGGGCACAAATTTAGGAGGAAGTGTGTTACTCATGTTAGGAAAGTAGGGATGCACGCGAGACAAGACGAGACGAGAAATGGAAAAGTCTCGTCTCGTCTCGCGTAAGGTCTCGTCTCGCAAATGTGAAGTCTCGTCTCGCGTCTCGCATAAAATTTTGAGTCTCATCTCGCGTCTCGCGTGAGACTTTCTCGCATGGTCTCGCAGTCTCGCATATATTCTAGGTCAAAATTTTGCAATGTGTTATTCTATGGCTGTTAATGAATGATGATGTGATATTCTGTCCGAAGGCAGGTATTTGACCTAAAAGTCACTTGGCAAGGTGAATGGTGGTTTGCCATTGCTTTCCATGGGATGAATGTTCATAACATCCTAAGTAGACGGAACCTAGAGTTCAACATGGTATCCGAACTTGTGTCCCCTCCGCTCCAAATTAAAAGAAAAGTTGTGCTGGAATTTGATCGCTGGACCATTGATTTTCGTCAAATTAATAGCATAATTTACAGCAAAACCAGCATAAATTGTTGCTGGGTCCAACATTGTTTTCCAGCTTAGAGGTGTCCAGCAATATTTGGCTCTTCTAAAATATCGTCGCCACTATCAACATTTACACATTTTGGTCGTTTCCTTGAAGGGTGATTTTCCAGTATAAAGATGTTTTTATACCACCAAAAGCGCTTGCACACAACAAAAGAACTCCTCACAACACAATACGACCCAATTCTTTTGGTTCGATCGCGCTTGTAGCAATGTTGGATTATCGCATTTTATCAACTTTCGCTTTCAACTTATACTGCCAGATCTAGAAAATAAAATTACTGACAGATATAGGGCCATTCCTACCATCTCCCACGAAACCTATAGGGACATCCTGCCAAACCAGTATTTGAATTAAACTTCCGAACTAGAGGGGGATGTTTTTGATAAATATATAGAAAGAAAATACTTATTCCATGTAAAAATATCATGTTATTTCTGCGAGCCGGGCCGGGGATAAACTTTGACGAGAGGGAATTTCCCCGCCATCCACCAACATTAATCGCTAGTAGTAATGTGAAAAAGACAGAAACAACAGAAATATCATATTTCGCAGCAATAGGGAGTCCTATTCGCTTTTCAGACCAAAAATAGAAGTTCATGTATTCGTGCGCGCCCGCGTGTATGTGTTTGTGTCGTAAAATAAAGTCCTAAATCGATGCTGTAATAAATTTCCAATTTACAAAGCTTTTCTTTTTTAATGATGTTTAGAAACTAAAGAAGGCTTTAATTCTGAAAATCAACCTTGAATAATAATAAATCACATAAAATGTATATTGCCCCAATCACTATTCCTGGAGGCATTAACGCTCAACTTAGAAAACTCAATAAATGTAAAATTACTAAATATACAATTAAATGTAATTTATAAATGTTGCGAGACTGCGAGAAGTCTCGCGAGACTTCTCGTGCGAGACTTAATCGAGTCTCGTCTAGCGTCTCGTCTCGCAAGGTTTAGTCTCGCCTCTTGCGTGCATCCCTATAGGAAAGTGCATGTGCACATGTATAAAATAGAAGGAAAAACGTAATAAAATGTGCTCAAAATCAAGAAAAGGCAGGGTTTACTTTTGAAACTTTTATTGAGCTTCGTGCCAACCATGGTGGCGCTTCGCAGCTAGTCTGTCGACCTCACTCATATGTACGGAGACATCGTCGTATACTCCCGCCCCGAGCGCTGATTTTCCACGCCCGCCACGGCACTGTTCACTATAAACAAGAAATGGATTCTACTATTATAGAAATAGGTATGTTAAAAATCCCACACAAGCTTATTATAAAACACAAATTATAAAAGGGTCGCTGGCAAGAGGATGTGATAAAAGGGGATCGTGATAGGAATTAGATTGAGAACCACTGGCCTGGAGTAATTTTAACCAAATTTCTTATAGTCTGAAAAAGAGTGCTGTCGGCTTACCTATGGTGAATGGGAGGGAGATACATACTCGTATAAAAGATTGCTAGAAAATGATCGGTATTAGTGTCGAATTCATAGTTTTCGGGGTCGCTTAGATAAATAGTGTGACTTTCGATTTCGCTTAACTCCGATTAAGCTCTCATTAGTAGGGATGGGCACGAGCGACTTTTCTTTGAAAATCGACTCGACTCGAAACAGACATCTTTGAGGTCTACTCTAGGACTCGGCGCGAAAAATTTCCTCCAACTCGACTCGGATTAGAGTCGAGTCAAACTAAAACGAGCCAAATCCTGTGTGTAGTCCTACCTAGACAATACATAGACAATATAATTATTCTATTATAAAATTATACTACTATTACTACAAATAATAATAATAATAATAATAATAATAATAATCACCCACCACCCAAATGACCCATTGGCCCACTCTGACCCATCATCCATCGTGATCCACTCTGACCCACCACCAACTATGAACCACTCTGAACCATTGCGACCAACTCTGACCCATCGACATCAACTCTGACCCATGATCCACGTCGTCTTCTCCGTTGACTAAAGAGGCTTCACTTGTAATAAAACAAGACTGTGAAATTATCACTTATCGGAGTTTGAATTTCTACCGTCAATGGCTCAAGCACCTCTCTGTTACTATACTGGTGAATTTGACCTTTACGATATATAATGGCAAAGTCTTTCTCAACTTCCGAATTAAAATGAATTTAAATTTATCATATATAATTATTTCTTTGTTGCCTTACAGACACATTTCAGTAGAAAATAGGATGAAATTTGAAAGTCTCAAATCAAGGAAAAGTAGACCAAGATAAAAAAAGAAAGAAAAACTAATTTTCTATATCATTAAGCACCTGGAGTGACACTCTTTATCTAATCCACCTCGAAAATTATGGATTCGACACTAATGTCGGTCTTTTATATATATATATATATATAATTTTGATGTCAGCCCCTTTCATTTCTCCTAGGAGAGCAAACGGATACTGCCACCGTTAGGACTAAATGTGGTCTTAAATGACATTAAAATTTCTACCAATTAATTTAGCGACCAGTGTTGCATTTAAAAGCTCGGCGCCCCTACGCACTTTTGCTCTCGGCGCCCCCAATAACTGCATATTTCTCCGCCCCTTCATCCCTAACTTAAAAATAAAACTTAATTCGAATATGCTTAATTAGTGAATTTATTACATTTAAATACTACTCACTACATGCTACAGCTAGAACTACGTAACAAAAAATAACAAATGTGAAACGTGTTCTGAATTATTTTTAGATTTCTTACGCTATTATTATACATATTAGAACAGTAAAAGAGGATTGTTCATGAACTAGTATATTTGCTCTTGATTTTTAACTTTTTCATACGGAAAAAATTAAAATATTATTCAAGTTTTAAACTTTGCACTCTGCAAATATATTGCTCTCTAGGCAATGGGACTAATGTGAAATGTGGACTAATGTGGACTAATGGGAAATGCGGCACTGTTAGCGGCGCTGAAAACTTACGATTCGATTCTAATATCGGTTGATTTCTATATTTTTATGTCGCTACGTAACTACTCTGGGTGCTAATGGGAGCTTAATTGGACTTGAATTGAAAGTAGAACTATTCACCTAAACGACCACGAAACTATGGATTCGATACTAATATCGACCAGTTTCTAGCATTTTTGATATGTATCCCGACAGTACTCTTTTCCAGACTGTAATAAATATAGTTATAATTGCGCTAGATATATCAGAATTATGTTGAAACACACACATACATTCACTTTTATATTCTGTAAAAATAGAGAGTGAGCGAGCGAGCGAGAGAGAGCGACTAAAGGCATCACCACTTCCACATTGCAAAAGCATATATCAGGAATTGAATTGAAAATCTATGTAAAGACTTTCTGCTGTGGCGTGCTTCATAAGGACAATTCCAGTCTGCTCACGTGACCTTTGGGGTTCATGAATTTCTTGCGAGCGTTGCGACTTTGGATTCTCTGTTTAAACCCTCGGTTTATGCATCGAATAAGTTTTCAAGAACATAAATGGCATGCTGTATTATGGATGTTGAGAATTACCCTCTATATGGCAAATAGCTGCAAATAAATACACTACATGATTTATTTATTGCTAGTGAACGAGTTTCTTAACTTGTATTTAACATTCTCATATATATAATACAGACCTACTGTGAACACCTACCTATTTCAGATGTTATATTTTAAACATAATAATTACTACATTCTGCAATGATTATGTTATATATATACAACTGATGTATTTAATGTCATTATTTTATATAATTTTTCATTCATTGCGGAAAATATAATTTTTAAAAGAGCATTGACCCAGATGGGGTTCGAACTCACAACCTTATGATTTGAAATCCGACAGCTTACCAGTGAGCTAACACAAGGACTTTTGCTAAGGTATTTTTAGCGATGTATAACGGTTCTCAAGAAAATTATGACATTCATACCCACTAAAACGCTGTTTTTGTTCTACTTTGACTATTATTTTAGTACTCAGGCGATAATTATGTTCTATGTCTTAACTTTGAGCATTCTTTTACATATGGAAAGATTCGTTTACATATCTAAATGTTCCATTACGTATGGAGAGCTAAATGACAAAAACAAGGATTAGCTGACATTAATGCAAAGTTTCGAAATATTGTGTCATTAAGTATTTCAATCAATGTTGCTTTTTTCAACACTTGATTACAAGTCTTATTATATTTAAAAGAAGAAAAACACATCTGCAAACTTTTTCCCGATTGCAAAGGCTGGCTTGGAGGTTCGAACCTGGTTTACTATTTCCCGAAGATACCCGAAGTTGGACTTTGAAAATTTTTGCCTCAAAACACCAATAAAGAATGCGCTCAACCTTTTTGAGACAAGGTGTACATATATACAGAAAGGGAAAGTAAAAGATGCCACCAAAAAGTACAGAAAGTGCTTAAGTTCAAAAAGTAAACATAACAATACAGTGATGACGCCAGAGGGGGGCAAGAGGGGCGAGCGACTCCTAGTAGCTACTTCTGCCCCCCTGACTGCCACCTAGACTGCCCCTCCAGACTCGTACAATCTTTAAACATTCTTCACGTAGTATTTTATATCAGTATCATAACCAATCTCATTGACAAATTGTAGTCTACTTTCCATGAATTTACTATGTGGCAGATTAATCCTCAAGCTTTCTTCTTTGAGCGTCTGGGTATGCACGCATATTTCTGTTTTCTAATTTAGCCCCTTTTGAGGTAAATTTTAGTTATACTTCTTTCTTATGATTTTTAATAATTGTGCCTAGCGAACAATAGTAGATTTGGTCGACTTGTTTTCTTCTCATTGGATCAACTTCGATTGGAAACAAAAGAAAGGTAAAACCAGTTACGTAACTTGTTTGTATTTATCCAGGTTTGAAGTTTTCAGTTTCATATTTTGTTTTATTTAAAACTTCTTTTTTCTGAAACATTATTCTCGGCTTCCAATATTCAGAGGATGTGCTTATAACAGCTTAGTTTGCAACTACCAGGGCTTAATTTTTTGAAGGAGATAAAAAGAGTTGTGTTTTCCCTTCCTGCAAATGATAATAATAAAATTATGGAAGAAATTGATTCCCAATAAAATGTGTTGTCAGAGTGCTGATCTTTAGTTAGTAATTGGTTTATACTAGTGCTCCTTTACTTATTTTGTTTCAAAGTACTGACGTGACGTCTACCATATTGACTAGGAACTGCTGAAAAATTCGTAGCCCAACCCAGAAGGAGTGCACGTGGATTGGTGAAGTTTTACTTCTTCTTCTCTTCCCCCGAGAGTCAATATACTACCTTGTACAGTGCTCCAGCTTTTGCAGAAAAGTTAAAAAAATCTAGATTTCCTCGCACCACTGTTCGTAGCACTACCCCTATCAGATCTAAAATGGCGTCTTTCAAGTGTTATTTAAGTTTGGGAAATAAGTACACGTAATAGTTACACGGAGCTAAATCTGCGGAATAAGAATGATGATCTAGACATTGAAATCCTAGATTATGCAATGTCAGTTATGTTCGCAGGGGCTTGATGGACAGGTGTATTCTTCTGAAGGAACAGAATTCCTTTCTTTTCATTTTCCGCAGCGTTGAACTTTGAATTTTTCTTTCAGTTTTGAAAGTAATGTATAGATTCTGGATTAAATATCTGACCATTGAGGAGGTAGTCTACCACTCCATACTTATACCAGAAAAATGTTCCAAACAGTTTCTCAACCTACTTCTGTGTCTTGAACTTTTTGGGGCGATGGAGAAATGAGTACTACTACTCCATTGACTGTTGTTCCGATTCAGGATCATATTGGTACAACCATATTTCATCTATGGTTACTATTCGTCAGCGAAATTGATCAGCATTACAGTCAAATTGGAAGAAGACTTCTCTTAATGCCGTTACCCTTTTATTCTCCTGACATATATTTTGGGAACCCATTATGACGAGAACTTGCACATACCCAAGCCATTCTGAATTATGCTACCGACGAGTACCAAAGAAATGCCCAGAATCTCTGACACAAGTTTTGCTGAAAAGGTAAAAACTGAGAAAGCGGGGTGCAGACCTCAGACTATAATAAATATATCGTGAGTTTACTATACACTTTAAAAACTATATAAATAATAGCTTAAATTATTTTTGTCACACAAAAACTGGGGGTGGCCTAGGCCCTCCGGCCCCGGGCTATATCCACCACTGGGTGAAATGCTGCAATTTTCAAGAATAATGTCACAAATTGCATCCATGATTCCAGGAAGAGTCACTGCTTTTAATCATCCTGGATGTAAAGCATAATTTGGTGAGAAATTGCTACGTTTATACTAAGCCACTTACTTCTTCACCACTGTATATAACGGAGGAGAGTCCCGTGATGTTTCACTGATTTCCTAATTAATTTACTTCGGTGACTTTCCTTGGTGGAACAAAAATGTTATAACAGTAAGGATCTGGATGTTCGTGAAATTATCTGTTTGGGCACACATAATCACTTCAGAGGCCTGAGAAACAATAAGAATTTCATTATTAATATGAAAATTTATATTTGTACATACAGAGATATGTTTTTCTAAACTACGGTTTCATTTTTCTACCTAGTACCTACACTCCTTCTGGATTGGACTACGACATTTTCAGCAGCTCCTCGTAAATTCTCTCTCTGGCTATATATATATATATATATATATATATATATATATATATATATATATATATATATAGAGAGAGAGAGAGAGAGAGAGAGAGAGAGAGACGTAGCATATAGACGAATGTGTTACTTCTAGCATACGCGAAAGTAATTCAATTTATGTTTAGGCTTCAAAAGTTTCATTGAAAAATATTTCATGTGTAGACGTTACTTATTTGTTAGTTACAAATTTTATTTGAAATAAGTTTAATTTATAATCATATAGATCTAACATAAAAACAGCAACGAAATACACAATGTAATGTAAAATAAGTCAAACGTAATAAATATGTCATTTTTGGTATGGCAAATAGCCCCCCCCCCCCGAAAATGTATCTGCCTCTCCTTTGCCCACCTAAGAACTTAAAGCTGGCGTCGTCACTGTAACAATATAGTATGGAGTTCTTGCATACTATTCATTGTTGGCAGAAAAATTTCTTCTTTTACTTTTTTCTTTTCTCCACATCAAAGGATTTCACCGAAAAGTTTACAGAAATAAAATTAAGCTTTTCATTGTTTGCATTGTTATGTTCTCAATGATTTTGCATTGTAAATATTGGCTTTAAAGATATTAACACAGTATGTTAAACTTTCAGTTAAAGAGAATTTTCCAAGAATTGTGCTATATATTTTAAATTATGCTTTATGCTTTATTTTCTAAAATTATGCTTTTAAAACTAGTTCCCCAATGTGAGTGCATTTTGGTGTTCACCCAGTGTCGTAACCATAGTGCTCTCAAACGGGTCGGGTTGACCCGACCCGACCCGTGACCCGACCCGACCCGACTCGGATCGGGTCAGTTCGGGTCGGGTTGTCGGGTCGGGTCGGGTCAACTCGGGTCGGGTTGTCGGGTCGGGTCAGTCGGGTCAACTCGGGTCGGGTTGTCGGGTCGGGTTATTCGGGTCGGGTTGTCGGGTCGGGTCAATCGGGTCAGCTCGGGTCGGGTTGTCGGGTCGGGTCAATCGGGTCAGCTCGGATCGGGTTGTCGGGTCGGGTTATTCGGGTCGGGTTGTCGGGTCGGGTCAATCGGGTCAGGTCGGGTCGGGTTGTCGGGTCGGGTTGTCGGGTCGGGTCAACCGGGTCAGCTCGGGTCGGGTTATCGGGTCAGGTCAATCAGATCGGATCACGGTTCGGGTCAGTCGGGTCGGGTCGGGTCATCGGGTCGGGTCAGTCAATTCGGGTCACGGGTCGGGTCGGGTCGGTCTTCAACCCGACCCGACCCGACCCGTTGAGAGCACTAATTCCCATAATCTTACTAGGAGAAATCCTTGCCCCACGTAGTTCCCTCCGATTTCCAAATAGTTCCGTGTTTAGAACTGTTTATATAAGAAAACAAACACAACTTTCACTCTCGTTATACATTATCAAGCACAAAAACAAGCAAATTATTCATTTCTTTCCTTTAACTTTTCAAAATTTTGCTACAATCGGACGACCAACTTTGGAACAACCCTTGATACTATATAAGGAGAGCAAAAGTTGTGTTAATTTTTTATATACGCAGCTCTAAACATGAAACTATTTGGCAAGCAGAGGGAACTACTTTTCGCAAGGTTACCGCATGGTAGGATTGTGGACATGTAATGAGCATTTGTATTGTAAACTGGCTGCAGGTACTCAAACATCTGAAGTAACAGTATTCCAGTTTTGAAACAATAAGATAATAATCAAGCTTAATAAATCTAAAAATAAATTGCAGAAAATGTGTTAACCAAGAAACGTGGAGAAAGTTATACTTTTCAAAATTACTCCTAAAATTAGACTATACTCATTAAAAGTCGAAATATCGGAGAGGTGTCCGATACAGTTTTCCAAAATTTACTAAGATGGTAAATTATATGTAAAATTTCCAAACTTACTACTAAAATTAGGCTATACTTATAAAAAAAAGTCAGTATTTCAGTGGGGGTCCGATTCATTTTTCTTTGGTGTGGCTTATTGTCGTGCTGTGGGGAGAAGGCGGGCGGGGCAACGGTCCAAGCTCCGAAGTAAAGGGGAGCAAAATTCAGGAGGGAAAATAGTAAAGAGAGAATGTTCGTTCGGAAAGTAAGTTCTGTTTGGTAATAAAAAAGAAATAGAGTACAGATAAATAAAGCATGTTTGCACAAAAATCAATAACAATTGCACTACTGTTCCACATAATTCCCGTAATTTTCCTCGCATTTTTCATAGCGTTGCCTAAGTTTGATTCCTGAGACATGGAATGTTGCCGCCTGTGTTGTCAGTCACCTGGTAATGTGTTCTTTGAACTTTTTATTGTTGAAACGCTTAGCACCAAGTAAAAACTCCAGATGCAGAAAGAGATAGAAGTCGCGGATTGGAACTTAACATTGACCTGGAAATAAGCTTCTGTTAATGTTAAATTTATCAGCAGGGCTGAAGTCTTTCTTAAAACAAGAAATTTGTACTATTATGGTAATGAAGTTTTTATTTTTTAGGAAAAGTATATAATTAGGAATATTAGGCACTAAAGCAATAGTATAGCTAATGTGAGCCGAAAGAGGCCAAAGTTAATTACCTTAAATTGAACTTACAACCATAAAGATAAGCTTTGGAGCCTTAAGTTTTATTATATTTTCGTAACATTAAAGAATACGCGTTATGCCTACCATCCGGTCTCTACTCATAAGTTTCCTCAGTTCCTACTGAATCATTTCACGCTGTCATTCTACTGTACAAAATTTTAACCTCCTGAGACCCGAGCATTTATTTGTCAACCGTTTTTGATGAAATTTTGTATATTAGGTAACAATAGACCCAATAGTACATATTTAAAAACCATTTTCTCATACTGCTTTCCTCTTGATCGGTAATGGGCCGAATTTCTATGTATTGCATACAATACACAAGAAAAATTGTATATTTCCCTTCGTAATATAAGCATAAAATAAGTAAATCATTAAACTTGAAATTTACTGCACTATGTTTTATTTTCTGAGAAATTATTCAATCAATGTACCTGGATCAGTTGCGTCCATAACTCCAATTGTCTACTTTCCATCTTCAGCAAACAATAGAGCCACCTGTAGGTAAAAATAAAAACCAGCTGCCTTTTCTGCAGTAATTTCGATACTTCCCGAATACAATAACCGAGATTCGGGCATGTTCTTAAATATTCGTAGCCATGACGGGCGTTCGAAAAACGTATTGTATGCAATACGCAGGGTCTCAAGAGGTATGAGAACAGGAACACTGTGACCAACAGAACAAACTACACCCAAGGGCAACCCTTAGCACATCTTGCACGCAAAACAAATCCTTGACAAATTTATTTTCAATTGTTGAGAGACACTTTTCAGTGATGAAGAAAGTAAGTCAGGGATTTTGTAAATCAAGTCTCAAAAAGGTAACCACCCTTTTACAACAGACAACTACTATACATATACATTTCACACGCGAATTATTTGAAGCATATACTTTAATATATATTATTAAATTATATGCTTGAAATAATTCGCGTGTGAAATTTATTTAGTTTCTGAAGCAAACGATGTCGTTGGTTATTGTTGGGGTTAGCTTTTGTTTTCAATTTATGAAAAATATAAAGTTTTCCTAAATATATTTTTGTTCCTTTTCTCTTTATTTTTCTCTAAATATATTTTCTCTTAATTTTAGAACTGAACGAAGCTACACTTACACATTTCACAGCTACCAAAGTGAACCTCAATGCCATTGTTTGAGCACAGAATGAAATCCTTCGTAGAATTGAAGCACTTGAAACGAAAGTGACAATTTCCCATCAAGAGAAGGGAAGAGTTTCTGCCGACGATCCTATAGAAATAGATTGTCTTCCTTTGAAAACGGAGGAAGAAGTTGGCATCATCGAGGAAAAGTTGGAAAATAATGCATTCAAAAAGGCATTGGTAAGTGAAAAAAAAAATGTAGTACTTACATATACTGATGGTACTTACTTGTGAAAATGTGCACACAAACTACGCAATATTCAGAACAGGCTGAACTGGCTGCGAGATTTCGAACTATGAACTAGTTCATCTTCGGGCATATTTCAGGAAATCGAACACATGGATGAAAGAAACAGGGTTAATGGCCCTTATTAAAAAGAAAAATCTCGGGTATAAAAGGATATATTTTTACGGAGAGTGTTTCAACTAACGATGATTAACCCTTTGCCTATTATCCATGAATTAGACTTCCTATAACCTGTCCGAAGGTGAAATAGTTTATAGTTAGAAAGCTTGCAATGCATTCGAAATATTTACGTAGTTTCTTACGGTTTTATCGGTAAGTACCATCATTTGCAGTACTTAGCTTGAAAAAGATAATTGTTAATGACTTTGTTACACAGATTTGTATGTCGTATATCATTCTATGCTCACTGTTTTCCAGCAACTTCGCTAAATTACAAGATATGTGTCGACTTTTGGAAGTGACTCACTTTCCTTCTCAGCTCTAGGTAAAAGGGAACACTTAGAGCATGAAAAAGGGAAAATGGGCAATGAATGAAAACCAGCGGCTTAAATTAAAACATGCAGGTGCATATAATGCAACCCTTTTTCCCTTCTCTTACAATGTCCTGAGTGTTCCCTTTTCGTAGGGCTAAGGAAGGAAGTCATTTCCGGAAGTCGACCTATATATCGTAATTTAGCGAACTTGCTGTAAAACTGTGACTATAATGTGTCTTTCTCTTTGCTGCATAGTATACCATGTTGGGAAAACGTAGAATTCTTACATAGAGGTAGGTTGTTTCTGAAATTACTGATCTCACATAGGAAAAAGCTCGATCACTGGATTAGAACGTATAATTTAATTAATTCTTTAAATATCGTTCATTACTGACAATTTGTTTTATTTATTTATTTAAGGTACGAGAACTTGCAAAAGTAGGTGGGAAAGACACCAGGAATATTACTTACAGACTCCTCCGAAAATTGTTGAGTAACAACCTAGCTCAAAAGTACAGCTGGCTTGGAGCAAAGGGAAAGACTGTTCTATTTACTTTAAAAATTGGACAAATCGTACTTGGTAAGTATTTTCTATGTACGTGTGTTTCTTGATAACAAATGTTTAACCTATAGACAATATAGTAGTTCTGCGAACGATAGTCCTCGCTTATTTAAAATATAGAATTTCAATATTAGTCTGGCATATTGGATTGGGTGAAAGCCAATTTTTACTTCGTATGTGTTTTCCCCAACTCATCCTAAATTTGTTTTCTCTAGCTCCAGTTTTGTGGGCTGAAAATTTACGCAAGTCAATTTGCACTTTAAGGGGCGTTTTCACCTGAGGCGATTTCCGTTGTTTTTAAAACACGTCAGTAGTATTTCACTTCGTATTTTACTTAACAGTAAAAGAGTTGCAAACATGTAGTATGAAGAAAGCTGAGAATCTAACTCGTCAAACACTATAGATGGGAAGAGGCAGAAAAATTAAAAAAAATGAATTTTTTCTTATATTTGATTTGTATACCGTTTATTTTTAGTTATCAAATATCTATTTTTTCATAATTCTGTACCTACATTAACTTTTAGGTAGAGTTGGCGATGACGATATATCAGACACAAAATAAATGAAAACTTTACGCACAGGAACGTAGTAAAATGAATAAAAGTTGTTTCATTCACTTTATATTACCTTCCTCAGTTATATTAAAAAAGGATATACAGGTCTGGAGTAGGACGTGGTTACGAAATGAAAGGAATAAAATCAGGAAGAGAGTTTTTCAACATTTCAGATCACTACAGAACCTAACTTCATACTATGGTGGCCTTACGTATTGAAAAATACTCTTCCTGATTTTATTCCTTTCATTCTTAGCTACGTCTCATACCGGATCGTGTATGCTTCTTTTTTAAAACTACGACTGGTGAGGATGTGAAGTCAATGAAACTACTTTTATTCATTTTAATACATTGTGGTATATATTTAAACTTACATTTATTTTGTCTTACGTTCGTTGTTTTTTCACAGATGTCGTTCGTAGTCTGCGTAGCTACGGATGCTCAAATTGTAGAACCGATCCAGGCGAAACAAAGAGCAATGAAGGAAAAGGTGTACGTATAAATTTCAACTATTAAATTGAACATATGCACCTAACACTTCTTATCCCACAATAAAATTTAGACGGCTGAAAACAGTTATCTTAATGTGTAGAAGTAGGGAAGATAAAATACCTTTGATTTCAAGAAAGCAAAAAAGCGTATCATATATATCCTCATGTGTATAAGTGCCGTGAGTTCAATGTATTTAAAGGAATTTGAACTATGAAAAGGTCAACATTACAAAAAATGTTTTCACTACAAACTTAACTCCTGTTGCAAGTTCAATTCAAATCAATGTTTTCATCCTTTTGAAAATGCAGACAATTTAAGAATACTATGAGAGGAGGAGGATGTTTCCTTTTTCCATTTTGAATAGAAAACGAAATTTATGTTTAGATACTGTGAACTTACAAGCTAATCATTATTATTTGATTTATTATGTTTTTTTCTTTTCTTAAAGAGACATCAATCTGTAACAACCCATCGTTTGGAGACCTTTTTGTTCCCCCGAGATGGATTCGTCACCAATAAAAAAGAACAGAAAGAAGAGTAAAGAAATTAAGAAACTTATGTTTCTACTAATGAGAGGAGTAGATAATTTTAGTTTTTGTGTATAAGAATTATATTCATATTAAAATTGGTAGTTAAATATATTTTCGTCACTTTGCTATTTTATTCTTAAAAAAAGAAAGAAAATTGTAATGAGGGATTGTGAACCGCTCAAATGAGAGAGATGTTGTTTGAGTTAGTCGCGTGAGCGAGAGGCGTGGTTTTTCCTCTCGAGGCTTCGTCGGTGGTTCTCGATCGGTGTGTTGTTAGTTTGGTGAAGAACAAGGAGTTTGAATGCCTCTGAATGGTAAACTTATTTTCTTCGATTATAATGAAAACAACAATTATTCTTAATATTTTTTTGGCGAAAGTGTTAATTCAGTTTGTGTTCTTTTTTAAAAAAGATGAAAAAGAACGTATTTTCTAAGAGAAGTCTGGTTTTATTTTTGAAGATGATTAGACAAAAAAATATTTGATTGCTTACTTTTTGGTAATTCATGATTGAATAGTTATTTTGAAAAATTGAGAATTCAGATTATAGATTTGGAGATTTTTTGACATTTTCCCCCGAATTTTATCAAAAATAGAATTTTTTTGTAAAAGGAAAGAAAATTCAACTTTAACTTGAATTTTACTGCGTTTATTAATTCATTTGGATAGACAGTAATGAAACTTCACGATTTTTGATTTTTGCTAAAGCAACTTTTATAGGATTCTGTGTATTGAATGAAAATTTTGATGTAAAGACGTGCTTTTCATTATCAGTCTAATTTTGCTTAAATATGTAAAATTTAGTTCTGGTAAATAAATTCTCGATTCAGTGTTCCGAATTATTTTACCTAGGTTTTTCTATTAATTGAAGTAATATTGTGGATATGTGTATAATTGTATATATATGTGGAAATCTAACGTATTTCTGCATATTTACAACCAAATAATTATTTTAATAAAGATTGTTATTGAAATATTGAAATTTGTTTTTTCATTCTTTGAAATATTAATTATATTTGTCTTTTTTTTAATTTTTCCCATTTGGCTTTGAATACTAAGGGATATTGGATTAACTAAGGTTATATCGTGACAGGCGCTGGAGTGACGTTGCTTTCCGAAACAAGTCTTCTCTTCCGGGCTTGGCTGTTTGAGATTAAATCTACAGAATACTTTTTGTTATTTTATTTTATTTTTTTCGATTTGGTTTCATTCGAGTTGGGCTAGGGGGATAGGGTCGGCTACATCAGAGAGAAGCATAAAGACCAGACATTAAAAAAAAGAAAAGTTATGTTCTTGCATTCATAATGCGGACCTGTGTTGTAGAAGTATCTCTTAGAGAGAACTTTAGAAAAGGATTTACCCTCGCACTACTGTGGTCAAAGTAAAGGGTTACCATTTATGAGAACCAAAATTATTTTAAAGTTGTGTATCGATACTGAAATTAAGAGAGTGAAGTGTTTTAAGCGTAGATCAATATGAAGTTAAACTATACGTAAAATATGTAAAGTTAACGGTAAAATTATACTAATTTTACATAAATGTTGAAACTTCGGCAGGTCCGGATTCTCCAAAATCCCATTTCGTAGCTACGGGGGCGCGGTGGCTCAGTGGTAGAGCGTCCTTGGTGCTTGGGGTCTTGGTTCGATCCCAGCTTGCGCCGTGTAAACTTTGTGGTGGACAAACACTGTGCTCTGTTTTTTCTCGGAGTTCTTCCGTTTCCTCCCACTCTTCATTCCAGAATTTCTCATCATCACCGTCCCCTTTAAAATAACCGGCATAACCGTGGGACGTAAAACTGGAAGATTTCATTTCATTTCGTACACCACTTCCTACCTGGTATACATTATGTTTCACTCTTACCACACACACACAAATTACCCTAAGACAGTGCTGTTCAACCTTCTTTTTCTCACGTATCCGCGGAGACAATTCACCATCCAATTGTGTACCAGCTGTAGATAAATTAAATCGAAATGAGCTTATTAAATCTTCGGGGGTACGCGTACCTCTGGGGATACGTAATCCGAAAATAAGCATATTTTGAAATCAAAGCAGAAAAAGTGTTGATTAAAAGAGGGACAAATAGAGAACCAGCAAACGGACAATCAGTGTACAAATCAAAAGACTATTTACAGGGGGATAAAGTACACATTCCCAAAAAGATTAACATGGGAAATTTCAAAATATGCTTATTTTCTGATTACGTATCCCCAGAGTTACGCGTACCTTCGGTTGAATAGCAATGCCCTAAGGAACATTACTGACATGCCAAGTAAATGTGTCAAGTACATACGCGGTACGTGATATACACATAATAGATACATTCCTCCGTATGTGTCATGAACGTACTTTTGGGCGGAAGTAACCTTATTCCTTACATGTGCATTTCACACGATTACTCTATTCACGTACCTATCATGTACATTCCAATGTACCTCGAGGAACATTCTTTACACATGACCAGTATGTACTTGTGTTGGGTGGGCTGATTACACCCCACCCCCGGAAACTAAATTAGGCTCAGTAAACCGGAAGGGGTTAACCGGAAGTAGTTAAATTTAGTATCGATCGATTTGTTTTGTGAAGGTGAATCGATTGATATATAGATTGTACATGTTTCGTTGCTGATTATACCGCACCCCCGGAAACTAAATTATTCCCATGTTCGTACTTAGTGCTCACTTTATCAATTTATAGGTTTCATACTATAGTAACAATTATTTAACAGTAAAACAATGTTTCAGATCTTAGACTTTGTTGAATTAATTGTAGCCTACCAGACTCGTGAAATTTCTCGTTTCATCTCGATACATACTCGTATTGTCGTAATTGATGCTTTTATCAATTGAAGAATTGAAGGACAAGCGAATTATTTGCAATAATTTAAAATGGAAATATTGATAGTTAAAAATATCTAGTGCTAATGTGTTTTCAGTTGGGCCTTGTAGTAACTGAAGTAAGATTGATGATGGAAAGTAACTTAATCGTGATAACACTACAAGTGTATGTTATTATGATCTGCGATATTGTTTCCTGCATATAGGGTATGATTTTCAATTTAGGAATCCTGCTTTGGTCGTACTAATGACCTACTTTGAGCCTATTTCTTTACGTACGTATAGGTGAAGAAATATGTCTCGATGTTGCTTCCCGTTTAGTCTAGTAGTTAACACGCTTGCCTTCGATGCGTGTGGTCCTGAGTTCGATTCTCGGTGTTGGTACGTTGAACGAAAAAAGTCTACGATTCCAATATAATCAGTAGATCCACGCCTCCTTTAGCTACCATTTCGTAAAATTCAAACAAACTAAAATTTCCATGATGGGAAATAGCAAAATGTAAGAAAACCGTATTTGGCAGGCCTGTACCCAAGATTAAACCAAAACAAGAAGTCAAAACAGTATTGAGTTGAAGGGTTACAGGAAGTGTGTCCTGGGGTATCTGTACATGTACACTATTTTCACATGTCCTGTATATGTGAGATGTTTTAGTATGCCAGAACTAAGTATAATAGTTCGTTTTTCAATGGTTTCATCACTTATTTTTCTCTTTTTCGTTGTTCTGTTTTCTTAACTGTTAGAAGAATCTAAAGAAGAAGTTTCCCTATGTACACCATTGCTTAATACAGTTTCTAGTTCTTCTGAAGACATCTCAGTAACTTTAGGTTTAACTGAGCATGCATGCACGATTACACGGGACCAAATCAAAACTTATGCAGTAGTTATAATGTTCGGTCGGGCACCTGTTTTTATAATGTATCAATGAGGAACTGGCTGATTATTGTTTTAGGAATATCATCTACTCACCAACCCGTACGCATTTCCTGGAAAAGCCCTCTGAACGATCATCCAGTTTACGATACCCGAAGGAAACCTTTTATCTGCAGCTATAATGCCTAAGGTAATCTATGATTGCAAACCAGGCCTGGATCCAAGAAGGACCCCTGGGAAGACAGTGAAAGATTCCTCGGATGGTTTGAAGCCGCCCGCAAAATGTTGTCACTAGATGGAAGCGAACGACATTTTGTTTCGTGATGACGCAGAGCTTTCTTTGAATTAGTGCAGGTGTCTGCTGTGATGCGTAAAAATAGAAACAAGTGACATTTGTATTCAGACTTTTAAAAATGAGTCAAAGATTTTTGCACATAAGAAATATCTATTACGTATTACAAAGGGTTTTGTTGCTGAAGTTTTAAACGAAATTCACTAAACTATTTTCGTGCAAATAACTAATTAAATCCTTTATATAAATCTTATATATCTCCTTGTATGTTAATAATTGTGACAAGACGAGATTTTTTTTCTAATCTCGTGAGCAACGCTAGTTCACCCAAGCCTTAGGTCTCAAACACTTCACAATGGAAAGCATTTGTGAACGTTTAAAGATAATAAATGAAATCATTACATAATATACTCCAATAAGAAATATGATTTAAATGTTGTTAGATTATACCTTTCTTAGACTTCTAGTGATGCAAAAGAATTCTGAGAACTTGTAGATAAGGGAATAAATTTTCTACATAAATGTACAAACTGAGACATGAAGTGAGTCCTCCTCGACAATCGAGACGAGAGAAGAAAGCAGTTTTCGAGAATTGAGACGAGACGAAACCAAAAAATATAATCTCTATTCAAATTTTACCTGAACATATTCATTGTAGTATTAGACATTGATTAGCTAATGATTTTAGTAAATACTAATAGATATTATTTTGAGTGGTGGGTTGACTATGAATTCTCATTCATCGGGTTTTGAACTTAGAAATCGGTTGCACGCTCAAAATCATGAAATTCATATTTTTCTTTTCAATTCTAACCTCTTTATTTACATGGTGGCGCATCAGAGCAGAATAAATTCGTTAGTTCTTCCTTTATATTTCCTGAACGCTTAGTCCTACTCAGTGTTTCTTTTAAGCGCTTTGCAGGTGAGGTTGGGGCAAAGTCTCAGGAACTAGTATAGATTATAAATCGGTAACAGATGTTAAAATACATTTGTGAACGTTGTTTTAGCAATTAGTGTTCCAGGGAAGCTCCTTAACATTTTCCTGTTGCCCCCTTCCCTGTCTAAATTCTGTCGAAGAAAGCCTAATCCTACTAAAATAGGATATTTGTAAGCAAAATTGTTTTTACTTAATAATATAATTTTGTAAGTGATATAATAGTGTAAGTAATACAATTTTTCCATTATTTATATAGCTTGAAGCTCACTACTCAAAATACTATCTACTGTATTGATCTAACGTTATAAATTACTGTACAGCAGGGCCGCCCACAGGGGGGATGTATGGCGCAAGCTGCGCCATTGAGAAAAATTTTGGGGGGGATTTTACTCTACTTTCGAACTAGCAATTTTACTGTCGGAATAGCATTAAAACTCGATTTTGAGAAGCTAATTTTCAAAAATTTTCCGGGGTGAATCCCCGTACCCCCTGCTTCGATACTCGATGAATGAAATACCGCGCAAGTAGCCGTATGAAAGGAAAGGATGGTTCGTTTTAAGAGAGAAGGGCCGCCCACAGGAGGGATGAATGGAGCAAGTTGTGCCATCAAGAAAAAATTGGGGGAAATAAAAAAAGTGGGGAAGAATTTTACTCTAATGTCGAATAAGTAATTTTGCTGTCGTCAGAATAACATTGGAACACGATTCGATTTTTTTATCTCAAGAATAAATCCCCCTTCCCCCTGCTTAAAAACTCTATGAATGAAGTACCGCGCAAGTTGCTATATGAAAGGATGGCGCCAAGTTTTGGTGAACAACAGTTACAAACACTCAAGGAATCACTTTCAAATTTAGATTTGAAACTTGTTTATATTGTCTGTTGAAATTTATAAAGTAGTTTGACATACTTGTGAGCTAGTGGTAACCATACAGACAACAGCCAAGTTTCAAATCTAAATTTGAAGTGAGCCAGTGAGTGTTTGTAACTGTTGTCCACCAGAATTTGGCGCCTATTTTTGTGATTTCAATTCTTTTTAAGGCCACTCGTACTTGGCCCTTTTACAGGAATGTTTTTTGTTGGATATCACTTCTTTTTGTAGGCTAATTTCGAGGATAACATTTTCTTTTGGTATCAAACTCAATAGCTTGTAAGTTGCGTCTTACTTTTCATGTACAAGGGAATTATATCAATATTTTGTAAAGAAAAAAATAATACTACTAATTGTTAAAAAAAAAAAAAGAATACCTTTGCCATACACAGTGTGTAGAAGTTTTTATACCCTTCAATACCCTTATAGAACATATGTAGTATTGTACACTACCAAGACTACTAATAAAAGTAATGCCATTTTTATAATTACTACTGCCCCTACTACTACTACAAGCATTCTATAATACTACTACAAGTAATGAAAACAACAAAAAAATAATAATTACTAGTACTATAAAAACTACTGCTACATTGGGCAATTGTTTTTAGAGGACTTGAGTTTTGAGGAGGGAAGAGATTATTAGTTTTGGGGGGGAGTGCGCCATCAGCTTTGGGGGGGATGGGCACCCCTGCTGTACAGATATACTAGTCGCACCTTGTTGCGTAGTTGAAAATATTTATTGTTTCAACGTCATCGCAATTTGTAGAAAAAAAGAGATACAATTGTGTAATGTTTTATATTTAATGGCATGCATGAAACTCTCTTTCTCTTTTTTTCTCATTTCCTTAAAATTCTTAATTAATTGAACAGTCACGTACTGCTTTCCTATACTGCATTCCTCATATCCTGACGCCTTTGTTAGAATTTATCCCTCATTGTTTTCTTGTCAAAATCCAAAGTCTGAATCATGCCTATTATTCAAATCTGGAGGATATTTGGGGATGCACTCGACGCTTCGCAGGGCAGGAATAAGGAAAATAGTCTATTTAGATTATAAAATTTTTCAAAAAGCGTGAATCTTAAACGAGGCGTTGAAACCGAAATCGTGCTTTTCTAATATTTCCGGTTTGAAAGAGGGATAAAAGTGGGGATAAAGCATGTTCTTCGAACGTAGAATTCAAATTAGAAAGCACACACTATATATATTTTACCGTTTTGCTTTATGGAGATCAATACTGAAATCGGAAGTAGCAGTAAATTTGCGAAGATGGTATTGTTTCTTAAGACACTGAAACTATTTAAAAAATAATAATAATAAGTTGCTATCTATTACTGTTTCTGTACTATAGCGATAAACGTTGAAGCCGGAAATAGTTCATTTCAACCACTTTCTGTTTGAATAGAGGATTAACGGAGAAAACGGAATCTATAATTGAGACGCTGAATCGATTCCAGAGAAGCCCTTCTCGAAATTACATACCGTGTTCATCCGATACATGTCGACAGATGAACACAGAAATTCTTAAGACTTCTGGTACTTTTACAAGCATAATTTGAAGCTTAAAATTCGTTCTTGCAATATATTGTAAGAGACCAAATGTAATAGCATAATTGTGTTTAATAATACACCACTCAAAATCATGGGGTATATCTAGGTGGAGGCGCGGACAAAATCCAAGGCAAATTCTGGTAAGGCGGACAAAATCCAAGCGGATAAAATCCAAGGAGCAGTATCATGTGTGTAGCTGTGGTATGTGCCTGTGAACACTCTAATTAAAGTGTATGTTTCTTTCTTTCTTCAATTGTCATGCATTCTAAAGTTTTATCTGTAATTCTTCAATTTATTAAAATAACATTTCATTCACTTTTAAAGAATTGAAAATCAAATAAAACATGAAAGGTCAGAGTAAGAGTGTAGATGAGCTTTAATTACCACATCCGTATGAAAGGTTTTGTTTTAATTGTCTTTGCAAAACGTCAGCTAAGCTTGTGAAAATAACCAACAACATATACATTTTCATTTAGTTTTTCTAACAAGAGGGTTGCAAAAGTCTGTTACATTGTTCCCAGTATACAATGATTTCCCGAGTTTGTTGAGTTTACATTGAAACCAACCAGCCAATGGAATTTCGAATTTCGTCTTCGTTAGCCAATGAACGCTTTACTCAACAGTTCAGATTCAAAGAAAAAATTCAGAGTCTGTACATTAGACTAATTGCCAATAAACTAAATGTAAGTAATTTTCTTAAAAGTGCATCCCGTTGTATACGTTTAGATTGAAACCCACTTAGTATGTGACTGACTTACATTAAATAGTAAAAGTACGTATTTTCATTTCAATTTTATTATATATATATATAATACATGTAAGACACTCAGCATATTGTTGTAAGACTATTCATTGGAGTATTTTAGTTTCATCCTTATGAGGTGGCATACAAAAGTCTTCATTTGTTTGTTGGTAATGTTTTATGAATAGGTAATAATAATAATAATAATAATAATAATAATAATAATAATAATAATAATAATAATAATTCTCATATACTGATCAAATTTCGTCAGAAATTATTAAAATGTGAAATATGTACAGTAGCAGTAGAATGGTGTTTTTTTTTTTTATAGTTCTCGTGTTTCGCGTATCTATTGTAAATAAGTAAAATATAGATGTACACTCATGTCCAAAATGATTGTCGCATATCTATAACTGTCTTCTCGTAAGAATATAATTTGATATAAATTTTGTAGGGTATTTTAATACTGATACTATGTGTATGATCGGGAAATGTGTATTTGTGGTATATTGCATAGGAAAAGAATTGTAAATAAGAAAATTAGAATGAGTAAAACAAAATGTTGCTGAATGACCAAGAAAGTTTAATTTTCTTATTTACTGCTCCTTTGACATGAAATTTGCCACATACATGTCTTTGCCGGTTATACACATACTAACATTATAAGAAATATCGGGCGAATTCGTTATCAAATTGTATTCCTACAACAACTTATTTATAGACGTACGACAATTATTTTGGACATGAGTGTACCTATCAAGATGAAAATTTGAATCTTGTAAGGGTAGAATGCTGAGTTTTTCTTTTACCCGTTGCCACCCATCATTATGTTTAAATGCTATTGAAATGTGTTATTTTTAATAATGTAATGATGCGTGTAAATTAAATAATGTAAAAGTGATATCTTGAAAATGGAAATGTGAAAATGTGTCTAGACAAACTAAACGAAAATGCATATGTCATTGGTTATTTTGATAGGTGTAACTTATGTAAATACTTTATACTTTATAGGGTAAGTATAAAATACTTTATAGGGCAGAGAAGTAAATTTGTTTTTATCTAAATTATATCTTTTAACTTTTATTTCTATTTTAATTCTCTAAGTATAGAATAGAATTAAGTGTACTATGAATAGTATAGAATTAAGTGTACTCTTCTTAAGACTGGGCTGCTTTGCTGTTATTTGTTATCTATGATTTAGCAAGTCAGTGCCTTCATTGTCTGGTTGATTTATTTACATATACACTTTTTAGTCAAAATATTTCTGATCACCCTAAATTAGATTTACCTGGACATGTCCTAGCAGTAGCCACAATATTTTTATGAGTAATTAAAGCACATCTGCACTCTTACAATGACAATCGTACATGTTTTATTGGATTTTCAGTTCTTTAAACGTAAATGAAATATAATTTCAATAAATTGAAGAATTACAGATAAAACGTTAGAATACATGACAATTGACGAAATAAACAAACATACAATTGAAAAGGCGAATCGTCACAATGTGTGCATTTGGGGTATCGGAACCTCCACATGTTGTTCGTGAATATGTTAAAGATAGCGAGAAAGTGAGTGTGTGGTGTGTTTTGGGATGCGAAAGAGTTATCGGACCATTTGTCTTCATTGAGCACACAATAACTGGTCCTGTTTATCTGGACATGCTTGAACACTTTGCTTTCAGACAGCTACTCCGTTTTCAACCAAACGTAATATTCCAACAGGATGGTGACCCTCCGCGCTAGTATTTAGATATACATTGGGCTGTGGACCTACTCCTTGGTCAGAGCTATCTCCCGACAAAACGCCTATGGATTTCTTCCAATGGGGCTATGCCAAAGATATAGTTTACCCCACACTTGTACGTGATATTCCTGCACTTTGTCACAAAATTGAAGTAGCCATCAACTCGACTATACCGGACATGCTACACAATACATGGCAGGAGATTCAATATTGACTGCACATTCTGAGAGCTACTAACCGGGCCCATATAGAAGTTCATATATAGACAAAAAAAATCTGCTTGAGTTGCTCTTCAAGATGCCGCAATCGTTATTCTCTGGCACTAATAATTTCCCTGCATTTAATATTTGCAATTAGGAAGGTTTCATGTGGACACCCTGTATAATTCTAGACGAGACCAACATAAAGCCCAGTCTCGGTTGAATCCCGAATCGAGTATTAGACTACGTGTTCCAAATCTCTGTTACCACGCATTTAAGAATAGTCACTAGTACAGGATAGGAATAATAAGAAAATACTCACTGAGAGGAGTGTGTATTGTCTATAAATCGATGGGTTTAGTTGTCTTAGAGAATAATACAGTATTCCATTTTTCTAAAAATAACTGACATACGGTAAAATTTCAAAGATATCCTAATATATTACTAATAGCTACAAATTCGCCCCTTACATTATAAGATTCTACTATACTGTAAATAAGGTAACATAGAAATAGGAATGATTTTACTTCATTTGGTGTAAAATACATAAAACTAAAACCTACGTAATATAAAATCGTTATATTATTTTCCCGAGAGAATTCTGAATCTTGAAAATATTTTGCACCAGGCTAACCCCTGGCTTCATTCCTGTTTAGCTGTTGTACGAAGTTACTAGTTAACAGTACATATTGATGACATATTCGGCAATCTCTGTAAAATAATCCGAAGGAGATTTGGCTGTTTTAATTTTCTTATTACATTAAAAGCAAACAATTATTTCATTGTTAGGTACTATATATCCAAATTTCAAGTGAACTAAACAGATATTCTGCCATTTTCATAGTTAGATATAAGGTGTTTCAAGAGTGTTATTGTCCCTTTCGCGCGTTCCGACAGAAAAGGAAAAAAGTTGTCATACTTTATCGTTAGCATATATAAAGGGTGTTTCAAAACACCGATATCGTTTGGGAGCTGATTCCTGACACAAAGTTAAGGGAAAAGTATAGACTAGCCCGGGTGCAAAAATGCTTCCTTTCGGTGTTATATGCTGCCGAAAATATCAAAAAATGAATTTTGAAGGTAACTCCAAAACTATGGGACATACCGTGTTCGGGTGAAGATTTCACTTATAAACTAATATGTGCACTATTAAAAAATACATGTTTCAGAATAATGCGGTACTTTCGCAGCAATTTTTACAGAGGTAGTTCGTGACTACTTCAAATTAAATGCCCGTAGCCAAACTCGCCGTAAAAAAATGTTGCCTGAGTACCTTAGGATTCTGAAACATGTATTTTTGGATAGTGCCCATATTAGTTTGTAAATGAAGTCTTGACCCGACTATGGTAGGTCCCATAGTTTTGGAGCTATGGACCTTCACAATTGATTTTTTCATGTTTTCGGCAGCGTGTAACTCCGAAAAGAAGCATTTGTGCACCCAGGTTGGTCTATACGTTTTGTCTCATCTTGGAGTCAGGAATCTCCTCCAAAACGATGTCGGTTTTGTTTTGTTACACCCTGTATACATGCTACCGATAACGTATGCACTCAGAAACAGCCTTGAAACCAATTGCAGCATTTACTATTTTAGAAAGGTACGGAACGCATAAAGCTAATAGCTAATCTTTCGAGATGAAGATTTAATTTTCAGCTTAATTCACTTAATTAAAACTAATAATTAATGTAGTGATATTTGATTGTACTTCAATTGTAATAATAATAATAATAATATTTTTATTATCAAGTTTGTCTAAAACTATTATTCGTAGCCTATATCTAGTTTGTATAAAACTTTTGCGCTAAAGTGAATTTCATAAATTTTCTGAATAAGCAATATTCACTCTATAGTAATTTAAAATAGTTATAATAATTGTGTTTTCGATCATAGGAATACACAACTTTCCCCCCACCCACACATAGTGCACCGAACACTCCTTAGGATCAGCTGACTACCCATCCATGTGCGAATGTTAGCACCACAACATCGGCAACTACGACTGAAATGGACACGTGATAATCGCCACTGGACCTTGGTGCAGTGGCATAGCGTTACATTGTTTGATCATTCCCGATACCTTCTTCATAATGACGATGGGAGGGTGCGAATTCGTCGTGTTCCCAGGGAAGAGCTCTTTGACACCTGTACTGCGGGACGGGAACAAGCTGGCGGCTGCTTAATTATGCTCTAGGGAACATACACGTAAGCATTCGTATGTTTAGAGCTCGAGCAAGGCACCATGACGGCAGAGGAGTGTCGCACACTGCTTGCAGACTACGTCCACCCCTTCATGACGACCATGTTTCCCAACAGTAGTTGCATTTTTCGACAAGATAATGCACCATGTCACAAGGCCAGAAGTGTGATGAAGTTGCTCGAGTAACACAGTTGCGAGCAAGAACGAGGGCGCTTCTTACTTGGAACTTGATCTTTATGACAGTATCTTATTCAAGATGATTGCATTCGCGAGCTCGTTTGATGGATGAATGACTGAGGGTAACTTTGTCGAGATGGCCCAAACCTTTTCCGTTGCTGATATAATAAAAGTTGCTTCTCTGTCAGTTAATTTTGATCTACCTAACATAGAAGCAAGTTTGTGAGTAACAACGTTTTTCGAAGTTTCTGGTTTCGTTTTGTGTCTGAAGACTTCCGCAGGGTATGCTGCTTCCTGGGTTTTTATTAGTCATAAGAATACGTTTTACTTTGTTCCAAATTACTACTACTGTCACTATCACTCGAAACAAACAACGTAACTGCGTTAGTGTTACTATTAGCACGAGTACCTTCCTCCATCAATTCATGCAGTTCTGGCTTTCTTTTGATCAAGAGTCCTGTCCATAGATACCATACAACCACGTCGTTTCTCTTCACCCTATCTTCGTTTTTTGTCTGTTTGATAGATTTTGGGTCCTTGCTTTACTTTATATTTGCCCATTGGTCCCTCAATTTTTTGAGTTTCGCAGTTGCATGATTTTGCTCACGAAACAGAATAAGAGGATTTTTTGAAAATTGTACTGTTTCTCGTATAACGTCTCTAGGACTGTCATAGATCATCTTTTTCAAATGTTGGATGATGGTGAAAAATACACGCAAAACATTGTCATTTGAAGGTATTACTTCCGGTCAGAGTTCGCTTACCTGTTGCTAGTAAATAAAGTCTAGTGTTATTTTCAGTGGCTTCTGCCATGACAGTAACGAAGTATATATCGACTTTATCCCAAATTCTCAATCACGCCATAGCCAAGCCAACACTGCACCACCACACTTCTGTTCTGCAAAGGAAACGGAAACAATCATCTGATACAATTCGGTATTATCAGCTTACTGCCACCAAATGTCTATCCGACTGCATGTTCTTGGATTATAATCTTTAAACAAACTAAATGCGAGTCTCCCACCGCGAAAAAATGAAGTGTGACTGAGAGACGATTATCAACTGAGACGAAACCAAGTTACTTTATGGTCAACTTGTAACGTAGATGGGGACAAATTCGTCATTGCACTGAATATTGTTTAAAATTTGTAAAGTTTACATTGTTTCTATTGCATGATAAATACAAAATGCAATGAATGTATCAAAGTGAATCATATACCAGCCTATATTGATCATTGTATGAACAACATCTCCTACAGAGGAGAACAAATGTTCAAAACCAGAATGTATCGCATTGTCTATACAGCGACAATAAAGCCCTAATTTTGTTAAATTTTAAGTCGATTGCGCAAACTCTAAATATTGAGCTATTGATTTGAAATTTTGCATGTATTGTTTATTTGGAAGGGAGAACAAAGGGAAAGACGATTGATGCAGATAGAGGAACCGGGCTCTATCCCTCCTCTGCTCGCTTGTATATACAGATAAATGCAATAATAATGTTAGAAAACTACAAGTAATCAACTATATATAAGTAAAAATATCTCTCTCAGAATTACTAATAAATAGGTAAGTACATAAGTTCCATAACAATACGCAGTGAGATCTCAACAATTAGTAAAAATAAATACGTTTTATATCTTTCAGTTCGGTGAATCATGACTTTGGCGTGGGAGACCCGGGTTCGATTCCCGGCGGGAGTTCATGTGGTTCGGATTCCACGTTAATCAGTAGGTCCACGTCTCGTATAGCCTCGCTGCTGAAAGGGACGCTAAACTAAAATCAACTCAACTCTGTGAATCATGTTTACATTTTCTCCGTCTTTCACATTGTAACCGTATGGTTATAATCAATTTACAATAGTTTTAAGAATTGACATCGAACCAAAACATTGATAATTTAATTTTAACATTACATTTGATGTTTATAAACTAGAATAACAACAAATATCGCAGCTTTGAATGAAAATGAAGGAACATTACATCTTAATTTCCTACATGATATACCACTTACTGCGGTTCGTTGTATAGCGTGCTTCTTCTGCTGGCAACACTTCTGAAAAGCGACATATGGTAGGATCACTCCCCAAACATCAGCAGGAAGTGTGTCCAAATGGAGCATTGTGTAGTAGCGATTAAGGCAAATTCATAAAATTAAGGACATTTTACATAACCAGTTATGTCAAAATTAACCAGATAAGTGCTGTAAAATTTAACTTTAAACTACTATCCTGTAAAATTTATTTTTTCCCGAATTAGTCGATTATTCACTGGGTCCAGCCAATTAGCTCCTTATCGTTATTTTTTTTCATTTAACAAATCAAGCTTTTACTGTTACAAAAATTGTTTGGAGTCCAAACTTTAAACTGTGGATAAGGTCTTAAAAAATTCATTGTCAATTAGAGTATCAACCAAATATTTGCACTAATAATATTTGGTTCTAAAATGATTTCAAAAAACCACAAGACAGAGCGCAGCTATTCTACAATAGAACAATTAAGATTTGAAAAATTTGAAATTAATACTACTACTACTACTACTACTACTACTACTACTACTACTACTACTACTACTACTACTACTACTAATAATAATAATAATAATAATAATAATAATAATAATAATATAATTTAGCGTTTATTTTCTAATAATACATAGTTAAATCAGAAGATATTTTTATATTCGTTTTCGTTTGCCTCCGTTATGATACTTAAGCTCATTATTTGCCTGATGCCAATACATGTTGCTACATGTCCTATTGCTTGTCTGTATAACGAAATCCTTGAATAACTATGAAGAAAGTTATTATTAAGTATGAAGAATACGGAATGACAACATAAATGCCTATAGTTTTTGTCTATACGTACCCGAAAGCTCTCCTGGAACAACAAAGTTTTACTTATTCCAATTTAATTTTAATATGGAATATGGACTAATTCTACATTAAATTTAAATAAAATTAATTACATAAGCGCCCAAAACCCCAACGTTTGAGTCTCACTGAAGTCCATAGTAGCAGTTGAAATTTAAAATAGATCCAACTCTCAACTAGCCTGGGTGCTGAAAAAAGAAATTAAAGCCCAATTTATCCTATTAGATGAAAGGAAAAATGACGTCCAACAGATAATTTGAATTTTAAATGAAGTTATAAGCATCCGTTTTCTCATTTTATCTGCTATCATAAAAAGATGTTACAGTCTAGAAAACTATTAGAATTTCGATTGTAAGTTAAGCTGTGGGTCCATGATTCATTTCCTATCGACGTAGAGCAATCACATATTGAAATAATAAATTGTAAATATCTGATTCATCCAATCTTTACTCAAAAGGTACTAGAACTCCAAATGAGGCCGCACGTTAAAGAATCGATAATTAACAAATAATTTTGTTCTTAATTCAATCTAATGCACTTCAAATATTTATCATAATATATTATACAACATTACAAACGTACGAAAATGAGTTGTATGTCCGTGTTCTTTTATAATCTCGGTGTAAAAAAAGCTCCAAATATAGTCATTTACCTTAAGTAACGATTTCAATATCTAATTTGAATTTTCAAATGAATTGAATGTGTTTCGGATCCTCATTTAGGTTCTAACCCCATGTTCCCTACGTTCATGTTGGTCAAAGGGTTCCTAAAATCTAGCCCAGAACAAGGACCCAAGCGATGCAGCACGATTAACACTCAAACATTAAATTTTATTTCTAATTTCTTATTTAACCTCGGTGCTAAAAAAAAGAACTTCCAAATACTGTCCTATACCTTAAGGCAACAATTTTCAACAAATTGGGAACTCTAAAATGACATCAATATGTTTCGTATCCCATGTTAAATTATAGTTCCATGTCTCATATAATCATAGTGTTAAAGAAGTTGCTAAAATCTTGAATCAAATAAGAAATGGCATTTTAATAACTAAGTTTGAATTTTCAACACGATGTAATCTTGATCAGACTATATGCTTAGCTTTAGTTCCTTGTCTTATATGACCATTGTGCTAAAACGGATGTTAATATGTAACCTCACCATACAAAGTGTATAAGGAAATGAGCAGTACAAATGTTTCAATTTGTTATAGAACTTAAAGCATGAAGTTTCACCAAGATGCCTGCCATGACAGACACAGCTTATTATGAATCTCTCTTATTTTTGAAAAGTTTGCCCAATTAAAACTGTTAATTCTCGCATGTGATTAAATTTATATTAAAGTAACGTAATATCTCACGAACATCATCTACGGTAAGTACTAAACATATAGTATATTATTCGTTACATGTTCATATTTCCTGTCAGGGTTCTAATATAGGTACATATGTCCTTCTATATACTGTGTGTGTGTGTGTCAAAAAAATAAAATTTTCCATACTATAATGCATGGTATAAGTAATATGTCCTCACACGTAAAAGGTTTCAGTGTAGAAGGATTCAATTCCCAGTAGAGCTCACAGCTTTCGAACACCTTTGGTGAAAGCAATGTTAAACTCCATTTCATTGCTAAATAATACATTTACAATAAGATTTTGTTTTCAATTTGCGCTATCCTTCGTATGTATCATACCTTACGTCCGTAAGAAATGTGACATAGTCCTGACGTTCAATTTGACGTTAAAATTTAGTCAAGATTAAAAAACAATTGCAGAATATTAAAGTCCTACCTCAAAACCAAATAATGCTCTTCGATTCCTTTGCTAATTTGTAGGTCCCTGTTCACCTTTAGCCACCGTGCTAAAAGGAACATTAAAGTAAGGTCTATCTCCGTATAAAAATTAATCGCGTTAATTCCTTTCTAAACATCATTCGAATTTCGTATGAAGCTGTAAACCGCCATTCAATGAGACATCGACCTTCAATTCATTCCAATACATTTTAAGACCAACGTTCTTGCTCCCATCGTTTTTTGAGAGAGACCATGTGACCGAAATTTCAATTACAAGTCAAAAAAAAAAAAAAAAAAAAAACATTAAATACTAAACTCATGAACTTATGACTTGAGATCGGATTTTTGTGCAAATGCAAATTTTGTTTGTTTATATGCATCTCTGTTAAACTCGGTAGTGGAATCTGACAACAATAATTCAACTCGAATTTAAAGTTTTATAGTCCATATAAATGCATATTTCAAAGGTTAATGCATAGTTTGCTGCTTAAGAGCAAATTGAGCATATTCTATAAGTGTTTATTTCAGATGCATGCTCATAGCATGCAATCTATCCAGTTTTAGTTTGTATTTTCAAAATATTTAATTGTTTATGCAACACAATTAATTTTTTCATGGGAAGTAGAGAGAACGTGCATTTTACGAATTACCAATAATGTTAGTTACCAATCTGCAGAAGAAACACGCTTTCAAAAGTCAAAATGTTAATAGAAAACTGATAAAGAATCAATGTACTATCATGTCGACACGAATTTAACAACAATAGACGCGCGAAATGGTGCCCAATGAATGCTTAGCACTAGTTAATGAAGTTCAGCAGAGTTCCAGTTAGCTTTTGGTAATATCTGGCGCTACGTGAAAATGATGTTTTTGCGGTTGTTTTTGCCGGAAACTCCACATAAATAAATAAATATATAATTGAAACCATGGCAAAATACCTTCAAGGGTTAGACTTCAACTTACCAGGAAACAAAGATACTAAACTAAACTCTTTAAAAATATTGCTAGATATCATTTGTTGATGTTGAGTGGTTACTTTTTTGACTTCAAACGTTAGAAACCGACACCAAAAGTATAGAGGAGTACCTCATAATATACTGTAAAGCTAATTGTGGGAAGGAGTAAATCCTTAAAAACGAAAACCTTTTACTTTTTTGATCAGTAGAAATATTAAAATGTGAGACTCTATTACTTCGTGTAAAGTAAATGCACTCTAAAATACAAGTATGAAGAAAAACTACAGATCGTGTTCTCATATCACGGAGTTTATTTTAATCTCAAATTTGAATGTTTTTATCAAGTTAAGAATATATAAACTGTTACTATCATAAAAGTAAATTCTGAAGAGAAGTCCCTGAAAAGTAGCAATTAAAGTACACTTTCGATTTTATATTTCACCTATAAAACTTCGTCTAATTTTGCTGCTCAATTTTATTGCATTGTTAGTGCATATTAAATCCATAATTTAACATCTTTGAAAACCGAGTTGCATGTATATTTCATGAACTTTAAGTGCATAAAAATTAGATATCCACTTATGACAATTTCGGCGTGTGGGACTTTTGTCCATTTGTGTGGAAATTATGACTAGTGATGGGCAGTGGGAATATTCCCGGTGGGAAGGAATTTAAAAAATGGGAATATTCCCGGGTTTTTTCCCCTGGCCTATAAATTCCCGGGAAGGAATGTATTTCCATTTCTCTACTTTATCTTCCAAATTATAAGAACCATACGACTAATTACTTTATTTTAATGTATTGTGATTTACTTCTAGGTTTTAAAGAACTTGAAGGTTAAAAATTTAAAATTATTTGACGGTACTTTATACAACTAATAATATGAGTTTTTAAGTTCCATTTCCATTTGCACTGAAACGTCAGGTAATTGTTTAGCATTGGGGGGCCAAAACTAGTAAAAAGTAGGATGATTTACGGAAGAAATGAGTTGATAGTGATGTTCAAGTAGTCAAGAAAGTATCGAACACAATTTTCTTTTAGGGCAGTGGGGGATTTATACAAAACGGAAAGGTAAGTGGAAGTGATTTATTTGAGAAAAGAAAGTGAATTGTTGGTAACCAAGACGTGTCATGCGGGGCTCTAACCCGCCTTCATTTGCTAACATTTGCTATTTCCGCCGGATTTTTCAAGATGGCGGATCACGGTAGTGTCGGTGTTTCAGTTAGTGCGGAAATAGTAAATAAAGTTACAACTTTATGTAAAAAATGTCGTAAGAACAATGAAAATATACGCGAGTTATGTGAATCGTGTGTTGTGAGAGTTAGAAATACGTCAGAACATGTTACAAGATCCAAAACAAAGAAACAAAATATCATGGTTAATGACCTCGCCATAGTGGAAGATGAAATAGTAAAAGAAAAGTGTTCTAGCTGCATCCGGACAGAACCAGAAGTTTCGTCCCTAAAAGAAATATTACAGAATTTGTTTACTGATGTGAAGTCACTAAGCAGTATGGTTGATGATCTTAAACAACAGCAACAAGGCAACGTGATTAATAGCAATGAAGTGCAAGTGCAAGGGGGAAACATGCAGTCAAACATGGTAAGCATAAACCATTGTGATGTTAATGAAAACATTGACAGCGTTTTACAAATAATAAATGTGTTACAGGAGGACATGCGGACACTAAAATCAGAAAATGAAGTATTGTAACAAAAAGTGAAGTCAGTAGAATCGTTTGTTGAAACTCAAAACATCTCCAACCAGTGGACAAAAATAAGTTACAGTAGGCCCAGACCCAAATATTCTAATGTGGTATCAGGTAAAACAATTGTATGCGAAAACAGATACAGTGTGTTGGAAAACGTCGGAAGTGAAAGAGACGTGAATTCAAATGCAAAACCAGTAGGAAACTCACAAACGAAGAATAGTGCAAGGATACCCGTGTACAAGGGAAAAACTACTATGCAACCAAACGTGCCGAAAGTTACAAACAATAAAACTAATACAAGAAGAAAGCCTAAGACAGACACGCAAGTGTACATATATGGTGATAGTCACGGTCGTGGACTGTCCGAAAAAAGTGAATAGTAACTCTAAACACAAGTTGGCAGTGCAAGGAAATATCAAGCCTGGAGCTAAAAGTGTTGATGTGTTGTCTGGTATTAATCCCAACATTGTAAATAAGGAAGGTAATTATGTAGTAATAAAAAGTGGAACAAATGATGTGGCCAAGAATGAAGGTAGTGAGGCTGTTAGTAGAATTGCAAAACAACTCTGTATGTGGAATAACTGTAAAACAATTGTGGTAAATGTCCCTTATCGACATGATCTTACTGAAAACTCGTGTGTTAATAAAGCTGTACAAAGTACTAACATAAAATTAAAACCAATGTGCAATCAATTTAAGTATGTTGTAATGGTGGATATCAGTATGTTAGGTAGAGAAATGTACACTCAGCACGGTATGCATCTCAATCAAAAGGGTAAGGATCTGTGAAATAGTTGATAAGGACGTAGCTGGTAAATTTCAAAGTAAGGAAGCAATAGCGATGCCATGGGTAGCACAGGAAAACCAAATTCACCCGACTCCATGAATAAAATTGCATGGGTCCGGGTGAAAACTTCAAGTCTAACGACGTCTCTTCATTTGAGTAATATAAGTGGCATAATAGAGGCAAGAAATAATAATAATAGCTTTTCTAAGAACTATGGTACTAACACAGCTCTGCAGAATGTACTAATACTCCACATAAATTTACAATCAATAAGAAACAAGTTGGCTGAGCTTGAAATTTTCTTAGATACATTTCCCTGTGATATCTTATGCATTAATGAACACTGGCTTGCAAATGAAGAAATACATTTGTATGTTCCAACAGGATATAGGTTAGCCGCTACATTCTGTAGAGATTCAATACTCCATGGTGGTGTAGGTATATATCTCAAAAATACGTTTTGTATTGAATACACTGTTTTGAATTTAGAATGGTTTTGTATTGAACAGAGTTTTGAAGTAGTTGGGTTATTGCTAAAAAGCATAAAAGTAATAATTGTTTCCATATACCGAACCCCAAACTCAGATATCAATATTTTCATTGCTAATTGGGAAGAGTTAATTATTTATTTTAATAAATACAAAAATTACAAAGTATTCTTTATTGGTGACGTGAACATTGACGTTCTAACTAATTCACCGTTACGAAGTCTATTCTGTGATATCCTCAGATCTCACAACTATTATTACGTTAATGATCAACCAACTAGAAAATCTGCATGCCTAGATAATGTATTTACTAACGAAGATAAGACCAGAATGACGTGTGGTGTCATACAGCCTTTGCTATCTGATCATGAAGGTTTGTGGCTTCTGATTCCTGTGACAGTATGCATGGATTCTAACTATGTTATAACTAAAAAGTTTAGAATAATGGGGGAAGCTAACATACAAACATTACGAAGTAATCTAAGGGGAACTAACTGGGAAAACGTAGTTTTAAACGGTAAAAATATTTCTGAAGTCTTTCATAATTTCATGTGGACTTTGACTAAATATCTAGATGAATGTTGTCCTGTAAAAGAAAGAACTACTTCCTACAAGCGCGTTAACAAATTGACCAGAGGAAATCCCAAATGGTTTACATCTCGCCTTCAACTGCTCCGGAATAAAGTAATGGCTCTTTATAACATAGCTTATGCGACAGGGTCAGCCAGTGACAAAGAGAAATATAAAATATTAAGAAAATTGTACAGAAAAGAAATTAAAATGGCGAAAATTGCTGCGAATGAGAATTTCATAAATAATTCAAAAAACAAGTGCTCTGCGACCTGGTCTATTATTAACAGGGAGCTAGGGAAACAGGTTGTTGAAGACTCGATAAAGATATCCCCAAATGAATTCAATGAATATTTTGTAAATAGTGCTAACAAACTAACTGGTACGTACAAAAATGGCATTAGTTCACAAGTAGATTTCGCTTGCTTATTGACACAGACAAATACTAATCAACATAGTACTCATTTTCTATGGACCCCTATAAATATTAGAACTGTACTGTCAGTGGTCAACAAATTAAAATGTTCGAATAGTGAGGATATATATGGGTTTTCTAACAGCATGATAAAGAAGATAATAGACATAATAGTTGAACCTTTGACCTATTTATTCAATTGCGCACTTCTCGAAGGTGAATTTCCGGAGTGCCTTAAATTCACTGTTACAGTTCCGATTTACAAAAAAAATGATAAAACGGAGCTTAATAACTATCGCCCAATATCTTTGGTACCAATAATATCTAAGGTTTTTGAGCAATGTATTAAGAATCAATTGTCAAGATATTTTGAGGAAAATAAATTATTTCATAATATGCAATTTGGATTTAGACCTGGGTGTTCCACGACTAAAGACGTGGAAAATATAGTATCAGATGTGTTAGATAATTTGGAGAACAATCTTCATGTTGGGGTTACATTATTAGATTTGAGTAAGGCATTCGATACCGTGTCACATAATATATTAATTGCGAAGTTACACTATTATGGTATTACTGGCTTGCAATTATCTTTAATTGAATCTTATCTTAGTAATAGAAAACAAGCTGTTCGCATTGGAAATGAAAAGTCAAGTTTCATGTGTGTAACAAATGGTGTTCCACAAGGTAGTGTATTGGGCCCCTTTCTTTTTCTTGTATATATAAACGATTTTCCAAGTTTTTTGCCCAATAGTTGTGTTTTGTATGCTGACGATATTACTGTTGTAAATTCAGACAAAATTATAATTGATATTCAAAGTAGGAATAGCGAATTGTTAGAGTTGTCTTCTATATGGTTTAAATGTAACGGACTTACAGTAAATCAGGATAAAACGGAAACTATGTACATTAATCTTAGTAATTCTACGAGTCATTCAGGTACACGTAAATCTGTAAAACTGTTAGGAATGTACGTCGATTCAAAGTTAAATTGGAATGAACATACAGAAAATTTATGTAGAAAGTTATCCAGAGTATTGTTTTTATTGCGTAAATTAAAAACTGTAATTACTGAGAAATCTCTTATAACATCGTACAATGCTTTTTTTCATTCACATTTGGAGTATTGAATAATATTCTCGGGTAATTCTTCTGGTGCACAGAAAGTCTTCAAATGGCAAAAAAAAAAAAAAAAAAAAAGCAGTAAGAATAATTAAGGAATTGCCTAAAACCGCATCATGCAAGGAAGTGTTTAAGGAAATTCAAATTATGACAGCGCCTTCTTCATTTATTTATCGATGTTTCATGTATATAAAAGAAAATTTAGATAATTTTAATCACCGAAGTGATGTTCATTCCTACAATACTAGGCATAAAGGCGACCTTAATATATCACAAGTTAGGTTAACCACTACTCAAAAGAGTTATAAGTATACAGGTATGAAATTATTTAATGTATTACCACAAAATGTACGCACAATACCTCACGACAACTTCAAAAACTTTTGTAAATCCTTCCTTATAAGCAATTCTGTATATAGTATCTCTGAATTTGAAAAAATCTGTTATCAAGAGTTGAAAGCAAGAACAATGATACATAGATAAAACTTGCATGATAGTGTGATAAAACTTGTAAATATCTATCTATCTATCTATCTATCTATATCTATATATATATATATATATATGTTATTTGACAATGTCTATTGAAACAAATGTTGTTTAATGACAATAAAGCATATCTTATCTTATCTTATCTTATCTAACGTTCGCTCTGCAATGCTGTCTGAATTTAATGTTAGTAACGTAGTTTAACGTATGAAACCATAAAACAACAGCATCGAAATAGAATATCGCAAAAAAGTAGTAGCAAAAGCTGACCCCCAATGCTAAAGAACAGTCAAAATTAGCAAAGTACTAATTTACAAATGATGAAAAGGAACTGTTTTGTAAAGTAATTTAGAATTATGTAGAAATAGAGATGAAGTACTATTAATAAAACCTGAACCACAATTAGCAATAGACGTCGGTCTGTCTCCTCACTGAAGAGGTACTCGGACTTCTTTTACATGTGAATTAACGTATGGAATTTCGAGAAATAGGTAGAATGAAAGGTCGTGTATGGCAATGATACGTGCTAAAATATAAAGATAAGTAAGTATCTTGAAAATTTTGTGAACATAAATCTGTTTGCGAAATGTTGACAAATTGGTGAGACATGTATCTTCTGGCATTTACCCAATCTAATTGGTTTATAACATTTATAAATTTAATGTGTTTATAATATCAGTAATATAGTCATGCTGAGCAAATCCACTTACATATAAATTTAAACTGTTTAGTGGTTTAGAAGTGTTAGGTCTGACTATATAACTTGAATATCTAGTTAAATGGGAATTTCAGCCTCGTGTTTTCCCTGCTTTATGGATAACATATCCATTCCTAGTCAACTCTGATTCGTATTATAGAAATACTGTGTAAATACAAGAAAATAAGTAAAATCTTTTGTCTCCCCCTTGTTACCAAGTCACAATGAAATCACCGGGTTACTGAGGGCACAAATGATCAACCAAATGGTGGTCAATATGACAATCTATATCACGCGACCGATGCGATGACCCGTTTCAGCTACAACGGAGTGGAGTGGATTCCCGGGTTCGATTCACTGCACGATGTCATGTGGTTCAGATTCCACGTTAATCAGTACATACCCCTGTCATGTAACCTGGCTGCTGATCACGGAAGTTAAAGTCAAAATAAAAAAAAATCTAAAATATTCATTTTATCTCTGCGAATTACAACGTAATATCCAGACTAAACAAAATCGAGACTGGTGTTAAGAACAGATAAAACTTCGGAAATGATTATAAAATGAGTTTGGTGGTTTTCCTGTTTTAATTTGTATTAAGAACGGAAATTTTTTTATATCTTTTTCACTTTCCTTGGTTTGTTTAAGTCACTTTACCAGTTGGCGCACCGTGTATTGTTTTTCTGTTTAGAATAAAGTTCTATTTCAGTAAAAAAAAAAAATATACGTGTATTTACAAGACTGCTGCATACTTTATGTAAAAAAATTTGTAGGAAGAAAAAACTGAATACGAATCTATTAGAGAGTATTTATATAGCTTAATAATTTGGTCTCAATATGGTCCCTCACTTTTCGGGAGAGAGCGGATTCTGTGAGGCAGAATGTTTTGCCATGTATTTCGGACTGGTATGTATTTCGTTTCTTTGCATGTGTTTTAACGATTAATTTATTGTATATAACGAAAAATGCAAAACCACATAGTAGAGAAGAGGAGAAAATTGGAAATAAGGTTTAATTGCACTGGAAAGTGTTTTATTTTATGCGATATTTTTTGTTTTGTTTTGTGAGCTATGAACTCTCCTTTAACTTCTTTTAGTGATGAAAACGCTTTCACTATTGGAAACTAATGTATTAATTTGTTTGGAGAATAACAGTACTAATGGTGTGTTTATAATGTTTTTAATGTATTTTAGGAAATGAATTAAGTTATTTTTATGCTAGGAAGAATTATGATTAGTTTGCAACGGCAACGGTTATCACTTACAGTTGCAATATTTATTACATTTTTTGTTATAAGACGTAACTTTGCTCTTTCATTATAGTGCAATTAGAATATTAGGACTTTATAAACTTAGTATTAGTAATGCGAGCATTAAATTTTGATTACAATCTTTTATATAGGAATATTAAGAACTATTTCTAATGTATGTGATTTATCCGTAATATTGAACGCAATTTAACACGTTAGCAAGCACGCAGAAGTTGGGATGTTAAGGACATTGCGTCGTTTGAATTAGAATTCCTGACGTCAATGTGGAAACTTAATGAAATGTTAGTATGAAGTATACAACAGTAACGAAAAAATATTAGTGCTAGCACTGAATTTATAAATAATGAGATTAGTTTAACTGCTTGAAAGCGGTTTGGACTAAATATATGTAGTTTTTTTGACATGTAACAGGAGGAGAAGAAAGGATGATGAGAAAGTCATTTAAATTGGACATTTATACAACAAATTTTGTACATTTTAATCAGTTTGTAATTGGTTTTTAGGACTAACAATATTTTATAACAAGGGCTTTTAGTTTTATATTACTGTTATTCCGGCTGGTGTGCACTCCTACTGAACTTTATAGGATAGAATCGATATAATTAAATAGTTTCTTTTAGTTTTAAGTGCAGTAATGTCTGTCAGTGTGGGAATGTTTTATATACTTTTGTAGCTTTATTAGTAAACTGAATGAATTTTTCCTGGACGCCACAACACGAGGTTCTGGTAGTGAACAGATTCATATATCTTCTGCTCCTGGGACTATTCAGGAACTGACGTAGGCAAGAGAGGCCCATCTTAGTAGGTATTTACTGTGCATATGATGGATATATGGAAGATGACAGATGACGTTATTGATATATAGCAAATAGTTCTGGGTCTCGGTCGGCAGGATATATTTGCAAGTGGTACAAAGTAAGATAGTGCTGGAGCGGAGAATCGACGTATCATGGTGGTGCATAATTGCCTCGGTCATAGCGTATTACGTCCTGAAGCATGCGTTGTTGTAAGCCAAAACGTGTCGTAATATAAAGGATGCTAAGCTGTCCTAGATAGGTAAACAATGGCGGGAAATCTATGAGGTCATAGAGGAGCCTAGTTGGACTTGGTAATTTAATTCGATGTGCCTATCTGAAAATATATCGATCCATTATAGATAATTGTTTATAAAATTTTGTCGGGGACAGTGGCCCTAGCTGTATGGCCGTAAGTCAAATTAGTAGTCATAAAAGCTTTCTAACTATGGAGGATAGTAGGTGGTCGTAAACCCAGCTTGTTCCAGATAAGCGTTTAAGGAGATTTAATCTGTTCCTGGCTTGAGTAATAAGTCTTTTAAGATGTGGTGTCCAAGTGAGATTTGTGTCAAATATCACCCCAAGATAGGTAAGAGAAGATGAAAGAGGAACTGGCGTATTGTTCGCATGAATGTTTAATAGATTCGGATTGCGAAACACTCTGGATCGTCTACCATTTGGTAGAAATAGAATAGATTGTGATTTTGCAGTGTTAATAGTGAGTTTCCATACGTCACTGCAGTGGACAAATGTTTCGATGGCTGGCTACATTGGTCTGTTGATACTCTGGATAGTGCGAGCCGTTGTTAGAAATGCTGTGTGGTCAGCGAATTGATGGACTTGGACGTGAGGAGTGAGTCTGAGATCAGCAACGTAAAGTAAGTACAGCAATGGAGACAAAGAAGTTTCAAATGAGGCGATGGAGTATTTATGTAAACAAAATGATAATTTATTTGATAATATTCACTAGTCTACTATACATTTGCGAGGTATTGCTTTGGGAAATGAAGTGTATAGAACATTGAATAGTAAAAGGATTACAAAGAAATACATATTATTAAAAATATTGATTAAGTAATTGGGGTTAAACATACTTTCCAGTAAGAATTATATATAGAGAGGATTTACTTTAAAGTGCGATTCAAAGGAACATTCGAGTTTTAATCTGATTTGAAATCGATAATTACACAAGAATATTTACTTCATTAGTTCTATAAATCTTTATCCTTATCGTATTATAATTAACTTTAAAATTATGATTTTTCCATTTCAAAACGTAGAACGAGAAATAAAAGTAATATTCTATTTGTGAAGGATACCTTTCAAACTGATGATGTCAGGGCATGACCTGTGGGAGAATTTGAGACTCTGTCGACATAAATTTCCCCCTTCGTGGCCATACGTTATCTCGATCATGCTCAAAGTGGACTGATAATGTTTTGTCAGTTTTCTCTCATTCATATATTGACCATGACTGTGGGAGAATCTTCTGAAATCGTCAATGCTTTTAATTAGTTTTTTATTACAAATGAAAGGATAAGAATGAAATATTGAACATAATATCTTGTTCTCAGCTGTGGATTTTAGATTTGCAATTCATATAATGTTCCTTTCTAATGGAATTTGAGAGAAAAGTAGTTGCCAAAGATTTATTTAAAGAAATATTCTTAGTCCCCTGATGAAAATAGGAACACACTTAAAAAAAAAAAAAACAAAAAGAACGAATACTCCCTTCAGGGTTTGAACATATAAACTTCTAATTGATAGACTAGTAACCCAAACCGCTCGACCAGTTCGTATGTCTTCAGTGAGTCTCTTTTGACTTTTGGGTAAAGTAGTTTCCTGCTTTACACATTTTTTTTTGTTTATGTCGAAAGGACTATACGTTTGTGGTGAATATTTGGCAGTTGCAGGTCTTATAATGCATAAAAGTCTTTTTCATATAAATTATGTTCAATTTTATGTCCTAATAACTTATATACAACAGGTTGAATCTGTGAAATGATTGGGGTTAGGGTGATCGTAAATGTTTTCATAGTTAGGAGCCAGGATATGCAAACCCGTTTAACGTGGGGATTTACTTTTGAAAAATGTGGTACAATGCCTCACGATTTCAATCTGCTTGAATAGAATATAGCAACTATCTACTTTCGCGGTAGCACAATCACATTTACTACAATCTATGTTCGCCCAGGAAAGATTATCAATTGCGATTTCTTTAGATTCATTGATACACATTCTAGACACTATATTATCATGGCTGACTTAAATTTCCATAGTCGAACACAACGAGAAGAGTAGTTGATTTTATACAACTTTCCACTAGCAGGTAATTTCACAATTTGCTACAGCGTACGAGACCAGGTAGTAACACGAATCCTGAAGTAGTAATAACATCGTATTCCTTTTCTCCTCTTATCAACATAACTGTAATGGACTCAATTGGCAGTGATCATGTTCCTATTAAACTGGAACTACAATGTACAGTAAAGCCAACAAATCCCTTACTTGCTATGAAAATTGATCTCTATCATAAGGTTAATTGGGATCAACATCGATCTACCATCGATGATGCCATTACCACACTCACTCTACCTACCTTGCAACATAGTCTTGATAACGTCATCACGGAACTTACTGACGCAGTTCAAGGTGCAACAGATTATTCCATTCCATCTGCTCATATCCATCCGCATAAACCTACCTTGACGCCAAGGTGTCTTGCATTAATTTCTGCTTATCGAGAATATCGAACAAGCGGACACTTGGAGGCACTTCGTTTTTACCGTCAGTATCTATGAATAACACACAACTATATTATAGCCTACCAAAAAAGACAGTGGATTCAAACGTGTAACACCCTTACCACGGGAACTCATCCCATCAAATATAGGCGTAAATTACATCAACTCACTGGCAAAATGTCTAGCACCTCCTATTCAATATAATCAAACTCTTAATACTGACACCGACAAGGCGAATCTTTTTGCTGCATTTTTCCAAGATGTCTTACCACTACATCGCCTTCAATCTTCGATCAACTGTCACGCTGATCCAACATCTGCTCATTTACAAAAAATCTGACCAGCATGATCTGGAACCTAATAATCCACTAACACAGATGACATCAGAAATACTTTAGGACCTAAACGCAATACGACACCTGGATTCGACTCCATTACATATTCTCTCATCAAACATGTACCTCCTTCTTTCATTTTGGTTCTCAGTCATATTTATACGTTCATCCTTCGAACTGATTTCTTTCCTCTCGATTGGAAATACTCCAAAGTTCCTTTATATCCTAAGCAACAGAAAACATCATCTGACGTCCATTCGTATCGTCCAATCAATTTGACAAGTTGTCTTTGCAAAGTATTCGAACGTATACTCGTTCGACGGCTTCAGGAACACCTCCTTACATACAATCTTTTGCCAATCCATGAAGCTGGTTTCCGACTGCGTTCCAGCACACTAAATCAATTATTATGGCTTGCAACTGCTATTTATAACCAATACAGTAAGGGATTTCCTTCTTGTTTAGTTACATTTGATTTAGAAAAGGCATTCGATAAGGTCTGGCATCCTGCTTTGATATACAAATTACATAACTATCTGCTAAACATATCTTATACACGCTTAGTCAATGTCTACTTAACTGGACATATTTCATACACCTCTATTAACAACGCTCTATCAAATCCAATTTTCTTACACTCTGGCGTACATCAAGGTTCTTCTTTGTCTCCATTGCTGTACTTACTTTACGTTGCTGATCTCAAACTCACTCCTCACGTCCAAGTCCATCAATTCGCTGACCACACAGCATTTCTGACAACGGCTCGCACTATCCAGCGTATCAACAGACCAATGTAGCCAGCCATCGAAACATTTGTCCACTGCAGTGACGTATGGAAACTCACTATTAACACTGCAAAATCACAATCTATTCTATTTCTACGAAATGCTAGACGATCCAGAGTGTTTTGCAATCCGAATCTATTAAACATTCATGCGAACAATACGCCAGTTCCTCTTTCATCTTCTCTTACCTATCTTGGGGTGATATTTGACACAAATCTCACTTGGACACCACATCTTAAAAGACTTATTACTCAAGCCAGGAACAGATTAAATCTCCTTAAACGCTTATCTGGAACAAGCTGGGTTTACGACCACCTACTATCCTCCATAGTTAGAAAGCTTTTATGACTACTAATTTGACTTACGGCCATACAGCTAGGGCCACTGTCCCCGACAAAATTTTATAAACAATTATCTATAATGGATCGATATATTTTCAGATAGGCACATCGAATTAAATTACCAAGTCCAACTAGGCTCCTCTATGACCTCATAGATTTCCCGCCATTGTTTACCTATCTAGGACAGCTTAGCATCCTTTATATTACGACACGTTTTGGTTTACAACAACCCATGCTTCAGGACGTAATACGCTATGACCGAGGCAATTATGCACCACCATGATACGTCGATTCTCCGCTCCAGCACTATCTTTCTTTGTACCACTTGCAAATATATCCTGCCGACCGAGACCCAGAACTATTTGCTATATATCAATAACGTCATCTGTCATCTTCCATATATCCATCATATGCACAGTAAATACCTACTAAGATGGGCCTCTCTTGCCTACGTCAGTTCCTGAATAGTCCCAGGAGCAGAAGATATATGAATCTGTTCACTACCAGAACCTCGTGTTGTGGCGTCCAGGAAAAATTCATTCAGTTTAGTAATAAAGCTACAAAAGTATATAAAACATTCCCACACTGACAGACATTACTGCACTTAAAACTAAAAGAAACTATTTAATTATATCGATTCTATCCTATAAAGTTCAGTAGGAGTGCACACCAGCCGGAATAACAGTAATATAAAACTAAAAGCCCTTGTTATAAAATATTGTTAGTCCTAAAAACCAATTACAAACTGATTAAAATGTACAAAATTTGTTGTATAAATGTCCAATTTAAATGACTTTCTCATCATCCTTTCTTCTCCTCCTGCTACATGTCAAAAAAACTACATATATTTAGTCCAAACCGCTTTCAAGCAGTTAAACTAATCTCATTATTTATAAATTCAGTGCTAGCACTAATATTTTTTCGTTACTGTTGTATACTTCATACTAACATTTCATTAAGTTTCCACATTGACGTCAGGAATTCTAATTCAAACGACGCAATGTCCTTAACATCCCAACTTCTGCGTGCTTGCTAACGTGTTAAATTGCGTTCAATATTTCGGATAAATCACTAATGCTCGCATTATTAATACTAAGTTTATAAAGTCCTAATATTCTAATTGCACTATAATGAAAGAGCATAGTTATGTCTTATAACAAAAAATGTAATAAATATTGCAACTGTAAGTGATAACCGTTGCCGTTACAAACTAATCATAATTCTTCCTAGCATAAAAATAACTTAATTCATTTCCTAAAATAGATTAAAAACATTATAAACACACCATTAGTACTGTTATTCTCCAAAGAAATTAATACATTAGTTTCCAATAGTGAAAGCGTTTTCATCACTAAAAGAAGTTAAAGGAGAGTTCATAGCTCACAAAACAAAACAAAAAATATCGCATAAAATAAAACACTTTCCAATGCAATTAAACCATATTTCCAATTTTCTCCTCTTCTCTAGAATGTGGTTTTGCATTTTTCGTTATATACAATAAATTAATCGTTAAAACACATGGTGTAGGAAACATTTTGTGACTTTAAAATCCAATGTACTTATGGAAAATACTTCATTTAAAAAAACTAGCATATGCTAATAACTTTGTATTAAGAAGTAACTCTGTAGGCCTATTTAATTTACTGGAACCGCATCCGTACGATATAAAGAAGGACAAAGTATAGTACAAAAATGGAAAATAAACTTAAAAACCTTTACCTATATGCAACTGTAATGGAATTTGTACCACTTAATTTGTAGCTATTAAATGCATGATTTTAAAGCATTATATATTTTTTGCCTAAAAATTGAGTTTACTTACCTCAAATAAAACTCCGCTTGGCCAACCTATAATGATGATGAAGACCACTTTCTTCCTTTTCCGTTAGTTTCCCTTTCAGAGCTTTCTTATGTTTATAGCATTCACATTGTGCATCACAAAACCTGTGCTCGCATACAATATAACTCTGGCCGCTATGCTGTCAATCTATATATTGATAGCAGTGTGTGTGAACAAAATCTTCAGATTTAAATTGAAAGTTACTATGTTCGTGACCCTTAATCTTTTGAACAATTCTACGGATCTCGATCAACGTTTTGGCGTAGATGGAGTTCTCTTCTGAAATTTTTTTAGCTATACAACTTGACGGAGGGGATGAGGTTGAATTTTATAAAAAAAAATAAAACGTAGACCAATCTCGATCAAATTTTTAACATTGATGACGTTCGTTCCTGGGATGGATTTTAACTTTTCACTCAGGCGGTACAACGTAAGGATTGGGAAGAAGTGGACATATAGAAAAATCAATAAATATATACGATAATGTTCGTTAGTTAATAACTGTTGATCCACACGATCGATTCCAATTAAATTTTTAACATAGATGAAATTCAAATAAGGAAAGTTCATCGTTATTTCATTTAGATGATTGAGATTAGGTTGAGGGGAGGTGAGAAGGTAAATATATGAATATGAATAAAACTAAGTAACCTGTTGAAACAAAAGACTGATCTCCATCAAACGTTCAACATGGACAAGGTTTCAACCTGGGAAGTAACCGTCATTTTACTTTGACTCCACAATTTAGGGGAGGGGAGGAGGAACATATATTTGAAAACAATTTTAAAAAGTTACTGTTTTTGTGCCTTCATCACGCTTAAACCACCAAACCAATCTTAATCAAATTACCAACATGGATTACGCTCGGAACGGGGGTGGTTTTCATCATATTCCTTTAAGTGTAGAATTTATGGTAAGAGGAGAAGAGGGGAGAGATATCTAAAATTAATCAAAACTTAATAACTCTTGAACCACCAGAAAGATATCGATCAATTTTTTAACATAGATGACTTTCGATCCTGGAAGTTTCTTTTTAATATGTTCATTTTGACATCGAACCATGACAGGGGGAGGAGTCGAGGAGAATAATATATATAAAATAAATAGAACTTAAGTGTTAAAACACAAAATCGATATCAATCAAATGTTCGATATACATAATATTGGGGCCTGGGAGAACTTTTACCTTTTAACGTTGGCGATGCAACGTAGGAGACGGGGAGAAAGAGGTTACCGAATTTTCAATCACCTGACCGATCTCGTCGAATTTTCATCAAACTAAATGAACTTAGGATCTAAGAAGCTTTTGTGATGTCTCTTTGATGTGTAGCTTAAGGGAGGAGGAAAGACATTTGAAAGGAGGCGAAGAGATTAGAAAATGATTGAAAATGACCAATATCATTGTCGAATCTACAGTTCTTTTGTCGATGAGATGATAAGTGATACTTTGTGTTTGAGGCAGCTCAGATGATACTTCCGATGTTGTGCCCCGCAACATGGGGAAAGGAGAGGGATATTTGAAAACCACCGAAATGACCAATATCAAAGAGCGTTTCAGTAATAGTAAAAAATGAACATATTACCATTTCTCCTAAATTTCACCCAGCAAAATCAGGGTGCTTCGTAGCCTCGGGGTTTTAAATCCGAGTAATTATCGAGAACTTCTTAATAAAAGATATTATTAACGTGTTATTAATATTACTTTGCTACACATATATATTTCAAATTTTGTATTATATTCAATTATTCAGGAAACAATATTGTCGTGTGCTTGAGTAGTATGTGCGGGTTTGCTTGTATTGCTATAACTCGTGTGATTTCACACGTTAGTTAACTTTTTCACTTGCCCAATACAATTTGTAAAATTATATATGAATCAAGGATTAGCACTGAGCACTCCATCCACATGAAATTGTAATTTAAATTCCTCATTAACAAATAACGATGATATTAGATTCGCAAAATTTTGATTTTTGCCTGCCATACCGGCAAAAATAAAGCTAAACTTTTTCTCTCGCACATTCACCCCTTGCTCCGGACCCTCTAAAATTACATAAGCAAATAAAACCATCGTTTTACCTAGTGATGAGCAATGGGAATATTCCCAGTGGGAAGGAAAATAAAAAATGAAATATTCCCGTTTTTTCCCTGGCATATACATTCCCGGAAATGGATTTATTTCCTGTTGTTTACTTTATCTTCCAAATTATAAGAACCATGTGACTAACTATTTTATTTTAATTTATTATAATTTACTTCTAGGTTTTAAATAATTTGGATTTTAAAAGAATCAAATTTGTTGACAGTACTTTATACAACTAATAATATGATATTTTAAGTTCCATTTCCACTAAAGGGTAGCAAAGTACTAATTTACAAATGAAAGAAAGGAACCAGTTTTAAAGTAATAAAGAAATTATATAGAAGTAGAGATGAAGAACTATCAACACACCCCGAATCAATTTTACTAATAGACGTCGGCCTGTCTCTGACTTGAATTTCTGAAAAAGTGCTCGGACTTCTCTTACATGTGAAATAACGCATGAAATTTCGAGAATAGGTAAGAAGAAAGGTCGTGTGTGGCAATGTTACGTGCTAAATTATAAAACTAAGTCAGTATCTTGCAAATATTGTCAACATAAATATGTATGGGCAAATGTTTCTTCTAAGACATGGTGAAACATTTGTCTTCTGACAGTTACCAAACCTAACTTGTTTATGACATTTATAAATCTAATATATGTTTATAATATCAGTAGTAGAGCCAAGTTTAGACAATCCATTTACATATAGATTTAAGGTTTTTAACGGTGTAAAAGTATGTGACCTTACTATATCAATTTTTCCTCGTATTTACTTGCATAGAACATATTTATGTTAATATACATTTATGCGTACTGTCTACATATAATTAAATAACATAATGCCGTTCAGAATACAAATTTTAAAGAATACACTGCTAATAATGTATGATGGTATGCTAATGATGTAATAATGTATGGTGGTAAGAAACGAATTTATCTTTGAAATCATAATATAGTAATAGAATAGTAATAATTCCCGGAGTATTCTCATTTTTGGGAATCTTTTCGGGAATTTGCCCAGGGAATATTCCCCAAAAATAATTTCCCTGGAATTTACTCATCACTAGTTTTACGGCCTCCCACAGATCTAATAACCCACTTTACAAGAAAACAAGATTCTGAAGTCCAAATAAAAAAATGTTAACTTGAAAAACACCATAACTATGCTCCAGCTGAGTCTGAAAGATGTAAGGGCAGACAAGCTTAAAACTACTATCTTTTATAAATGGAGCACAATAAACATATATGAAGCCCAATAAAACCTTCCTACGCTTTCTCGCAAAAATAGGTGTTAAACTCTTGTGAAAGAAGCTTGTAAAGGTCTGTAATTAAAAAAAGATGACTTAGTGTTTAAAATGCTCTAAATTTATATCTTTGATCTAAAGTATTATGCACTTAGCGAATAAAATAACCTATTTTCTTATATAGAAAACTTATAATGTATCTCACATTCATATCATACTTAAGTTTCTTTGTGCTTGAAGGAGCCCATCTAGTGGCTGTTTACTAAATATTTGTCTCCTCATTTAACTAATGCTCCTTTTCATTAACAAAAAACACGTTTTCCTACGGCACAGTCACTCTCTCGAAACCCGTCATGGGTCTTATACTATATCACGTGTTATTTCTTATAATATTCTGAAGACGCTAGTCGTGTTCTACACTACTGTCTACATTCCACTAGTTCCCCCTTCATACTATATATTTTTCTATAGCCTGCATTATTCTAAACTTATTAACTTATCAATGTCTTGTAAGCTAAAATTTTCTGGGTATTTTTTTTTTTTTTTTTTTGCTTTAAACTTTAAAAAATCGACACTTTAAACGCCTTTGCTATTCGATAGAAAACGTTATTCGAAGAGGCTGCATGAAAGTGGAATAGTGACTAAGAAAAAATATCTGTTGAAGAGAGGAATAATAGGTAATAATATATTTTACATCCAAGGTGAAGAGCAAAAAATTATCTGGAACGTAAAAATTATCAGGAACATTAAAACATGGTCAACCCTTAGCTTGTTAATGCTACATATATAACAGTGACATATTGTATGAAATCCTTGTTTTATTTAACTCACTTCGCGCACTACTAGGCCTTATGCATACATGTAAATTTTGATATTTTCCATCTATCGTTCAATGTGTTATAAATTGTAGAATATAAATCCAAAGGACGTCAGTTCGAATCCAATGAAATTAGTACTTTCTTATCTTTATGAAAAAAATGCATACAGCACATCTGAAGTGTTAAAGATGAGCGTATTACTTGTTTAATATGTTCAGTGAAAACGATGTTAAAATTCCAGAGACATTTATTGGATAAATGAAACAATGAAAACTAGGAAGCAGGCATATCTAATCATTTGTACGAATTAAAGGAAGGAAACGACCTGATACCTAAGGTAACACCCTGGCATTTGCCTGGTGTGAATGTGGAAAGACAATGAAAACCTCATTTAGGGTGGCTGGCCTGTAAAACTTTTAAATTTTTTGACCGAATGACCCCATCCGGAATCGAACACGGGAACGTTCGCACCAAGAAGTATACATGTGTGTTTGTCTTTGCTCCAAACGAGAAAACAATGGTTAAATTTGCTGAAAATAATGGCTAGAAAGTGATAGAACTGCACTGAGAAAATTTTTGGGGTTAAATTAGCCAAAATTCGGTTGCCAGTAACCAAGTTGCTTTGTCAATATAGAGCATGCCCAGAGCTCGGTTACTGCAACCGAGTGCTACTCGGTTAATTAACTGTCGTGCATTTAACCGAGTAGTTGGCTAATTCAACCGAGGGGGTAATCAACCAAGTAGTACAGGGTAAAAATAACCGAGCAAAATTCGTTAATGTAGCAAATGTACTTGGTAAAAATAACCCCCTGTACTCGGCTGCCTTAACCGGGTATTATTTATTCTTGCCAAGGTACTTGGTAAAAATAACCGTCTATGCTCGGCTGATTTAACTGAGTATGTTGGTTACTGTTGCCAAGATAGTTGGTAAAAATGACCTTCTAACTCGGCTGATTTAACTGAGCATGTTGGTTACTGTTACCAAGGTAGTTGGTAAAAATAACCTTCTAACTCGGCTGATTTAACTGAGCATGTTGGTTACTGTTACCAAGGTAGTTGGTAAAAATAACCTTCTAACTCGGCTGATTTAACTGAGTATGTTAGTTACTGTTACCAAGGTAGTTGGTAAAAATAACCTTCTAACTCGGCTGATTTAACTGAGCATGTTGGTTACTGTTATTAAGGTAGTTGGTAAAAATACCCTCTGCACTAAGATAATTCTCAAAATATTTTCCAGATCTATAGCTCTTGTCCGCGCCATTCTAATCTCCAAAAGACACGTTTCTTAGCATAAATCTGTTGACAGAAGATAGGTACATAAATTATTGTGAATTCAAGTTTTGATTGTTTCCTTAAGGAGATTTATGTCGAGAAACGCGTCTTTTTGCGATTAGAATGGTGCGGATAAGAGTTATAGTTCTGAAAAATATTTTACGAATTATCGTAGCAGAGATAATAATTTTACCAACTACCTTATAAACAGTTATCAACTAGCAGAGATGTTTTAAATACCAACTACCTTAGCAACGCTAACCAAAGAAGGAAAAAAAAAAAAAAGAGCTCTGGATCGGCCACTGTGTTGTCAGAAGTTCCTGTCAATAGCAATACGCATTTACGTAAGGCGACGTACGAAATAAAATATAAAAACAAATATGAAATAAAATATGGAATCAAAATATGAAAACATTTAATTTGAACTGAAATAAACAAGATTACGGTTCTATTTTCAGTTCAGAAAATGACAAAAACGCAAAAGGGTAGAAAAATGTCTTCCTGATATTTACGGAACATAACCGTAGCTTACTCTAGGAATTTCTGACACTCAGATATTGCAAGAGGGAAATACGTATTACTTATTGAAAGAAAATCAATTATTTATGCTACATAATACACTTTATTTCATGAATTCTAGTAAGTAGAGAAGAAAGAAAACAAAGGGAAGCACATTTATGACATAGATAAGATTCAACAAAACAAATCTCTCTTCGTAAGAGAAATACAGATAATTCAAAGTTTACTTTGTTATTTTTAGGTAGTCAATACTCTCTTTGAAAACAAGTACCTGATTATTTACATTGGTACCCTTATAACTTTTAACAGAAAAAGAAAATATTTGAACATACACATATATCTTATATAGGCCGAATTTGTAAGTGCAAGTAAATAATTTTGCAGACCAACTATGCTCACTTATAGCTTATTCTCTTTTTGTGCCGTATTGATTCGAGATTGGTTGTAGTTTGACGTCCTACGTTTGTACTTTGATGGCTAAAAGAGGCGTGAACTTATTGATTATAATGAATCCGAACCACTTTTTCGTTCAACTGTACTCCACCGGTAATCGAATCAGGAACCACGCACACAGAGGGCAAGGATTCTAGCCACTGGACCAAGTAGGGTGTGTATTGGTTCTAGACTCAAGATTAAAAAGACGCTCAATGGCATAGGAGAGCACTGAACTAGTTACTTTCCTTTAGCATAGTTTTTTTAATGCGAGTACAAATTGGGTGGCATTGGCTAAGTGGTAGAGCGTGAGGTCCATGGTTCGATCCATACTCGCGCCAAGTGAGCTTTCTGGTGGACAAACACCAAGTTTGTGAGTTCTTTCAGGGTTATCCCTTTCCTCTCCTTTTCTTCATTATATCATTTCATTCATTGCTCATTATCACCGTCTCCCTTAGCATCAATGCAGAAACGTGGGACGTTGAACTAGATATGTCATCATTTCAAGCGATTACAAAGAGTTGGAAAAGTTATTTACTTACACCTAAAATTCCGGAGTACAATCATAATTAACATGTTTACCAATTATGAAAACTTACTAATAAAAAAAAAATCAATATAACATTCATAACATTTATATAGACTTGAAGGTCTTCCTAAAGAATATAAAGGTAAAACAAAACAACTGTCTAATAATGAACATTAATTCTCAAACGCACTATTGAACACGTTCAATGAAAAGTCACTCGAGAAAAATCTCCTGACATGTGTCTGCCGTGACTACCCACACATAAAACTGATAAATGTTAACTTTTAAAATATGGACAGTTTCGTCTTTATGAACTTCACATTTTAACATAATGTTATTGTAAGTACAACGTTTCCCCTTCATTTTCAAAATTACATTTCAAAAGGGCTGGGGAATTTGTTTTGAAAGCCTTACTGAGAACACCATTTTCCTGAAATGTCGCATATGATAATTTTGAATAGATCTTGATTTTATTTTATTTGGAGGTTCCAGCAACAAGACTACATGCGACGCGGACCTACAGCTTAATCTGGGATCCGAACAACATGAGCTCCCATCGGGAGTCGTACTCGGGTCTCCCACTCAAAAGGCGTATATGCCACCCGCTTAGCCATGGAGGGAACTCAATTACATTAATAATGTACATGAAACTGTATGAAACTATTTGATATATTTAACTTCAAAATTAAATTTCTCATATATTTCATATTTTTATATACAGTAGGACGTCGATAATACGGACGCCAAAAATCAGAACGTGGTCCCTAGAAGCTAGTGACAGTACATTAATTGAGTTTTCTTTGTGTGAAGTCAATGTTTTTACAAAAGCTCATTCATATGTAATTATTTGGCATACATATTTTTATTTTCCCTTAGGCCTATAAAAGATAATTTTAAGAGTGTTACAAGAACAGTGTAATTTAGTATACGAGCAGGTTCTTTAGAAACATTAAATGTAAATAGTCTTACGTACGGTATTGTAATTACTGTATAACACTGTATCGATAAAAGTGCATACCGTACAGTATATTTAAGTCTAATGGCTATCTTCTGGTCATTTTCGAAAATCCGAAAATGGCCCCAAATAGTTCGAATTTTCGACGCCATACTGTAATTTAGTATTTTTCATAACAAACACTGAAGGTCGCACTTTGAGATCTTCCTCGTGGCTAAGTAAATAGTATACGAGCCTTTGGCGCGGGACACCCGGGTTCGATTTCCATCGGGATGCTACGATAAGCTGTAGGTCCACGTCTCATTGAGCCTTGTTGCTGAAGGGGAGTGAAAACTCAAAGGAACTGAATTTATTAGCTTCTTATTTCTCTCAGCCCAGGGGTGGAGGTCGCATGTTTTCCATCCCTGGGCTAGGAGAAATAAGAAGACAATTATAAGTGACAACGAAGTATCACATATTGCTTACCGTTCATATTGAAAAGTTATTATAACAATTAATGACTGTTACATTCAAGTTACACTTTTATACATATTATTACAAAAGCTATGAAACTAAATATACTTGGATGGTAATTATTTAAGAATTGTTGTTTCGTAAAAGATAAAAGTCAGAATATAGAACATGTATATTAAGCTACTCCAATGTCACTAAGGAGAGTGTTGATGGCTGTTGATTCCTTGTCGTAAGTTGACGATAAATGGTAACATGATCTTTGAAGAAATGCCCGTCATGAGATTCTACCGAATAACTAGCATTTAAGGACCATATAATCTTAAAACAGCAGTCCACGGCACTCATTATATTTGGTAACGTATATACCACATCATCGACTATTACGTGAAAGCCACTTACTTCATTCAGCTCTCTTCCTACAACCATGACGTATGGCTGTACTGTTAAATGCAGATCTTTGAACTTCGCCTGCCTTGCACTTATGCTGTCTTTTAGTTCTGCACACGTTTGTATTCTTGAGATGAAGCCCTCTTGTACTTCGGCCTTAGTTGGTCTCCAAATCTTCTGCGAAGTTTTCACATGAATGCTATTTACGTTCATAAGGTAGGGTATGAGTAGAAAAGCTGCTAATGTTGATACTTCTTCCGAACCTGGAATAAAGTTGAAAAATACTAGTAAATAAATTTATAAATGAATTTCTTACAAATAAGATTTAGTTCCATTGCAGAAATATAATATTCTTTGATGACGACAATGACAAAACCTTCACACACAGTATTTGTCCCCTACAAGTTTCACTTAGCATGAGTGGGATCAAACTAGTGACTCCACGCACCAATGTGAGCGCTGTAACACTCAGCTACTGAAACTGTACGAATTCCCTGCATAACTCGGCTTTATTATTGCCGTGTCACGAATGAAATTTTCTCAGTTGCTACTAATTATAATTGTATTGTATTGTATTTATTTTCATCCTTTTTCATACAAATTGTTCACAACGTGAACGTATGAGTTGGACACGTCATAAGAACACTGAATGTGTACATATGTATAGATTTAAATCTACATGCAATATTAAAATAATGTGAATTTATGTATAAAAAAAAAAAGATACAATTTTTCATTATTCTAATTTACATACATCGATATAAAACAACATAACAGTTAATAAAACCTTACATTATAGATATACAAAATATGTATACTTTAAACATTATTTACTACAGGCGAGATATTCTTCTACAGAATAGAAACAGTGCTCGAGTAGGTAGGTCTTGACTGCTTTATTGAAACCAGATGTTTTGTTTTTTAAAGTGGAAGGAAGCTTGTTATAAATATTCACTGCCATAGGAAATGTACTATTCTTATGTACTTTTAAACGTGAGGACTCTACATGAAGGTCAGACGCTTGTCTTGTATTATGCATATGAATATCTGAGTTCAACCGAAAGCAGCTTGTATCTATCTGTATATCTTTTCTTACAAATTTTAGAAGTTCATATATATATAAACATGGAAGAGGTAAGATTTCAAGAAATTTAAATAGAGGTTTACAAGAAGTTCGAAGTTTACTTCCGGTCATAAACCTTAAAGCTCTCTTTTGTAAAACGAATATGGAATTTAGCAGTGCAGTAGATCCCGAGAATATAATACCATATTTCAATTTAGAATGAAAAAGTCCAAATTAAGTTGTGAGCAGAACATGTTGACTGAATGAAAAAAAAAAAAAAAACTAATGCAATTTCCATAATATTTCAAGCGCTTTTAACCGGAAAGACATTTTTAAAACAAAAAATCAGCGAGATGTGAACATGCTACACTTTGTGAAATGTTCAACGTTTTCCCCCCACCCATGTCCTTTTCCCGCATCCCAGCACACCGTAGAAATTATTGTTTCGGATTGAATGTGTAAAGGCCTTTAACAACATGAAAGTAGGTAGCAAGTTAGAATCAAATTGTTCTTTTTGGGAGGGATCTAGCTATGTTCAGGGTTGAGGTTTAAATCAGATGAATTAAAAAAAAAAAAAAAGTTTTTTTAAGGACTTTGTTTAAGAAAGTACAACTATATAAGTATTTATCCAGTTAAGAGTTAAAACCCCAATGACTAAAAGGTCTGCCCTGCAGAGGCAAAGTAGGGCTGGGAAGTATCGTTCTGAACCATCTTTGCTGGTATTGTCCCATAATTTGTTTGGTACATCTATAGACAAACCTGCCTGAAGATCTTACCAAGGGATTGAACAGTGACCCTGTCGACAGAAATAAAGATAGCATAATAGCTATTGAAGAAATATGTTTCTCATGCAGGAACTAGATGCCTTGATCTAGTTTAATTTCCTGCTGTTGTGACTGTAGGTTGAGTGAAAAGAACAGATGAATGATAATAATAGACTTGCTGGAAGGAGAGTAAGAGGAAATTGAAGTACCATGAAGAAACCTATACACACCATTAATAAACAATTGGTTACTCAGCAAAACCAGATATACACAAAATACTTGTCCAATACAAAGCATATAGAACTGCTGGAATTTGAACCAGAGAAGTAAACGATTATCCAGCAGATCTACTTTTGCCGTACCGCGACTGAAGAACAATACTCTTTCCCATGTCTTCCAGTCAACTTGTTCCCAAAGTTAAAAGCGAAAAAATCTTACTGGACAGGGCTTTTAATCAGCTAATGATCGGAAAACCACAGAAGATTCCTGCTTTTCGGGACTTTCTAGAAACGTATGTTCTGGATATTATATAAGCATTGAGATCCGACTGAATTGTGTTTATTGTAGCTAAAGAAGACCACATTACTTGATATGTAAAATTATTATTATTATTATTATTATTATTGTTATTATTATTATTATTTATTTATTTATTTAAGGAAAGGACATAAGGAGGGGTTCGGGCATCCAACTACTAAGTCTCATCAGCCCTTAAAGTGAGGCTAAGACGGGGGAACGAAGTTCGCCTGCCCTCAGATAAGGTACTACCCAGGCATTTATCTGGAATAGCTGAGGGCGATCAGAGCAGGCTAGGGTTCGTTCCCACGCTCGACCTACCCAAATGCCGCATGGGTGGCAGATGCGTTGAGAAATAAAAGTACTTCAAAGACGCAATTACATTCTTTCATTTTACGCCTCGAAATGTTCAGCTGACCCTCGTAGATCACGTTACATGAAAATGAAGTTGCACCAATGAAGCTTCTAAATTCTTATATCAACGTTATCTATAGCCATATTTTTCAAGCAGAGACAGAAGTGACGAATTACATAATGTAAACAAGTAAGTATTATTCCACAATTTAAAGGTACAGTATACTTCAAATATACAAATGCAATAGTAAAACCCTGAATCAATTTGCGAAAACTGTTTGAGCTACTATTACCGTTTTTGAGTTGTAGTCCTTACTGTTGAAACAGGAGGTAGTAGATTTCTACCACTTCCGGTTCAAGGAAATGGGATCTAATCTTGCGATGCTAAATCAATTCCCAAAAGCCGCTTGTCGATACCACTGACCATTTCTTATTTATGACCATTAATGTTGAAACCGGAAGTAGTAGTGAATTTCTACCGTTTTCGGATTTAGTATAAACGCAAGAGTAGAGATGGTTTATTTTCTTGAAATCGTTAATCGATTTCCGGAAACCGTTTGTCGCTAGGCATTACCATTTTTGAGTTATGACCATTAGTATTGAAACCAAAAATGGTCCATTTCCACCATTTTCGGTATAAGTGAATGGTTGTTGAAGGAGATGCAACCAATTCTTTGGATGCTGAATCGATTTCCGAAAGCCGTTTGTCAATAATTCTCACAGTTTTTGCTGTGACAGACAAAAAAAAAAAAAAAAAAAAAAAACTTTAAAACTCTCTTTATATATAAAAAAAAACTTACTTCAACTCTAAAAACCTGGTTTAAACCATAGAACTTGCTTTCTAGTTAGTACAGATATTTTTCTAATCTTTTTTCATATTTTCCTAAATGATATGTAAAAGAAGAAAGTCCATCTTTAGCGTAGAAACTTTTCTTTCCTTAAGCAATTCGTTTCAGGATTTCCATGAACTTACTTCAATAGAATTAATGAAACAATTTCATCAGTTAATTTTACTCTGGATGCACACTTACGCTAATTGTCAAAGCATAGTAATACCCTTTTTTGGGGTCACTGTTTAAAGGTTCTGCTTTGTTACATACTTTTACACAGGGAAAAGTTACGTACCGTTCTTGTACTGTAGGAAATGAAACAGTCGACCATCAGAGTTTCGTGGTTTCTTCTTTTTCGTGGCAACGTCAAAAAGTTTTGATTTTAATACTGGGAAAATTTCAAATAAGCTGATTGTGTTGTCTGAGTACATGTACTCATAGTCCTTAAGGAGCTGGAAAGAAAAAAGTAATTATTTTCATTATTGTAGTAGCTAATTGCAATATAAATTAATATTACTTACAAAGACATTAAGATATATTATCATTACGGTGTTTCGCTGCCAGTACCTGAGCTAGTTAAAGAAACGTGCCTGAAGAAATTACGCCTACTTCGTTAAAATACAGAATACTAGTATGTTTGATTCTTTCTTGCTTACAACAAAAGGCCTGCCATTGAGTGAATATTGTATATCTTTCCACATTTACTAGTTCGACAATAAGAAACATTTAATGATGTTAGTAAGCATGCATCCAAAATCTAAATGAGATAGATATGAAATTTATTCCAATGAGCAATCCTGCGAGAAATACTGATAGCGAACAACAGAAAGTAGATGTTATAACACGAGAAGAATACCTTGATATATTTCCAAGACCAAATGAAAAGTGTATGGTTACTTCTGTTAACAAATGTTCTTTTATGCATCATTTTCTATTACATTTTTAAAATTAAGATCTTAAGGCATTAAATACATTCAATATTAAATATAAGTCCAAAAACCTCAAGGTATTCTAATATCAACTTATCCCGTTTGTCGTGGATGTCAAATAGAAGGAAGACGTGTGGTCATTTATGCTTCCCTGTGTGTGGTCATTTATGCTTCCCTGTGTGTGGTCATTTATGCTATTATTTTCTGTTGTGCTTACTGTATACTGTGATCGGCAGAGAAGCGGGAGGTATCATAGTTGAATTTTATGCAACTCTGTTTCAAAGTAACTGTTTATATAAGGAGCCTGTTTGATTTCTGCTGTTACGACTAAAAGGGAACAGTTATTCGCCAATGGGAATGTCTCGTCTAACAATCATTAACGGGGAAATGAGAACATCTTTAGGGTAGCACGTATGCTCCTTGCTCTCTGGTACTATATTTTATTAGGTTTACAATAATAATTTCTAAACCTATATTTAGTCACAAACACCTTTGTTGCAATTTAATATCCCAAAATGCCATTATGTAAAAGTTATTATGACAAAAATAGCCTATGTGCGCAGGTCATCACTACTGGAACATATGTATTAGGTAATTTATCACAAATGGAATAGTATTGTGCAATCAGAGTTATTAGTTAACTATATTTCAAATCAGAAGTAATTAAAGGTTAATATCCTACTATGAACGCTTCTGTACCCTGTATAATTACATGATTTAACATTACAGATGTATTGTATCTAATCACTTTACCGATTATTGTTCTCATAAATACTTTGGTTCAATTATCAGAATGCCTACAAAGAGAAATGTATCCCTACAACCAGCAACTTCAATACATTCTCTAAAGGAATCAACATTTGCGAGCGTTTCATGACTCTATAAATTGGAACTTCAGGCACTAAGGCCTACGAGCACTCTATTTAAGGCTCCCATACGTCCCAGTTTTACCAGGACACGTCCCGGTGTCCTGAAGTTTTTTGCCTTGTCCCGGTTTATCATTAATTGAAAATCAAAAGCTTTCACAAGATAATGAAACCGACTTATACTTTTTACATTGCAAAACCACGCTGAGGAATTGTAACTATCATTCTACTTGCAGGTTTCTGTAATTCTTCAATCTTCATATTTCCAAGCTTTCAACTCTTCTTTAGAGTCTTGGTCACGGTGCTTAAAAACAGGAAGAAAAAGAACAAAACCGTCAAGGAATAAAAAGGAACAGACTTACCAAGGGGAAGAGCTGTGTAGAAAACGCGTTGTCAAATGCATCAGCGATCTGCAGATGTTCTTGAAGCAAACTAAAATATGGCGGAGTCAGTTTATGCGTCTTTACTGTTTCTGTTGGAAGGTTGCTAACTCATGATATTTGTATTATCATGCTAATGCTGGGAAACTTTTGTGATACCCTCCTCCCATTCGTCACTCACCCATCCCTTGTCTAGATTTAATTTTGTTTTTGTTTTCAACAGAATAAATACATTTTCAACAACCGGTCTCTCTACTTCATTTCTAGCTCCAAATAAAATTTTTCAATCTCCTACCCTGTGTTGCGTTACTTTTAAATGTTTCGATAAACCTGACACCGGATTTTTCGCTTTCGAATTCGTAATGTGTTCTTCTACTCGGACTTCTAAATTTCTTTTCGTTTTGCCTATGTAACTCTCTTGGCAACTGCATTTTTTTTTTCGTTAATACCTGCTTTCTCATTGGAATCTGTGCAATAACTTAAATTGGACGATATTATTTTCTAGAGTTTTAGGTGGTTTAAAGACTGTACGTAAACCGTATTACGTGTTGATTCTATTTAGTGCAGAGGTCAGTCTAGGAAAAATAGGCAATCATACCCATCCCTTATCCTTCATGTCGGTTTCAGGTTAATCGGAACTAACATTCTCACTCCGCCATTCTGACTAACAAACTGACTCCGCCATATTTTAGTTTGCTTCAAGAACATATGCAGATCGCTGACGTACTTGACAACGTGGTTTCCACATAGCTCTTCCCCTTGGTAAGTCCGTTTCTTTTCATTCCTTGATGTTTCTGTTCTTTTTCTTTCTGTTTTTAACCACCGTGATCAAGACTCCAGGGGAGATTCGAAAGCTTGAAAATTTAAAGATTCAGGAATTACAGAAGCCTGTAAGTAGAATTATTCTTTTTGCTTTATATTCGGACAATGCTATAGGAGCACAGGTTCAATCTTAATTTTATAATTATTCTAATCGTTGCTTCACCGGATGTGCCATCATGTTAAAAATGAAGGGGATATTTACCAAACGACGACTGATATTCAGTTGGGGCCCGCAGTGTTTAAATCCCCCGAACTGTCACTCTTATTACGAGAGTTTAGAATGGATACCCCGTTCTCCAATCAGAACACGTGTAACTTGTGTGAGAGAGGAAAGAGGGGAAAACATCGCGAATATTTACTAGTTTGTAAGATGTAATTTTTTTCAGAATATGGTATCCTTAACTCTATTATGAAATTTGCTTTTTAAAGCTGCATTCCTGGTGTAAATAAATAACAGTAATCAAACCCCATATTTAAACTTTGTTTCATATCTTTGAAGTTTCAAACATATTTATTACCATCTGTACTTATTTTAAATTATATAACCTTTCTAAGTTTTTAACCTAACGTATCAATAGTAACAACAATTCTTATATTTAAATCAGTATATGCAGGTAAAACAATTACCAAGTTTTCTTTCGTATTCAGTTGTTCATCCATATTGCCCTGTATATGTTTATTAAGGCTACAATCTGTTGCTGAATCAGAAATGCTATTCTCTGGCATACAACTGGTGTCTCCCTGTGATTTTGTAGATACATCTGAAGTGGGTATTACAACTATATCAGCACTGTCAAACTTGAGCACGTCTTCTGATGATGGTTCAATATCAGTAATCTCCACTTCCTGTAATATGTAATTTGGTTGAAATTGTACATAAGACATATTTCTTCACTAACACGAGAACTTTATTTTGACATCGCGCTAAAAGATACTATTTAGAACACGTATAATTATATAATACTACAATATAAGTAGGTAAAACTTGGTATGTTTTTATTGTATCCAAACAATTATATGAAGCATGCATTCAATCAAAATCAACATTATGTCATTCATTTAACTATTATTGAGTTACAAAGTATTGAAAATGAAATTCTTGAGTTTTACGTCTCACGGTTATGCCGGTTAGGCTAAAGGAGACGGTAATGATGAGTAATGAATGAAATGGTGGAATGAAGAAAGTGAGAGGAAACGAGAAAACCCACGCACACGGTGTTTGTCCACCACAAAGTTCACTTGGCGGGAGCAGGATTTGAACCCAGGACCCCATGCACCAGAGGTGAACGCTCTACCACTGAGCCACCGCGGCCCTACAAAGTATTGAATTTCACTTTAGACACTTAGAAAGAAACTATAAATATCGCAAAACTAAAGAATACAAAGGCTTTTGTAAATTGTTAGAGTCGTCAAGTCTAGGAGGCTTAGGTGGGCGGGTCATGTAGCTAGAATGGAAGAAAGTAGAAACGCTTTCAAAGTCTTGACTGGAAGACCAATCGGAAAACGACCATTAGGAAGACCTAGGCGCAGATGGGAGGACAATATTAAGATGGATCTCGCAGAGATTGGAATACAAAGTAGAAACTGGATGCAGTTAGCTAAGGATGGAAGTCAGTGGAGAGCTTTTGTGAACGCGGCATTGAACCTCCGGGTTCCATAGGCCATAGAGTTAGTTAAAGAATACAAAGCACATAAAGGTGTAAAAAAAAATTGAGACAATTTATGAGCAGTGCTTGTTTAAAATTTTGTTCGCATTGAATTATCTCTTCTTGTGCCGACGAAACCTACAGTAGACGAAAGCTTCAAAATTCTACGATAGTTTTCGCAATACTTTTCTTTCCTTGATTTTTACATTTTAAAAACCCACTGTATCTTTTAAGATTATATATATATATATATATATATATATATATATATATATCTGGTGGAAAGGTTAGGTTAGGTTTTGAGTTTAGCGTCCCACATTATGCCATGTTGGCTAAAGGAGACAGCCCTACTGATTATAGTGGAATCCGAACTACTTTTTCGTTTAACAGTACCCCACTGGAAATCGTACCAGAGTCCACGCGCATCAAATGCAAGTGTGCTAGCCACTAGACCCAGCGGAGGTCCAACTGGAGGAAAGAAACGACCTGCCATATGTTTTACAGGAACATGCATTGACTTATCCACAATCTTTAGTTGTGTACTACTTAACGTACAAGTATTTATTTAGCTAATTTCGTTGGGATGGGGATGAGACGTTTATGGTTGCAAGACTTCTAACATTGTAAAGGAGAACACATTCGGTTGGCAACAATGTTAGTTTGGTGGTGTTAGCTATTATGCCAAACAATGTCCTGCCGATATTTCAATGGTGTAACATTTCGGAGTTTAGTTGTCTATTAGTTCAAAAGTTACGACGTCGTAACAAGATAAAGGACCCATCCTGTATAGCTAGTATCTCTATGAACGTAATTGTATATATACAAGAGAGTGTCGTTCCACAGTATGAAACTACAGTACACTTCTAAACTACGCAAGTTCATAAAATCCCGAATCGGTTTTCGGAAACCGCCTGTAGCTAGCTATGACCGCTTCAGAGTTATGACTTACTGTTGAAACCGGAAATGATCGACTTCTACCACTTCCGGTTTAACTTGGAGGTTCTTCAAAAAGGGGGAACGAATACTTGGGGTGCTGAATCCATTGACGAAAACCGCTTCTCGATAGCTCTTATCGTTTTAGCTGTGATACCTCTTGATAGACAGACAGCCGTTCTATAACACTTCTTCAGAGTTTCTACAGATCTGGAAAAATCTATTTCCCTGACTTCTCGCTGACTTTTCCTGACCTGACCTTTCATGACTGCTGTCAGATAACGCTGGCATATAAATAAGGAATAAATAACGGTGAATATTTAGATATAAGAACATTTATTCTATAGAGACAAATAGTAATCAATTGCTCATACGTACAACAAAAAATAGAAATAAAAACCAAATAGGTATTATAATGGTTGGCTAAGCTGAAATTGGTGTACAATTAATGTTAGAAAAATATATTTTATAAAATTTCCCTGACTTTCCCTGATTTCCAGTCTTTTCCCCTGACCTGCAACATTTTCTCTCAGTTCCCTCTGAGAAGTAGGAACCCTGTTCTTACACTTATGCATAGCATCGTTTGGAAGTGTAATATAACTATACGATACCTTTAAATACTTCGGAAGCTTTGTCATTTATATACTTCAGATATGTTAGTAATGATAAAACTACGAATAAGTAAAATATACAACTAACCGCAGAATCACAGTCTACTAGTGGATGCATATCTTTCTTCCACATGTTCCAATGTTTCCTGAACAATGCTCTGTGTCCCACTTTTGGAAACAGAGAATTTATGTCTTCGCCTTGGAGCATGGCCATTATGTTGCTAGTAATTTCATTCTCTGGAAAATATATTAAATAATTACACTTCTGTAGGACAAAATAATACTGCAAGGTGTGATGTGATTACGGGGGCAGACTACTAAAAATGATACAAAAGCTAACATATTTTCTTCTGCCTGTTTCTCGTAAGTGGAAAGAGATAATGAAATGTAACTTACCACAATAATAGATAATGTTATTCTACACCCGAAATATGAATCGGAAGAATTTTCAGTGTTGCCATCCATAGAAATTACAGTGTGGCCAGAATATGAATTACCCAAAAATCTAGGTTAAGGCAGGACTAGAAGAAAGAACTCAAGGATATTTGATGACTTATCATGTACTGGTTCCTTGTTAACTACTTTCTAAATAATATTTGTAATTATTTTGTAATAAGCTTTCTGTATTTGTATTTATTATAAATTTTCTGTATTTGTGTTTATTATAAAGTTTATTAATCATCTCTGCCGATGTTTGAATGGTGCAAAATTTCAACGTTTTCTGTCTTAGTTTTTCAGATATTTCCAGATAGAGTTTTAAATGCCTCACCCTATATATAATAGTAGCTTCACATACCCACTTCGCTGCGTCTGACCAACAATTCCACCCTAGTAAACAGAATTTTCGAAATTCCCATGTTTACTAAGATATCAAAAACCACTGAAACACGTGTCAAATTATTTAAAATCAGAATTCCAAATACACAACTTCAAAATTTCTAACTTAATGGCCCAAAAGGGTATTCCGAAGAATGCTAATGATTGGGAGATATGCCCATCTTATTAAAATACTTTCCCCTCTTCCTCGTCGAATTTCCATAAATCATTCCTTAGAGATACTCTATGTCACGAATCCTACGTCCCTTCAAGTTTCTAAGTTAAGCAATTTCCATCTTATTAAAATATTTCCAACCCCATTTTCCCCCTGCCATCCTTTTATTTTCTTCTAGGCAATGTGTCAAAAAAAAACCCGAAGCACGTGTCTAATTATTTTAAATGAGAAGTCCAAACCCCAAATTCCATGTTTTTAACCTTCAATGTTTCGACATATCGATATTTTACTATAATACTTACAAACACACACCTCTCTTCATTTTTTTTTGTTCCCATTTTTTATAAAATATAATAAAAAACTGAAACACGTGTCAAACTGTTTAAATCAGAAGTCCAAATACAATTCGTCAAGTTTCTAACCTTAAAGAATTAGGAGATACGGCCATCTTTACAATATTTCCCACCCCCCTTTCCCACATACCCGCCGAATTTCCAGAAATCCTTCTTTAGTACTACCCTACGTCACAAACCCTATGTACTGACCAAATTTCAAGTTTCTAGCCTAAGCGGTTTGGCTTGTGCGACGGTCAGTCATTCATTCAATCAGTCACTCAAGATTTTGCATTTTATACATAAAGATCTGATATTGACCCATTGCACGATGGCACCATACTTCAAAAGAGGTTGGTTTTAATCCAAATTAATATTAGCTTTCGTATAAAGTAATTGTATCACCATATAGTATAAGGGAATCGTTTAAAAAATCACTCTCCATTATAAAGAATGTTGTATGTACACAGCCTTAAAATTTGTAATAATTTCAAAATCGAATAAACTAAGTTGAAGGCTATGAATTTGTACTACTTCCGCTGGTAATGAGTGCTGCGTCTCAAGCACTTACAGCAAAAGCCAATAACTACCATTATCGAGCATCGAACAAATGAACCACAGTGGGGACTTGTGGTCTTGCACTATTAACTTTGTCCTCTGGTTATTATTTTGACTAAGACACAGCCACAACAAGATTTTAATAAAATCTATTTAAACTTTCACTTATTTAAATTTAACTTTTTTAAATACCGGAAATCAAATACGGAGTAAGTTCAATATCTGAAAGGAGCATGCAGCACTGAACACTTTGACCTTAGTAGAAAACAAAAATATCTTTTTTTTAAGATACTTTCAATATTCACACTCTAAAACTATAGTATGACTTACTGAAAGACTTTATGCCTAATTTCTACCATCTTAAGACGTATAGTACGTATAATAGTTAAATAACAATAAAATACATTGTATTAACACATTTAACATTACTAGATCCTAAAGACAACTTTCAACTTCATGTCGTTTAGCATTTATTAAAAATTCAAATTGTGATAAAATTTAGTTGTGATTAAATTTACACTTGTTGATCTTCCAATTAAGATTTAAGAAAAGTAATATTAAATTATTAGAAGACTAACATTGCCCTGCAGACAAGTAGGACAAATTCAAAGAAACAAATTTTATCACATGATCTCACCCCACTTCCTTCTTCTTTGCTCCTTCGAGTGCGAGTTATTCGTTAGAAAATCTTGTTTTTGAACAACCATTCTTTAAGCTATCAGAAAACATTTGAAGAAATCGGTGTATAAACTGAATTTGTTACATGAAACCTTTTATCTAAATTTTTCTAAATGATTACTGTAAGCATTACAAAAGATTTTTTTTTTTTTTTTTTGCGCAGCGATTTGACTCTTCATTATACATGTAGTAAAAGCTCTGTTATTACAATTTTGCGGCTATTTACTGATTCCTTAATTTTAATATTAATAAAAGGAAACAGCTACTATGGAGGCTAGTCGTGAATGTATCATATCCAATTAAAAATCTGCGGAGAACACATAATAACATATTCAATTTCTACAATATTTATTATTTTTATATCTATACCGTTGGAGAAGGTAACTTATATTATTTATTTTCATTACTTTTACTTTCGCATTCTCTGTTTATTTATATTTCATTTCAACACCCACATTATACCTAAGCAAATAGACTATTGACAGAAAGCTTCAGACTCTCCGCGCTCTCGGTCCAGTCGTAGCGTTTTAGCATCTTGGAACGTGAGAGGATGCAACTTTTGATAACATATACACTGGTTAACTCATTGTAGATTTACTACCGGTATTTTATATTTAAGTCACAACAACTTTTCACTTGCACTTACTAGAATCTCATAAAGATGCATAAGCTATTGAACATTTCATGGACACGGTTAATTATCAGAGCTGCAACATCGTACACTAACACTAATTTTTATTTAATAAACACGGAGGAGAGGAAAGGACTCAAAGCAAAAGGGGAGAAAATACAAAACCTGAGACTTTCTATCAGTAAACGAACAGATTCACATTATGGGCCTCTTCTATATTCGCTTTCTTTTCATATTAAAAGCAAGAATAAAACAACTCCTAACCAAAATTGACACTTTACAACACAAAGATATATATATTAGCTGAACGTACTCGATTCGCTGCGTCAAACAAAAGAGCTCCTTCCACCATCAGTGTGCTAACAACCTCTGAAGAAAAAAGGCTAGATGGCCCTAACAAGTAAGCTTTTTTATGCAATATATATATATATATATATATAACTAGATTTTGAGCTGCTAACCTAAATTATAGATTCTAAATGCCTTTTTGTGTGTGGGATTAAAAGTAAGTTATAGTAAAATTTGAAATGTTGAATTTTATTCAGTGAAGACTAACAGGTAACATATATGACTCTCAATAACAAATTACTTTGTGAAAGTAGACAGCCAGAATTATCAGTCGAATATAAATAAATCATAGATGACGTCGCAGCTAGCAGAGGTGTGGAACTGGATGCACCGTCGTTGGATTGCGTATTGGTTGTGTAGGCTGGAGGGCGCCATGGTTTAGTGGCAGAGCATGCGCGTAGCCTCTGGTTTGATCTTAGCTCGTACCAAGTAGGGTTTGTGTTGGACAAACACCGTGTGCGTGGGTTTTCTCAGTATCCTCCCACTTTCTAGATTCCACCATTTCATTCATTTCTCATAACCAGTTGTTTTAACCTATGCGGCGCGGCATATTTGTGGGTCGTAAAACTCAAAGATTTTTTTTTTCTTTGTGTAGGCTGCCATTCTCCCAATTTTCAGTAGTATTTCTTTCGACAGATATAGTCCTTACAACAGTATAATTTTTCCGCAGACCCACACGAATCATCATGGTTGCATTGAGTGTTTTCAAGCTAATTAGAAGTCCTATTTGTTTCCTTTAATAAACTAAAACAATCTCCGTAGCATGAAGAACCGAAAAAGTTAATAAATTTGTATGAGGAAACTCTCATTCTTGCAATGAAATGCGAAATTTAAAATAATTTAAAAGCACTTGACCGTTACGGGAGCGATATTAAAATTATTTCTCAGTCGACAATTATTGTTAAGTGCCTGTAAAGCTGTAGGTAGGAGGAGAGAAGAAGAAAAATTAAGAGTTTGTTGCGTAATAAAACACCCTTTCATGGGAAATCAATTAATGCGATTGTATATAATGACAAATATTCTTCTCTTTTTATTTTTACACTTTATTTTCAAAGAAACAGTATTTTTAGAATTAATTTAACGGCTAATAAAAAAGGGAAAAAATGGCAAAAGAGCTTCATCAAATCAACTATATTTTAGGTTTTCGTAAATTAGCATAGCTAAATGCCTCTTCAAATAGACTAGATTTTGTTCTTTCCGCCTCTTTTCTCCTCCTTTTCACTAAAATATCAAAACAATTAAACACGTGTCAACTTATTTTAAATAAGAAGTCGAAACAAACAACTTCAAGTTTCTAAGCTTAAGGGATTCAGAGATATGGACATCTTATTAAAATAATTTCCACCCTCTTTTCCACACCTAAGCCGTCAAATTTCCAAAATTTCTTCCTTAGCGGTATCCTACGTCACAAATCATATGTACTGTCAAAATTTGAAGTTTCAAATCCAAGCGTCACTCAATAATAATGCCGGAAGGGGCCGCGGTGGCTCAGTGGTAGAGCGTTCACCTCTGGTGCTTGAGGTCCTGGGTTCGATCCCAGCCCCCGCAAAGTTAACTTTGTGGTGGACAACACCGTGTGCGTGGGTTTTCTCGGGGTTCTCCCGTTTCCTCCCACATTCTTCATTCCACCATTTCATTCATTACTCATCATCACCGTCTCCTTTAGCCTAACCGGCATAATCGTGGGACGTAAAACAAAGATTTCATTTCAATTCATTTCAATAATGCCGGAAAGGATCTTAAAAATTTCGCTAGTTTTTACGAACAGCCTCACTTGTGCTGATACATTTCATTTTTCAACACTATGATACCTCCCTTGCATTGCTTTTGCAAATTATAAATCTTGTCATTCAGTTACACCAACTATTTCTCAATTAATTGTTATTCTGGTTAAATTCAATCATTCACTTTCTTTCGTCTTTATAATCATGCATATTGCACGAATTTGTGCTGGTGAAGAAGACTCGTCAGGGTAAAAGATACATAAACATACATACCAATTAAATTGAAATACTAAGCTACATCTACTATATAAAAGAAACACAAAAATAGGCATTGCAAATACTATCAGTAATCAAATTCATTTACACATCGTATATAAAAGAAATGAAATAGTGCCTAGATATCAAAGGGAAATTCAGTTTGTAACATGCCGTGACTTTCGGCATTACATACTGCATTAAATACCATATTCGCCGTCACTGTCATGAAGCCAACAAAATAAGCCACAATTCGGTGCTGTAGTAGTTTTGGAGCACCACATTTTGAAAGATTTACAGGCAAATTTTTAATACTTTTCATGAAAAGACACATTTATCAGGATGAAATTTCTGCAGGCTACAGAATGAAACAAAATAATACGACTATATTTCAGGTTTACAAGTGTAATAGCGTTACAAGTTCTTTACGACCGATAAAATAATTGAAGTTCCTATTTTCCACCGGCTGCATATTTCTCCACAGTGTACAGATCCTGTATTTTATGTTTAAAAGTGGAGCATTATACTAGTATGAAACCATGACAAGTGTTAAAGAAACTTGTATCCTGGCCTTCTACTACCCTAGCCTTCGCGTATACTCACCATCGCCGACGCGCCGTCCCTTCGGATTGAACCCGCGCTAATGCGACGGCGAGTTAGCTTCGCCCTTCCGTCAATCGGTTAGATACGATTCGTGCTTTTAGTGGCCACCTATCATAGGTTGGTTTGTTTTGTGCACTATAGTCTTTACGTTACACATCCGAAAGCTGTATTTATGCACAACTTGTAAAATAATTGTAATTTTTTAAGAACTCTTTTGTTTGGCTCCTTGAATTTTATCTATGTCACATGAAATATTTTTATGCTGCCCAGTAGAATCCTTTTAGGACACAATAAGAAGAAAACTAGTGAAAGAATTTTAATTTTCCAACAATTCTTTCGGCTTACGTCCAGTTTCAAACCTTCAAAAATGCAGTTAAACCATTAATGATTGTTCGATTAGGTTAGTTTAGTGTTCCCGGTAATACTTTACTTACACTAGAACTGTGATTTTAGCCGCTTTTCATAGAAGTTGGTTTTCATTTCATAATACGAGGGCTATCCAGAAAGTAGATTACGTTTTCGTCTGTGTCCGCTAGGGGCGGGGCTAGCGCGGCCATCTTGGGGTCAGAGCGTTGCGCAGCTCAGTCGGCATCTAGCCGTGCTAGTGAGAGGTTCGTGCTGTGCTCCGTTAAGATACTGTGGCGGTTTGAAATGTCTGCGTTAATTGAAAATCCCGCGAGCTGCGAGGTGCGTGCAGTAATAAGGTTTCTGACAGCAAAAAACTGTAAACCGATAGAAATCTATCGGCAGCTGTGTGAAGTGTATGGGGACAACATTATCACTGAAGGTGGAGTGCGACAGTGGGTCATAAGATTTAAAAATGGCCGAACCAATGTTCACGACGAAGATCGAAGTGGGAGACCCAGCAAAGTGACTGCCGAACTTGTCGAAAAAGTCGATGTTAAAGTCCGTGAAAATCGAAAGTTCACAATAACGGAACTTTCTTTGAGTTTTCCACAAATTTCGCGAAGTTTGTTGCACGAAATCATCAGCGAAAAGCTTGGTTACCACAAGTTTTGTGCAAGATGGATTCCAAAAATCTTGACAGAGGACCACAAAAATCAGCGAATGGCTGCAGCGTTGCACTTTTTGGACGCCTACAATAAGGATGGTGACTCTTTACTCGATCGCATCGTTACTGGTGACGAAACATGGGTGAAACACGTGAACTGTGAAACGAAATTGCAATCAATGCAGTGGGGGCACACAGGTTCTCCCCAAAAACCCAAGAAATGCATGCAAACAATGTCGGCAAGGAAGATGATGGCGACTGTTTTTTGGGACAGAAAAGGTGTGATTTTGGTGGAGTTCCTGGAAAGAGGCACTACAATAAACGCTCAAAGGTATTGCCAAACTCTGCAAAACCTCAGAAGAGCAATTCAAAACAAGCGCAGAGGAATGTTGAGCTCTAAGATCGTGTTGATTCACGACAACGCCCGGCCCCACACGGCAAATGTCACGCGTGAAGTTCTTGAATCTTTTCAGTGGGAGTTGTTTCCTCATCCGCCGTACAGTCCCGACCTGGCACCGAGCGACTTCCACCTATTCCCAGCAATGAAGAAGTGGCTGGCTATGCAGCGTTTTGATGACGACGAACAGCTGCAAGAAGAGGTAACGAAGTGGTTGAAGTCGCAGGCGGCCGAATTTTTCGACGAAGGAATTTCCAAGCTCGTACATCGCTACGATAAATGCCTTAATTTGAATGGTGACTATGTCGAAAAGTAGTATTTGTGTGTGGCTTTCATCTGTATATAATAAAATTTGTTTCCTATACTTTGTTGATTTTTTATTCCAAAACGTAATCTACTTTCTGGATAGCCCTCGTATATTCTATTTTCTTGTGTAATTCTGTAAAAGTCAAAGCGGAAATATGGTATTCTACGTACCGATTCACCATCCTATACGACTACCATGCTCCTCGATCATCGGAACATTCATCGTATTGCAAATAGTATAACTTCTACATGCATTTTCTCTGTGTTAATGAAATTCGTACCCTTGCCAAAACCCACTTTCTAATACTCTAGCCTATTAAACATAACTTTACTGCCAAGATTACACACATAAATATCACCTAAGAACTCCAAATCATTTCTTACTTAATTTCTCTCCTGTATTTTTTTTTTTTTTTTTTTTTTAACGGAGGAGAACCTTTAAACTTAACCCATCCTTCCTAGTGGTGCGCCAAAAGTAAACCTGTACGCACAATTCAACAGCATTATCACAGCAAATTTATGTGTGAGGTGTTTCGTACAGACGTAAAGTGAAAGCTACGTTTCAGTTTATGTTAACAACTAGCAAGACACTGCTATTTTTCGAAGGTCTATGAGCCGGGTGTAACTATACATACATACATGATCAACACAAACTTACCTTCGAATAATGGTATATATTGTTCCAATTTCCATGTTGTTAATAATGTTCTTGTTTCCTGCATCTTAATCGATTTAACGGAAATATTACACCACTTTCCTCTGATTACACTATTGCATACACATATGCCGCCTTACAGATAACCGCGACAGAACAGCGATGTTGTTTTTTCTTTATCATAAAGCAGAGCGCCAATTTCCCTGCAACGGCAATTTCATTGTCTAAAATACCACACGTACTCGGTAATTATCAAATGCATTGCGTGTTTACCGATCTCTCCTTATTTGAAGTAGCCGAGTAAATTAGTTAGATGTCATTTTTCAAAATTAGTAGCCTAGAATTAGGTTAAAACAGCAAAGTATGATTTAACCGAACACTGCTAGGTTACAATAACCCAGAGAATTTCTTCAATGAGAGTATTTTTAACAGAAATTCGGCTACTGTCAAACGAGTTTTCATTTAACCCTGGCTTAGCAAACCCTCCATTTTCTCAGTGTGGCATTAAGAAAAATTGTATTTCTATAACATGATTTTTATACATAGATATAAACACGAGACCTCGGAATGAATTCTTATGAAACACTGGTCTCGATGAATGGTTGAACATTGTACTTGAATCTGGAACAGAAAATCGAAAGGAAAGCTGTTTGTATGAATCATTTTTTTACCAAAAAACTTTCGGTATTCCGTCTACTTTTAGGACAGTCCTCATCTGAAACATTAAACGCTGGTATACTTTCGAAAGCAAATAATTTATTTTTAGTTAATTAAATTTTAAACAATTTTAAAAACTGTGTTTGCGTTTTTGAGACAGGAGTCGGGACGAGCCACTTAACGAGACGACTTTTCTAGACTCGAAAACGAGATGGGACAAGTAGCCTTTCTCTCATCAAAGGGGTCTGTCTCGTCCCGTGGCAACTCTAGTTGAATGAAAGAAACAAATATGTAAATATACATATATGCCCATACACACGGATAAAGTAGTCATACATGTGTTTTAACCTTGTGATTACCTAACCCATACTTATTTAGGATAATCTATAAAAATTGCAAGAAAGCAATTAGTATTAAGAAGAAATATAAACATATAGAAATGTGTTTTGAAAGGGGAAAAAAGGAAACCATACCAGCTGTATATGAACCTGGGTTGCCCACCCAACAAACAGACACCTTGCAGAATTATCAGCAGCAGAACTTCCGATGTGTGGTTTTGAAGCTTTATTTATACTGTGTGTGTTTCGTAACAACGCTACGAAATGTCATTACTGGGGCGACCATCTCTTTCAGGACCGGTTTTGTAGATTGATTCAGGAAAACAGAGTGATTTCGTAAATGTACAAAACGGAACTTCTATATACACGGTATATCAAAAATGTACGGCAGAATTACAGGGGTTGATTCCTTAAAGGTAAACAAGCAAAAAAGTTCAGATAATCATATATCGGGAGTGCATCGGTGTGAAGCTACGGCCATTGAGCCGCCTAATGGTGTGAAATAGTCACATTCCAATGGTTCTTTAATGTGACTCAATTTAAACCTCAATAACGCAAACCGTAATTAACCTAGAAAGATAATTAAAGTAGGAATGTGTTCCCGAAAAATGAAGGTTTCCACTGATATGCACTTAGTATCCCTAATCACACCCCCAAAATCCTAATGCAAAAAACAAGAAATTACCCTACCTTGGCCGCAGTGGTGCTTTCCACATATATACAATATATATCTGCATAAATCGTCGTCCTTCAGAAATGCATAGATACCAAAATTATCTTTCCAGCTTAATTAGGATCTGAGTTATTGAGGCTTAAATTGACTCACATTAAGTAGCGATCAGAATGTGACTATTTTCACCATTAGACCGCCCAATGGCCGGAACTCTGTAAGGATGAATTTCCCGACCCATGGTTATATGAACGATTGTGCCTGTGTAACCATAAGGAATCCACCCCCGAAATCTTTTTGTTACACCTTGTGTATATGTGTGTTGGTGCAACAGTAAGTTCCATAGAATATTATTAATTCATTCTTGATTTTAATATAGAGAACAAAGGCATTTTATGAAACCAAGGGCCGTGCGAGCCAAAGATGGTTAAATGCCGTCAAGAAAATTAAAGTTCTGAATTGAAGAATATCCCAAGTCCGCCGAAGTACTTTTTCATTTCTAGAAGAAAGACAAGAAGATTATACTTGAATAGGTATTCTTTTCAGCTTGAAATTATTTTTATTTTTATAAAAGTTTTGATTTCGATTTACGTATTATGCAGGTGAATATCTCTAAACATAGGTGATAACATAAAAGATGGAAAACGAAAAATACGAAGATTAAGTGCCGACTTGGAATGTTGTAATACAGGTTTTCAATTCAAACTTCAAATGGAAATCGCAGAAAATGGCTGATTTAACCGCACGTTGAATAATATCGGGTATAATGGTTGATTTCATAACATACTCAATACACTTGATTCAAGAACTTACTTGGCTTGTGTAGCTAAGTAGACAGCGTGTATGACCGTCATTCTAAGGTTTATGTGCTCAAATCCCAGCCTAGATTAAGAGTTACTCTTTTGAAGAAAATGAAATATTCTAAATGAGGCTCGCGATTGATATTCGAAGAGATTCATCCCTTAAAGGTAGAAAAACACAATACAGACGCAGAGGAAAAACGCAGACTGTTTTCCTTAGATGTTACAATTTATTTTTCCCGTTGTTTTTCACTCTTTCAAATCCCTCTTTCCTTCTTTTCTCATTTTTTAGCTCTTAACACCAACATAACTTACACCTACACTGGGAAAGATCCTCGAACTCATCTTAGTTCAGCGTGTACATACTCACTTCTACCACAATCAAATTCTTCTACACGAAACTGGTTTTCGTCCTAACTACAGTCTCTTTGATAATCTATTTAAACTTACCACTATTCTTACCAATCATTTCAATAGCATCCAACCTTCCTGTTTATAATTATTTGACTTGGAAAAGGCATTGGTTTCTGTTTGTCACGATTTGTTACTTTACAAACTCCATCTTTTACGACTACCATTCGCATATATCAGACTGTTATTACTAAATTACCAATCGCATAGCATATGTGTGTGCATTAATTAATCTTTATCTTTTCCTATTTTCCCACTTAGTGGTGTACTCCAAGGGTCAGCGTTATCGCCACTCCTATACTATATGTTCGAGATTTGCCTGTTCCTCCGACCCTATCGTCCCATTTACCTTTGCAGGTGATACTGCGTACATTGCCTGTAGAAAATATATTCAGCATATCAATACTATACTTTGAGAGGCAATAAATAGGTTGTGTGACTGGTGTAATACATGGAGAGTCCGAATCAGCTCAACCAAAGCACAGACACTTGTCGTCATACCATCTTGACACACCAGTCCGATTCGACGCAACATATATATTTTACATCTTACTATAGCTGGTACACGCATTTCCGTAACACGTACGGAGAGTAATTTGGGCGTTACCTTTGATGACCGTCTTTCATGGTGTGGACGTCTACTTCATCTCATAACTCTAAACTAAATCTAAACAAAATAAACTAAATCTTCTGAAAAGATTAGTTCCCACTTCCTGAAGTCTTCATCAAGAGACTATGTTAAACACAAAGTCTTCTTGCGACCGTGTATACTCCATGGACACATCGTATGGCTTAGTAACAGTAACAAATTCTACACCCGTCTCCAGATCATTGCATGCATGAAACAGCCTAGCCCTACACGGTACTTTATGAGTGTATTCGATTTTCACAACTTCGTCATTTACAAACACTACGAACCAGGTACATCACTACCCGTTGGACGAACAAATAGATGAATTTCCATTAGCATATCAACCACCACACTTACCACCAAAAATGTATTCACCCTCTGCACTTTAATTCGCACTAACAAGGACATCATTTTGTCTCACATCATGTGTCTAGTCGCCTCGGCACAAGAAGATAACTCTTCACTTATCTAAGTAACAATATCACTGTGTTCTGGCGTTTAACTTGCACCTCATCTTTCATCGCATCACACATACATATTGATAGATAATAAACGTACAATGAATAGGGATTCCTGATCAATTGAAGAATAGAGATCCCAGTTATTAATAAATAATGATAATTAATAAATAAATGAAATTAAACCTCTTTCTCCATAAAATTCATCCTTTATTCCCTTACGCATAACTCCACTCCCAAAAGGAGGTATTCCCTTCTATTGGTTTTTTAATTGTAATAAACAAAACAAAAAAAAAACGATCGGCTCGGTAGCTGCTTCCAAACGGGTGCCTACAATTTACGCATTTCGAACGAGTAAATGGAGTCTACGTTATCAGTACTTTTGTGCGCTATTTCCTACAAGTTACGATGCTTGGGGAAAAAATATGTATGCAGCTGAGAAAAAAGTTTGCTGGATTGTTTTTCAGTCTTCCTTTCGTTAATTTCGTTCCTGACTGACTGAAAGCATTTCATTATACCATGGTGAAAAAAACTATGCATAAGGACAATGATACAGTCAAAGCGTGTATTCCTATTGTTTCACCATGGCTTTTTCACAGCAGATTTAACTGGAATACACAATGCTAACTGCTCCAGAGGCATATTTAAATGCAGTCAAATACAGGTCTCGCCATTTCTTTATCTGATTTCTCCATGTTTGCCGCGGTGAATGTCTAGCAACTGCTGGAATTATAACATTCATTTTCTTCTCATTTTTCCATTGCACTTGAGTTTTAACATGACCAGTAATGGTGTAGCTCCATTATTACTGTCATTATTTATAGTGTCATAAGTTTGATAAGTTTCGACGTCTTTTTTATCTGGAAAAACAAGAAGAAAATATACGTAAAGCTGACAAGAGCAATTAACATTCCCCATAGTATTGAACAGTCATTCTATTGACGTTCCTAAAAATCACCGTAGTTTACGTACTTTTTACCCGCAATTTTTTCTCAATGTAGGCATCAAGGGAGTGATCTCGAAGGCATCACAAACGTACACTAAGGAAGAAGGAAACTTTTTCTTCCCCGAGTCTAAATTCAGTACAGTGTACTGGTACTGGTGTTTCCATGGAACAGTGTTCTGTCAATCAAAAAAATATACAAAATTTAGCGTCATCAAGTACTGCGCTCAGCAAAAAATAGCTTTAGGAAAATCAACTTCAAGTATTAGTGCGTCACCCAAGTCAAAGCTGTCTATGTAAAAATACCCACGTTTTTCAAAATAAATTACTACTACTATTGCAATATCCTCTCACTGAACTTCCGGCGTTTCCCGGCGGGATGGCATGTGGTTCGTATTGCGTGTTAATGTGTAGGTCCCTTCTCATATACCCTCGCTGCTGGATGGACGTTAAACTCAAAACCATCTTAACTTCCGATGCAGTGAAGTAGACTAATATTCTTGCAATAACGTACAAGTTTCTAGTAACCCTCCAGTGGACTGGAAGTTGCCGTTGCCATTAAAACTGTCGCAAAAATATTACTAATTTTAATATCTTCAAATCACTTCCTTCCAACTGGCCTCAGTAGCAGCGTACCAAGGCTTATGAGTGGGGTGTATGGTAACAATTAGTGAAGGCCACAAAAAAGAAAAAAAACAATAAACACAAAACAATTCCTCAAAAACTCACAAAATCATGTAATACTGAGGGGACAACTCCTTCATCTTCCCCTTTGAAACTTAACAATGTCCCAGACTCACTATAGATAGTTAACACTACTACTCCAGCTGCTTATATACATTCTCTAAATCAATTTCAGGTTAATAACAAAGCTATTAATGTTTCCGCAGATAGCTACACAAAGCTTTTTTTAAGAGTAGCTGTTAAAAGATTATATCGAGTAGTCACATTTTGAAAGATATTACTACCGTCGAGTGCTCAACTAGCATTTTAGAAATATTTTATAGAAGTAGATATGCCTCAACAGCACATATACCTCAGGGATTTCAAACCTTCTAATGGATTAAAAACTTAGTATCGGTACAAGTTTCCTTAACTAACTACCACTAATCCATGATGAAAAATTTGAATTCCTCTTATAGCCATTAGTTCGTATATATCCGGCGCATTTTTACCAAAAATATTACTACTGGATACCCTAAAACTATTTCCTGGCAAAAAGTTCAACAAAAACAAATATAAGAAAACGATAACTAAAAACTCTTATCAAATCCCTCCGTGTGTAAATCACGTAGCACTACCCATCTTAAACCACAAAAGCAACGCTCCATCTTAACCTTACAGCAGTTTCGTCGCCTTGTGCAGCTCGCAAGAGTACGTGAACAACTAAATATCGTGCGCTGTATGTTACTCCTTAAAACATTTAATTATATCTAAAATATTTTATACTGTCGTTTCTACTCCTCACTTGTTTTACCGCTTGCGTATATGCATTTGATCATCACATCACGTTCACATCAAAGCAGCGAGCGTGTAAAACAGAAGGGAAAGGCGGGCAGCTGATGGGAGGAACTGCGATCTCCTGACGTTATGACCGGAAGGGTTTCGATTCCTGCCTTTTCCTGTTTGGGTAGACATTCTTATGATCGGTCTGGGTTCGTATCTTGTCCGGTACGCCTTTCTTATGGTGGTTTTAGTGGTTAGAGGGAACAAGAATTTCACTCCGCTATTGGCAATGGCCAAAATTAGGGGGAAGCAAACCTCTAATTGGATCACGAACTAATATGAATATGGACTGAGGTTGCTCTTGCGCGTACCCGCCGTCTTCGATACGCCCATCAACATTCATAGAGTGAAAGTAAATACCTGAATGTAATACCCTCCAAATTGTAACAATTTACACGGTAGTGATTCATACTGAAACGACAATTGGAAACAAACATATATATGGAATGGAATTTATTAGATCAAAAAGTAACTCACACATGAAATTACTTACGTACACTTTTTGAATATATTTCTATTAATGAATCTTTTATACGGCTTTACTAGCTTTTAGCCCTTGTTATATTCTAATAAAAAAATAAAAAAAAGTAACGAGGACCTTCTAACACACGTTGATTTGTAACACAATTCACTTCACTACATTCTTTGATGGTTGGGGGTTTTCAGGGAAAATTTAGCGTGGTTACGATGAAATAGACTTTGATTTTCCACTTCTTATTTTAGAGAAGAATGGGAGGCTCTTTATAACATGCTTTGACTTGCACACTGCACTGCAAAGTTTAAGAACAAATTGCCAAACATTCGACAAACTTCAAATGTTTTATGTAGATTTGTTCTTTCTGCTTGCCGGGGACTTCTTGAGATGAAAACTAATATTTTCAAATGTAAAAATAAAATTATTTAAAAAATCTTGAACCCACTGAACGAGTTTTTGCGGCGTGTACAGACATCACCTTAAGCAATTTGTATAAATATAACACTTTTACACTTGTTTTCTTCTAACCATATGCATTTCAAAACTCTGTTCACTACTATGAAGTCATTAATGCTTCTCAATTCATAATATTCCCGAAGATGGTAATTTTACTCAACGATTCATGTTTAACAGATATTGCCTTTTTTCTTCATTCACTGCATGATGTCTACCTGAATACCTTTCTTCCCGCCGTCTTACCGAGCGTCTGTGTACTTACGCCCGTTAGTAACAAAAGAAAATATTAAGAAATTAATGCAAAATCTTCAATATATGCATTAAAGACTACCGCATCCATTGGCCATTAATACAACATACATTAATACAAAGTACTAAGAAAGGCAAAGTAAAATATTGATTACTTTATAGTTCGCAGGACTATTTCTTTCAAAGAACAAACACTTCACCCTTTCCAATGCATCACAAGCATGTAACGCAAATCACCATAGTGCAGTATTGCCAGCACCTTGAAACAGATAGTACCATTTTATAAAGTGTGCGTCAGCGTACAGAGTACAGAGCCTAATTTCACTTCAGATGAGATTGAATAGGGAATTTTAAAATGGAATGGGAGTGAGGGGGGCCACACGCTCACAACGTTAAAGATTTGAACGACCAGCGTTGACAGCTGCTGTAAACTTTCTTCCCGCAATGTGTCGCTTTAAACAGAGTAAGAGAATGAACTTCTGCGTTGTTGACTAATTTCCAGTAACGTGGCACTTTAAACAGAATAAGAGGAATAAACCACAAATTAAAATAGAAGAATATATTAGTAGTATATAACTCATTCTTTCTTTCCGTTATAGGCCTTTTCATGTCAATTTCTTCTAATGAAAATACACTATTGGAGCATAGAAAATCACGGCTTTTGAGGTCATACAAAGGGGAATGGAAGGCTTTGAACCCTTACCTAGAGATTTTTAAGTTAACACAAAACAAAATTAAATTTACATTTATTACAAGGCTTTTTAAATATTTATAATCTCTAATTTTTCTTTAGGTTACGGTTTTCCTGCCTAAATGAACTAAAACATTGTAGGAAAAGCGAATTGCTTATCAAAGTACTCCGTAAAATTGATACAATGGTAAAACCTTATTTTCTCAACTGTAGGAACCTACAGGAAATTTCGGAAATTATTTTTCTTCAACATTTAACTCATGCAAAATAAAAAAAGCACGTGTGTTGGAATTTGCGGTGAAGTACGTAAAGCTGTTACACTTTTATAAACGTGGGAAGGCATTTTCTTTGGAGGAGGACGGATCTTAATTCGAAGATCGTACTTTATTCAAAGGAACATTATTCTCTCAGTTTATATCCAAGTGGAAAAAATGAAAACATCTAAGTGATTTATAAATGTGTATGCAAGTATTCATTATTTGTTGTCCATTATTTCCATAAGCTATGTACTGCTAGAATGTTTGATTGGAATACTCTCGACAATTTACAAAGCTATAGCTTATATTCATCCTTATGCCTCCATTACATCACTGAATTAAGGTGAGCTGCTGAACTATATTATATGCTGAATTATATGCTGAACTATATAAAAAATAAGTGAATATATTCCGCATATTATCACATACCATCCTCGATCGGTTTGTAGTGTTAGGTTCCTAAAATATCTTCTCGTTACTAGTGAATCTAAGGCCTGTTCAATACGGAAGCAATTTGGGGAAGATTTCTTCTAAGAAAAAGTATTTGTATGGGGCCATTCCATATCAAGTGGACCAATGGTCTCCACTTCATCATCTCCGATTTGTTTTAAATTTTGCACAGATATTACCTATCATCAACAATGAAGAATGGGCAAATTTGAGTTGAGGATCTGTATTCGTTTTCAAAATGGCTCCTGTCTCAGAAACAGCGAGTAGCAAACGTCTTCTCCCATTTTGAGGTGCTTTCAATTTTGAACAGGAAGCTCTGACAACCTGACAAAGGCCAGTTCTTCAGAAATTTCCTTGGAGGTTTAGAATATGTACAATATATTAACAAATTTGGCTAAAAAGTTTGTCCATCTTTAATGTGTGCCATATTACGAGTCCCTAAAATTGTATGAAGTGAAATAAGTGGAATGATATTTGAAATAGGGAAACCATAACATGTATTTCAGAATAAATAAAAAAAATTAAACTTTAGCGCATATAATTTAAGGGGTATGTGGCCTTAGAAATGAAATTTAAATTTGCAAAAAATAAACATCTTTTTTATTCCAACCGTGACCATGTTGACAAGCTTGCACAAGATTGTAACCATAACCAATGCAAAGACCATATACTGATATAGTTATGAATGATTTTTTGTATTGGTGCCTTGTTTGGTTTCTGGATGGTTCTAACTTATATTCTTTTTCTCTTCACATAATCACCACTGACTCAATTTCTATAGTATATCTATCCAAGTAGTAATTTTATTAAAAACTTCCTCTTTGTTGTCAAGTTACATTAAGAAATTTTCTCTTCCAGATAATATGGCCACATCAAGAGATACTGGTTTTCCAGATAGTACTATAGGCAAAAATGAAATTTCTGCATGCCAAATGTGTGCAGACTTTACAGAAGAATAGAGATAATCATTACTTATTCGAACAGGGTATTAAAATAGCACCAGATGATGCATCTATGCTTTCACCATGAACAACTGCTACTGATTAAATACGAAAACCTGCAACCCCACCCTTGCAACCCTTTCGATTACCATATATCAACACTGCCCCAAAAATCACTAAGAAGCATTGATACAAAAAAGCTTTTATGTTAGAAGAAATAAGTGGGAAAGATATTAAATCAGGACATAAGCTGTGTGCAGGTTGTAGGCAGGTTGTGCAATGTACGTTCAGAATCGCTATGTGCGCGATTGTCAATAGTTTCATCTTCCGTACGTGCCCTCTCTTTCTATTAGTGATAAATGACCTACCGTCTTATATTCATTATTCTAATATTCTTCTATTCGCTGACGACCTTAAAATTTTCCCCAAAATTAATTCGTTTCAAGACTGTGCAAAACTGCAAATAGACTTATGAAATATTAAGAACTTGTGTGACAATAACAAGTTTAAGTTGAACGTAAATAAATGCAAAACTCTGTCCTATACCCACAAAGAAACCACCATTAAATAGAACTATTCTATTGTAACAACTATTCTAGAGGCACCCTCTTTAATTAAAAATGTATGAGTGCTATCTGAACTGAAATTATTTTTTCTTCTCATATTGTAACATTTTTGAATAATTGATACATAAATAATGGCTTTGTTATTATGGATAGGTAAGGTGTTTCAAAACGATGCTACGTTCATAAATCTTAACTTTTGTTTTGTGGGATCGCAATTAGAATATGTGACTCGTTATTGGTAACCAAAACAACAAAAGTAGATATGATTGAAAGAATACAATCAAAATTCTTGAGATTGCTTGCTTATAGAAAGATGTCATCTATCCAGAATACGAGTCGTGTTCAGAAGTACTCGTAGTACAAAATTTCAATATGAACACGTTGAGAACGGAGAGAACATACGCATCTTCTATTTTTACACAAATTAGTACATGGTAAAATTGACGGTCACAGTCACACTTTGAAGCTTCAATTGTATGTCGAATCAGGTAAAACCCGCGTAGGAAATAGCAGAATGTTTTACTGCAGAAAGAATAGAACAATTTTCCTCGCTTAGTCTCGTATATGGGGAATGAATGGTTCCTACAATGCAATTCAAACTATAATTGCTAAAGAAATATCGGAAACAGTATACTAAAAAAGCTTTAAACTATATGATAGGGAAAATATTTAAATGTATAACCTTGTTAATATAACTATGGGTAAAAGTATTTGTAAGGAAAAGCAGTGCAACTATGCCTAGAACCTGTTGCGTTGAACAAATAAAATAAGAAAGCTGCAAAGATCGAATATTAATCGTCTTTGCACCTCGTAGAGTGCAACGGGGAAGAGAAGTTTTCGGAGCTATTACTATTAATTACTACCATACTATAAATACTTACATCTCATATACGCTGCCCCAAATGTATCTCAGGGCGATTTCATCGCATAACATGCTGAAATTACGATGTAAAATCGTAATAGATATTTTCACTGTCTCTCACATACGAATGAGAGGTGATTTCGCGATGGGTCAATTGTAGATAATTCACCTCCGCTGCCTTGTGTCCTTGGTCAATCCTAGCTCCTCTTGACTTACTGGTGTACAAACACCGTGTTCGTGCAATTTCTCGGGTTCTCCCGTTCCTCCAACTCATTTCGTTTCACCATTTCATTCATTGATCATACTCACCATCTCCTTTGTCCTAACCGGCGTAAGCGTTGGACTTAAAACTGAAACATTTCATTTTCATGACGAACGAAATGATTTGTACGAGTCCTCCGTTTCTAGCAGCTCTTAATCATAAGAAAATCGGTTGCACCAGTGCAATTTTCTTTAAGAAACTTTTACAATTCTACTTCTGTGCGTACATGATCATCCCAATGGCACTCAAAAATCTCATACAAATTCACTTGTAGAGTTTCGTCAAATATTTTCAACGGAGTTTCGTCTGTACGTACATTTTCGAATATGTTATACATACCATGAGTATTATCTACTACGGCATTACAGCTATTCTGAAAACAATGCTTACATCTGTGCCACTAATAGCCCCTTAAATTTTCAGAGCTTGGTATCCGTCAACATTATACCTTCCAAAAGTTTGTTTTCCATTCCGTCAAGGTTGCTGGATTTCTATAACCATTTCGTCTGCCACATATTTTAGCATTTTCATTCCTTTTTGTTTTTTGATTATCGATACATTTAGATGGTTAAACTTGCAATCGTTGACGAAACAAGAAAATATTGTAATCCGCTCGTTTTCACTTTAATAATACTAGGAAATTTTATAACTGTTTCTGTGAGAAAACTAACATTTTCGTAATAGTCCAGCATATCAACGTGGCAAATTAAATTGCTCTTCCGATAATAAACGTTCTTCGTGGCTAGACTCCAACCGCTTTCTTCAGTACTACTCGATTCAGGATCGAAGTAGTATATTGAGGGGGAACAGGTCAAAAGTCCCACAGCCAAAACCATCATAATCAAGAAATGTCAAAACTCCCACAAAAACGGTCATAACCCCCACTCAAATGGACAAATCTCCCAAATACACGAACCGTCATAACCGCCACAGCCAAAACTCCCACACTCAAGAAATGTGAAAACTCCCACACAATCGGTCATAACTCCCACACAAACGGACAAATCTCCCAAACCCCCAAACGGTCATAACACCCACAGCCAAAACCCCACACTGGTAATCGGTCATAACCTCCAACGGTCGTAACTCCCACACATAGACACAAACACGAACACAATCCCCACATAAATGGACAAAAGCCCCACACAAGTAAACAAAACCCCCACATGCATAACTTGTCACAACTGCCACACAACTGGACAAAAACCCCACAACATTCGGACAAATCTCCACAACTCTGAAATGGTCCTGGATGCATGTCTCGCCTTGTACTTTTTAATAACAATTTTATTCCACTTCAACTAATGTTGCAACTGTTCTTCTTGCACTTTTTTCCTAATAACAGAAACACTAAAGTAGGTGTCATAAAGAGCCGCAACAAACACGTGCAGTCACGATCATTTCAGACTGTGTGGGATTTGTCCGATTGTGTGGGGGTTTTGTCCATTTGTGTTGCAGTTGTGACAATTTCTGCATGTGGGAGTTTTGACCATTTGTGTGGGAGTATTATACATTTATATAGGGATTATGACCGTTGCTATGTGTGGCTGTTTTGACCATTTGTGTGGGAGCTATGACCGATTATGGATGTTTTGACATTTCTTGAGTGTGGGAGTTTTGGCTGTGGGGGTTTTGACCGTTCGTGCTTTTTTGAGATTTGTCCATTTGTGTGGGAGTTATGATCGATTGTGTGGGCGTTTTGACATTTCTTGAGTGTGGGAGTTTAGGGGTCTGGGAGTTTTGACCGTCCGTGCGTTTGGGAGATTTGTCCATTTGTGTGGGAGTTATGACTGATCGTGTGGGCGTTTCGACATTGGACAGCTTAACCATAAGAAATAAATGGGTTTCACGTAAAATGATTTTATTTCCAATAGATACACTGAACATCTATCGACCCTGAATTAACATTTGGAACAACAGTTTGGGACTTAATGAATAATATCAAACAAAATAAGTTGTCAAGGTGGCTACCATTATATTCTACTACGCAGATAGTGCAAAATATTGTCTATCTAATAAAATATGCCTAATAATTTTATCATGGAATTTGAAAGAAAACGAGCGGTTACAGTTTTCTTCAACACATGTATTACAAAGATAATCAATGTTTTAGATTCATGCATGCATGGCACATGCCTAAAACATACTAACAACACTTCAGTTTTCCTTTTATAATGCTTACGTTCTGGGTTGAGCAGTTTCTCCACATTATAGACAATATAAAGGAAACCTCTTGATATGAGTTCTTTTCAGTTTCAGCACATTAAATGTGTTGCATTCTTGTACAGCGGGGGACACTTCTAAATGGTACAGCCATATGGAGATTTACGGCTAAGGTGTACCATTTAGAAGTGTACTGTAGAAGTATTCCCCATGTACTGTAGAAGTATTCCCCATATATGTGATTCGATTTATTAGTTATTAAATCATAAGCAGCATTATAATTGGTGCAAACATTAATAAAGTCACACACACTCTTTCAGTTTTATTACCTTTTAAGTGTTTGTAAAAATATTCACACCAAATAATTTATCTGTTGCATGCATTACATTTTATTATATCGATATTAATATTTTTGCCATGGCTATGTGCGCAAGATGAACACATTAACTGAAACTTATACAAATGTTACAGAGGCTTGAAACCTATTAAACAACTTAAAGACTAATTTTACTTCTTGAAAATGTAAAAATAGTTCTAATTGGTTGAAAATGACCAAAGTTTCCCCTTTCATCATAATAAATACGAATAGGATTTGGTATGCGTGATGCTACTTCTTGTTCTCGTGTTTTAGGGTAACGTACACTAAATTTACGAATCTCTTCAGGATATCTTTCACCAAATACAATCTGATAATATGGACATGGATGATTTTGAAATAAATCCACATCATTAGAATCGCACCCATTTTCCCTTCAACGATAACATCTGGACGTTTACAGAGAATATTAAATATACGTTTTAATATGAGGCGCAGTAGGTGTGCTAAGTGGCCTAAATAAATAATGGATTCCCTATGCTTAGCTATGCCCTAAGTGATACTCTTTGGCAAACATTGTCCGTTTCGCTTCAAGGACGTTCTATCAAATACTGAAAAAAAATTCGTTCAGGGGTCAATATTTGTTCAATGAACAATTATTACTTCGACTTCTCCCAGCAACAAACATCGAACTTATCAGCAGAATACAAAATAGGACTTCATTAACAAAAAGGAAATCTTCATTATCATATAAACTCTAGTAATGGAAGATAATTTTGTTTGTGCTGAAATATCTTTGCTGCGTCTCCATGGAACATAAAATGCTTTGTTATTCCTACTATTATAAGAATCAACCACAAGCACGTTATTGAGTGCGAAGTTCATCAACATCTCCTGACAAGCCGTAACATTTTTGATTTCATGACTTACCTTTGGCCTTACAATAATTTCATATTCCACTAAGTTAAACGTAGTGAAACTATCTGTTTTCGCCTACAACTTTAAAGGTACCTTCTCTTGTATTTCGAGTTTCTCTCTGAGCGCTACGTTGCGCAATAGTGACATAGCCGAACGTTTCAGGCTGTGGAGAGACCCTAACGTAATCCCGGGAGTCTCGTGAATCTTGAACACTTGAATCTACTTCATCATATACAATTCACATGACTTTATCCATTCTTACATAGTTCATTAAACAACGCTTCCACACAACCAGATGTTCAAAGTTCGTCGCGAATAACAAAAACAAACGGATTTTTGACAGATATTCGCACAATCTGTATCTAAAGGTAATTGCTTTATAATAATTTCATCAATTAAATCAAGTTGTTCTTCTTGAAGTGTAATTTCCAATACTTGAATTTTTTAAAAGGCCGGAGTTACAGAATTATGAGTAACAAATGGCACCACATTATTGTTCGCATTCTGTAATTACAAAAATCAGATACCTCTGCTACATTTATCCTATCAAGCTGTCCAAGCTGAAAATAATTTGAAAGTACAAACAAATCATGCGCCCATTTTTACAAGACTTGTTCACGGAAGAATCCGTGCAAGAACAAATGAACGATTTCCGCGCTTGACATTCAGTTTTTCAACATCAGGGGCTGATCGTTTTGATATATACAGGAATGAGAACCTGGCAACCTATCATACCTCTCGGTTACCAACCAGTCCCTGACCATTCTTATAATTGATGAGCCACCAAGCCGCCAAAACATCTTTCTTGGTATCCTGTCTTTAACACTAGAAGCAGCAGTCTTTTTGACTGCTTCACGATATATAATTTCGTATCACTTCTCTAATGTTATTGCTAAAGCTTTTCCGTTTCTTGACTTTTAACATTTTTGTACCCATTTCTCGAGAGTATTAATAATACGTTTATGTGCCTTTTTACAGGTGCGCTAATGTCAGTTATACCTTGAAGCACGAAGCAGCCATGTTGACTGCCTTATATAAAGAGTATGGAAAAGTAGTGTTTCTGTTTGTGATTTACAGATTGTAGCATCAAACGCTTGTTATTTCTAGACAAAAGAAAAATTGAAAACTTTATTGATTGCAATTATACCAATAAGTTAAGATAACTTACTCCTTATTAGCTATATTATGCTATCTAGTTCGAACAATAACTTCGTGATATATTGAAGTTTTAAGGTTGGCAAACAAATTAGTTCATTCACAGTGGCCATCTGCATGTTGGTATGTACGCGTAGTTGGTTGAGGTGAACCGTGTACATGTGACATTTTACAATGAGACACCAAGAAATACTTCGAGTTTTACAAGCTTTCTCAGAGAAAGAGTGTGTAGAAAATAACGGCCATTTGTAGGATTAGAGTGAAAAGAATAAAAGCAGGAGTGTATCAGAACCTGAAGAGAGCGTTTTATATAGAAATAATGAAGAATAGGAATACAGTGATGCAGAAGATTACGCCACTATGGTGACAGTTTATTGCTCCAGACGGAAAAATGTGGGTGGGTTTGGGACAAGGGACAACATTGTTTTTGTGACAAGGTGACGTTGCCCGTACATCTAAGCATAATATTGTTCTCGAAGCTCCAGGACCGATAACTTTTATCAAAGCTTGAGTGTCTGAGTAACAATGTTGTAGTGATTTCCATTTACTATTTGAAGAATCAATGATGAAGCATATCCTAAAGTTCACCCTTATTGAAGCACGTAGGCAACTGAAGTCAACATAAAGGACTTTAACTCTTTTAGAATTACAACCTTATTTGTCCCATATTAATTACCGAGATGTTACCGGTGTTTTAGAAATACCCTAAAAAAGAAGTGGCCCACCAATTTAGAGGAAAACTTTGAGTAGGGATAGGTCCTGTTAAATAAAACGGTACTTGAGATTTGATCAAAAACCAGAAAGATCTACAAGACTTCAAACGGACAAATTCGCACTCGATTCGAAACTTTGGGATGCGTTTATTGAGAACTTCGAAAAATGCTACAAACCACATCACAACCTGACCGCTGACGAACAAGTCTACCCTACGAATGTCAGATGTCGATTTCTGCAATATATACCAAATAAACCCGATAAATTAGGCGTCAATTTCTGGTTACTCTGTTGTCAATGGCTCTTCATACCTGAGCAACGATTTGGAACGTCCCGCTGGGACACAGTTAGGTGAATTTCTAGTGTCTAGTGTGATAAATTCTTTTACTTAAAAGGGAATAAATGTGACATGATACAACTTCTTCACAAGGAAACTAGCTGAATCCTTTAGGGATAAAAGTTCTGATTTATTTGGAACAAAAGCATAACAGAAGAGAGCTTCCTAAAAGTTGTGCATCCCATGAAGACAAGGACCTGTATCACTGTAACAAAAGTGTTTGCGTGTTGAATTCTATTCATGAATCAGTGTCAATTTCCGCGACACCAAAGAATAACCCGGAACTAAAACATATTTGTTGTAGACATCTTGGTCTAAATGGTGAAGAAATATACAGTGAGATGTGCATTTAGACGGTTCCAATGTACGTTCTCTCAACGTGATTATCTGTTCTTTTTTAATTTCTGGACAATATACAGAGAAGATACCGGAAAGAAAATCAGTAGGCTAGAATATCTCGAACGTTTGGTCGAAGAGTCGATGGTGTCATTGCTGAGGGTGACAGTGTATCTGAAAATGAGGAATTTCTTCGAAAACGCAATCGAAAACAATGTTAAGTGCGATTGTGTGAAAGGAACAAAACAGCTTATATACGCTTCAAATGTCGAAATTATGTTTTTGGAACTTGTACTGAAGAGATCCGAAAGCCAGTTATCTGCGCCAAGAGTAAGTGACTTTGTAATGATCTCTAAGATGTTTTCGAAAGACATCATATCAAATGATATTTTGCAATAATCATTTAATATCTAACAATTGACAGCAATCTTTTGCTATTTTCATTATTTTACAAATACGACTATTAAACTTTTGTTTATAATTATTTTTAATATTTCATACTGATGTGCTTATCATGTTTATAAATATAAATAACAAAATGAATAATTTGTTTTCTAGGCTTACTTGTTGATGCGTGTCATTGAGAATGTAAATAAAAAAGTCATCCAGTATCAACATTATTTCGTATTATGAGAAAAGAAAGCAGTCAACTACTTCCTGCTTGCAGGGAATTCAGCTTTCTCTAGTGCCTCCGTGTTTTCGTGTCTCTATAACAACCACCAAATAAATCTTGTCCAATTCGTTGAATTGAGTCACGGCCGATTCCCCGAGAAAACCCATGTGTGAAAATAGAAAATAATTTTATTGTATTATATACAATAAACAAAATAAATTATTTTTAAATAATGAGGAGCATAATGTTAATATTTCAATATCACGTTTTTCAGTTACATTTTGAAATAAAGATTTTCATGTAATGAAATGAAATGAATGAAAATAAGAAATACAATTGTAAATTGTCTTTATGATTAAACGAAATCTAATATTATATGTATTGAAAAGCAGCACATATTCTGGTATAATAAAACGTTATTTCCGTTAAAAATATAGTTTTAACAATTAAATAAAATGGTAGTGAAATTGTAAAAGAATACTAAACAGCAAATGATAAATAAATAAACACACAAATATTTTTTGTCAGAAAAAATACATTATTGAACTCAAACATTCACAAAATGTGAGATTGTACTTTCCGAATAAATGAGATTCAAAAACAAAAAACGTGGATACGTTCTTATGATATATTCAAATATCTTTTCTGTTAAACTTTAACATAAGATTCAATTGAAATAGTTTCATGTAATGTACCGTATGAATAAAACAATTGCAACGATGTTTCTCTAAAAGTATCATTGTAAATAATACGAAAGATCAAGTAATGAAGAAAGAAGTTCTTCCTGGACTGGAAAGAAATAAACAGAGTTTCCATAAGGAATGAAAAACTTACATATTAGCGGTGATGTGCTATGCAAGCAAACCACTGAATTAACAGTTTTCTCACAAAAAGAATCATATGTTATATCCAAACAATGTTGGAATAGTATTAGTGTGAATAATATGAAATATTAAAAATAGTATTCGATCCATCAAAGGGAAGTTACAAACATGTGAAGAAATGTGTTTTTAAAATTTGATCATTACTTGGTAAAGAATAATAATGAACTAGATTCATGCACATATGAAACTAATAGGCACAATTTTCAAAAACGAAAATTTGATTTTAATGCTTAAGTATATGTTATGAAGTTTAAAATTAAAAATTGTAATAGGTAAAAATTTTCATTAAAATTGTTTATTAAATATGTAAATTAACAAGTATGTAATATATATAAAAAGTAGTTTGTTTTGCATGTTAATCTGTAAACTCCGGTCTAACCACTTAAAACGCGTTCATGTCTGCGCTTATCGCTCCTTTAAAACCACTTTCCCGCTGTCAAAATATTTAACTGATCAGCAAGTGTAACATTTTAATAAAATAATGAGTTGCATTTAATATAGATTGTTATAATCAAATAAATTTTACAAGTAAAGAAATGCAAAACAATTAACGAAGGGACGTCGTCAGCAATTACTTTAATGTAAGCGGAAATCGTTTCTTTAACATTAATGCGAAAGTGCTACTACCTGGCCGATATTACGTAAAACATTGCATTCGTTTAGCTAATTGTGTCGCGTATCTGGTTTGACGATGTTCGCGCGTAAAGCGACACCAGCGCCGCCAGACTGTATGGAAAACTTATGGCTGACTAAAGCACCACGAGTGAGGTTGTGTTAAACAAAGGAATGAATCAGTATATAAGTTAATGTTTAGGTGTTAATAGTACAATGTTGGTATTTCCTGTAGTGTTGTTTTTTCTTATGTCAGTAGGTTATACAGCTTAATGTTTAATATAACATACAAGACTTGTGAATTAAAAACGTTGTTCTGGAGTTCCATTACTGGAGTTTATATAATAATGAAGATTTCCTTTTTTTTTAATGAAGTCCTATTTTGTTTTCTGCTGATAAGTTCGATGTTTGTTGCTGGGAGAAGTCGAAGTAATAATTGTTCATTGAACAAATATTGACCCCTGAACGATTTTTTTTTGTAGTTGATAGAACGTCCTTGAAGCGTAACGGACAATGTTTGCCAAAGAGTATCACTTAGGGCATAGCTGAGCATAGGGAATCCATTATTTATTTAGGCCACTTAGCACACCCACCGCGCCTCATATTAAAACGTATACGTGATATTCTCTGTAAACGTCCAGATGTTATCGTTGAAGGGAAAATGGGTGCGATTCTAATGATGTTGATTTATTTCAAAATCATCCATGTCCATGTCCATCCATTTCAAAATCATATTATCAGATTGTATTTGGTGAAAAATATCCTGAAGAGATTCGTAAATTTAGTGTACGTTACCCCAAAACACGAGAACAAGGAGTAGCATCACGCATAAAAAATCCTATTCGTATTTATTATGATAAAAGGGGAAACATTGGTCATTTTCAACCAATTAGAACTATTTCTTTTCATTTTCAAGAAATAAAATTTATTCTTTAAGTTACTTAATAGGTTTCAAGCCTCTGTAACATTTGTATAAGTTTCAGTTAATGTATTCATCTTACTCACATAGCCATTACAAAAATATTAATATGGATATAATAAAATGTAAAACATGCAACAGATATATTATTTGGTGTGAATATTTTGACAATCACTTAAAAGTTAATCAAGCTGACAATAGTGCGTATGACTTTGTTAGTGTTTGCACCAATTGTAAAGCCGCTTTTTATTTAATAACTAGTAAATCGCCTCACATATGTGGGTTATACTTTTACAGTACATGTCGTGACCATGTACAAGAATGCAACACATTTTATGTGCTGAAACTGAAAAGAACTCATATCAAGAGGTTTCCTTTATATTGTCTATGATGTGGAGAAACTGCTCAAACCAGAACATTAGCATTATGAAAGGAAAAATAAAGTGGTGTTAGTATTTTTTAGGCATATGTCATGCATGCATAAAAACTAAAACATTGATTATCTTTGTAATACATGTGTTGAAGAAAATGGTAACCACTCGTTTTCTTTCAAGTTCATTGATTAATTTATTAGGCATATTTTATTAGATAGACAACATTTTGCACTATCTGCGTAGTGGCATATAATGGTAGTCGATTTGACAACTAATTTTGTTTGAGATTTCTCATTAAGTCCCAAAATGTTGTTCCAAAATATTAATTCAAGATTGATAGATGTTCAGTGTATCTATTGGAAGTAAATTCATTTTTCGTGAAACCCAATTATTTCTTGTGGTTAAGCTGTCAAATGTCGAAACGCCCACACGATCAGTCATAACTCCCACACAAATAGACAAATCTCCAAATCGCAAGAACGGTCAAAATTCCCACAGCCAAACCTCCCACACTCAAGAAATGTCAAAACTCCCATAATCGGTCATAACTCCCACACAAATGGTCAAAACAGCCACACATAGCAACGGTCATAATCCCTAGATAAATGGATAAATCTCCCACACAAATGGTCAAAACTCCCACTTGCAGAAATTGTTACAACTGCAACACAAATGGACAAAACCCCCACACAATCGGACAAATCCCACACAGTCTGAAATGATCGTGACTGCACGTCTTTGTTGCGGCTCTTTATGACGCCTTCTTTAGTGTTTCTGTCATTAGAAAAAAGTGCAAGAAGAACAGTTGCAACATTAGTTGAAGTGAAATAAAATTGTTATTAAAAAGTACAAGGTCAAAACATGCATCCAGGATAATTTCAGAGTTGTGGAGATTTGTCCGATTGTGTGGGGGTTTTGTCTAGTTGTGTGGCAGTTGTGACAATTTCTGCATGTGGGAGTTTTGTCCACTTGTGTGGGGCTTTTGTCCATTTACGTGGGGATTATGTTCGTGCTGGTATCTATGTGTGGGAGTTACGACCGTTGGAGGTTATGACCGATTACCAGTCTGCGGCTTTGGCTGTGGGTGTTATGACCGTTCGTGCATTTGGGAGAGAGTTATGACCGATTGTGTGGGCGTTTTCACATTTCTTGAGTGTGGGAGTTTTGGCTGTGGCGGTTTTGACCGTTCGTGTATTTGGGAGATTTGTCCATTTGTGTGGGGGTTATGACCGTTTGTGTGGGAGTTTTGACATTTCTTGATTATGAGGGTTTTGGCTGTGGGACTTTTGACCTGTTCCCCCTCAATATACTACTTCGATCCTGAATCGAGTAGTACTGAAGAAAGCGGTTGGAGTTTAGCCACGAAGAACGTTTACTATCGGGAGAGCAATTTAATTTGCCACGTTGATATGGTGGACTATTACGAAAATGTGAGATTTCTGACAGAAACAGTTATCAAATTTCCAAGTATTATTAAAGTGAAAACGAATGGATTACAATATTTTCTTGTTTCGTCAACGATTGCAAGTTTAACCATCTAAATGTATCGAAAATCATATCTTCCAGAAGAAAGAATCACTTTTATTCAACGTTTGCGGTCCCTACAAAAAACAAAAAGGAATGAAAATGCTAAAATATATGGCAGACGAAATGGTTATAGAAATCCAGCAACCTTGACGGAATGGAAAACAAACTTTTGGAAGGTATAATGTTGACGGATACCAAGCTCTGAAAATTTAAGGGGCTATTAGTGGCACAGATGTAAGCATTGTTTTCAGAATAGCTGTAATGCCGTAGTAGATAATAGTCATGGTATGTATGACATACTCGAAAATGTACGGACAGACGAAGCTCCGTTGAAAACATTAGGCGTAACACTACAAGTGAATTTGTATGAGATTTTGGAGTGCCCTTGGGATGATCATGTACGCACAGAAGTAGAATTGTAAAAGTTTCTTAAAGGAAATTGCACTGGTGCAACCGATTTTCTTATGCCTAAGAGCTGCTAAAAACGGTGGACTCGTACATATCATTTCGTTCGTCATGAATATGAAACGTTTCAGTTTTAAGTCCAACGCTTACGCCGGTTAGGACAAAGGAGACGGTGAGTATGATCAATGAATGAAATGGTGAAACGAAATGAGTTGGAGGAACGGGAGAATCCGAGAAATTGCACGAACACGGTGTTTGTACACCACTAAGTTAAGAGGCGCGAGCTAGGATTGAACCAAGGGCCCAAAGTAGCGGAGGTGATTTATCTACAATTGATCCATCGCGAAATCACCTCTCATTCGTATGTGAGAAACAGTGAAAATATCTATTACGATTTTACATCGTTATATCAGCATGTAATGCGATGAAACCGCCCTGAGACACATTTGGGGCAGCGTATATGAGATGTGGTAAGTATTCATAGTATGGTAGTAATTCATAGTAATAGCTCCAAAAACTTCTCTTCCCCGTTGCACTCTACGAGGTGCAAAGACGATTAATATTCGATCTTTGCAGCTTTCTTATTTTATTTGTTCAACGCAACTGGTTCTAGGCATAGTTGCACTGCTGTTCCTTTCAAATATCTTTACCCATAGTTAAATTAATAAGGTTATACATTTAAATATTTTCACTATCACATATTTTAAAGCTTTTTTTATACTGTTTCCGATATTTCTATAGCAATTATCCTTTGAATTGCATTGTAGGAACCATTCATTCTTCATATACGATACTAAGCGAGGATATTTGTTCTATCCTTTCTGCAGTAAAACATTCTGCTATTTCCTACGCGGGTTTTACCTGATTCGACATACAATTGAAGCTTCAAAGTGTGATTGTGACCGTCAATTTTACCATGTACTAATTTGTGTAAAAATAGAAGATTCGTATGTTCTCTCCGTTCTCAAAGTGTTCATTTTGTACTACGAGTATTTCTGAACACGACTCGTATTCTGGATAGATGACATCTTTCTATAAGCAAGCAATCTCAAGAATTTTGATTGTATTCTTTCAATCATATCTACTTTTGTTGTTTTGGTTACCAATAACGAGTCACATATTCTAATTGCGATCCCACAAAACGAAAGTAAAGTTTTATGAACGTAGCATCGTTTTGAAACACCTTACCTATCCATAATAACAAAGCCATTATTTATGTACGAATTATTCAAAAATGTTACAATATGAGAAGAAAAAATAATTTCAGGTCAGAATAATTGTTACAATAGAATAGTTCTATTTAATGGTGGTTTCTTTGTGGGTATAGGACAGAGTTTTGCATTTATTTACGTTCAACTTAAACTTGTTATTGTCACACAAGTTCTTAATATTTCATAAGTCTATTTGCAGTTTTGCACAGTCTTGAAACGAATTAATTTTGGGGAAAATTTTAAGGTCGTCAGCGAATAGAAGAATATTAGAATAATGAATATAAGACGGTAGGTCATTTATCACTAATAGAAAGAGAGGGCACGTACGGAAGATGAAACTATTGACAATCGCGCACATAGCGATTCTGAACGTACATTGCACAACCTGCCTACAACCTGCACACAGTTTATGTCCTGATTTAATATCTTTCCCACTTATTTCTTCTAACATAAAAGCTTTTTTGTATCAATGCTTCATAGTGATTTTTTGGGCAGTGTTGATATATGGTAATCGAACGGGTTGCAAGAGTGGGGTTGCAGGTTTTCTTATTTAACCAGTAGCAGTTGTTCATGCTGAAAGCATAGATGCATCATCTGCTAGTATTTTAATACCCTGTTCGAATAAGTAATAATTATCTCTATTCTTCTGTAAAGTCTGCACACATTTGGCATGCAGAAATTTCATTTTTGCCTATAGCACTATCTGGAAAACCAGTAATTCTTGATGTGGCCATATTATCTGGAAGAGAAAATTTCTTAATGTAACTTGACAACAAAAGAGCAAGTTTTTAATAAAATTACTACTTGGATAGATATACTATAGAAATTGAGTCAATGGTGATTATGTGAACTGAAATAGAATATAAGTTACAACCATCCAGAAACCAAACAATGCACCAATACAAAAATTCATTCATAACTATATCAACATATGCTCTTTGCATTGATTATGATTACAATCTGGTGCAAGCTTGTCAACATGGTCACGCTTGGAATAAAAGAGACGTTTATCTTTTTGCAAATTTAAATTTCATTTCTAAGGCCACGTACTCCTTAAACCATATGCGCTAAAGTTTATTTTTTTTATCTATTCTGAAATACATGTTATGGTTTCCCTCTTTCAAATATCATTCTACTTATCTGACTTCATACAACTTCAGGGTCTCTAATTATGGCACACATTAAAGGTGGACAATCTTTTTAGCCAAATTTGTTAATATATTGTACAAATTCTAAACCTCCAAGGAAATTTGTGAAGAACTGGCGTTTCTCTACTCTAAACGTTTTTCTAGGAAAAAAATTCTGAAGGTTGTCAGAGCTTCCTGTTCAAAATTGAAAGCACCTCAAAATGGGAGAAGACGTTTGCTACTCGCTGTTTCTGAGACAGGAGCCATTTTGAAAACGAATGCAGATCCTCAACTCAAATTTGCCCATTCTTCATTGTTGATGATAGGTAATATCTGTGCAAAATTTCAAACAAATTGGAGATGATGAAGTGGGGACCATTGGTCCACTTGACATGGAATGGCCCCATACAGATATTTTTTCTTAGAAGAAATCTTCCCCAAAATGCTTCCGTATTGAACAGGCCTTAGATTCACTAGTAACGAGAAGATATTTTAGGAACCTAACACTAGAAACCGATCGAGGAAGGTATGTGATAGTATGCGGAATATATTCACTTATTTTTATATAGTTCAGCATATAATTCAGCATATAATATAGTTCAGCAGCTCACCTTAATTCAGTGATGTAATGGAGGCATAAGGATGAATATAAGCTATAGCTTTGTAAATTGTCGAGAGTATTCCAATCAAACATTCTAGCAGTACATAGCTTATGGAAATTATGGACAGCAAATAATGAATACTTGCATACACATTTATAAATCACTTAGATGTTTTCATTTTTTCCACTTGGAAATAAACTGAGAGAATAATGTTCCTTTGCATAAAGTACGATCTCCGAAGTAAGTTCCGTCCTCCTCCAAAGAAAATGCCTTCCCGCGTTTATAAAAGTGTAACAGCTTTACGTACTACACTGCAAATGCCAATACACGTGCTCTTTTTATTTTGCATGAGTTAAATGTTGAAGAAAAATAATTTCCGAAATTTCCTGTAGGTTCCTACAGTTGAGAAAATAAGGTTTTTACCATTGTATCAATTTTACGAAGTACTTTGATAACCAATTCGTTTTTCCTACAATGTTTTAGTTCATTTAGGCAGGAGAACCGTAACCTAAAGAAAAATTAGAGATTATAAACGTTTAAAAAGCCTTGTAATAAATGTAAATTTAATTTTGTTTTGTGTTAACTTAAAAATCTCTAGGTAAGGTTTCAAAGCCTTCCATTCCCGTTTGTATGACCTCAAAAGCCGTGATTTTCTATGTTCCAATAGTGTATTTTCATTAGAAGAACTTGACATGAAAAGGACTATAACGGAAAGAAACAATTAGTTATATACTACTAATATATTCTTCTTTTTTAATTTGCTGTTTATCCCTCTTATTTTGTTTAAAGTGCCACGTTACTGGAAATTAGTCAACAACGCAGAAGTTCATTCTCTTACTCTGTTTAAAGCGACACATTGCGGAAAGAAAGTCTACAGCAGCTTCCAACGCTGGTCGTTCAAATCTTTAACGTCAGGAGATCGCAGTTCCTCCCATCAACTGCCCGCCTTTCCCTTCTGTTTTACACGCTCGCTGCTTTGATGTGAACGTGATGTGATGATCAAATGCATATACGCAAGCGGTAAAACAAGTGAGGAGTAGAAACGACAGTATAAAATATTTTAAATATAATTAAATGTTTTAAGGAGTAACATACAGCGCACGATATTTAGTTGTTCACGTACTCTTGCGAGCTGCACAAGGCGACGCAACTGCTGTAAGGTTAAGATGGAGCGTTGCTTTTGTGGTTTAAGATGGGTAGTGCTACGTGATTTACACACGGAGGGATTTGATAAGAGTTTTTAGTTATCGTTTTCTTATATTTGTTTTTGTTGAACTTTTTGCCAGGAAGTAGTTTTAGGGTATCCAGTAGTAATATTTTTGGTAAAAATGCGCCGGATATATACGAACTAATGGCTATAAGAGGAATTCAAATTTTTCATCATGGATTAGTGGTAGTTAGTTAAGGAAACTTGTACCGATACTAAGTTTTTAGTCCATTAGAAGGTTTGAAATCCCTGAGGTATATGTGCTGTTGAGACATATCTACTTCTATAAAATATTTTTAAAATGCTAGTTGAGCACCCGACGGTAGTAATATCTTTTAAAATGTGACTACTCGATATAATCTTGTTACAGCTACTCTAAAAAAAGCTTTGTGTAGCTATCTGCGGAAACATTAATAGCTTTGTTATTAACCTGAGATTGATTTAGAGAATGTATATAAGCAGCTGGAGTAGTAGTGTTAACTATCTATAGTGAGTCTGGGACATTGTTAAGTTTCAAAGGGGAAGATGAAGGAGTTGTCCCCTCAGTATTACATGATTTTGTGAGTTTTTGAGGAATTGTTTTGTGTTTATTGTTTTTTTTCTTTTTTGTGGCCTTCACTAATTGTTACCATACACCCCACTCATAAGCCTTGGTACGCTGCTACTGAGGCCAGTTGGAAGGAAGTGATTTGAAGATATTAAAATTAGTAATATTTTTGCGACAGTTTTAATGGCAACGGCAACTTCCAGTCCACTGGAGGGTTACTAGAAACTTGTACTTTATTGCAAGAATATTAGTCTACTTCACTGCATCGGAAGTTAAGATGGTTTTGAGTTTAACGTCCATCCAGCAGCGACGGTATATGAGAAGGAACCTACACATTAACACGCAATACGAACCACATGACATCCCGCCGGGAAACGCCGGAAGTTCAGTGAGAGGATATTGCAATAGTAGTAGTAATTTATTTTGAAAAACGTGGGTATTTTTACATAGACACCTTTGACTTGGGTGACGCACTAATACTTAAAGTTGATTTTCCTAAAGCAATTTTTTGCTGAGCGCAGTACTTGATGACGCTAAATTTTGTACATTTTTTTGATTGACAGAACACTGTTCCATGGAAACACCAGTACCAGTACACTGTACTGAATTTAGACTCGGGGAAGAAAAAGTTTCCTTCTTCCTTAGTGTACATTTGTGATGCCTTCGAGATCACTCCCTTGATGGCTGCATTGAGAAAAAAATTGCGGGAAAAACGTACGTAAACTACGGTGATTTTTAGGAACGTCAATAGAATGACTGTTCAATATTATGGGGAATGTTAATTGCTCTTGTCAGTTTTACGTATATTTTCTTCTTGTTTTTCCAGATAAAAAGGACGTCAAAACTTATGAAACTTATGACACTATAAATAATGACAGTAATAATGGAGCTACACCATTACTGGTCATGTTAAAACTCAAGTGCAATGGAAAAATGAAAAAGAAAATGAATGTTATAATTCCAGCAGCTGCTAGACATTTACCGCGGCAAACATGGAGAAATCAGATAAAGAAATGGCGAGACCTGTATTTGACTGCATTTAAATATGCCTCTGGAGCAGTTAGCATTGTGTATTCCAGTTAAATCTGCTGTGAAAAAGCCATGGTGAAACAATAGGAATACACGCTTTGACTGTATCATTGTCCTTATGCATAGTTTTTTTTTTCACCATGGTATAATGAAATGCTTTCAGTCAGTCAGGGACGAAATTAACGAAAGGAAGACTGAAAAACAATCCAGCAAACTTTTTTCTCAGCTACATACATATTTTTTCCCTAAGCATCGTAACTTGTAGGAAATAGCGCACAAAAGTACTGATAACGTAGACTCCATTTACTCGTTCCAAATGCGTAAATTGAATCACTGATTGGAAGAAGGGAATAAGTGCATCAGACCTAAGTTTTCAAAAACGCTAAAAAAAACCTTCCCGAAGCGTTGTTTCTATTTGTTTCTATTTTCTATGTGTTATGAGATGAACTAGATGTCCACACCATGAAAGACGGTAATCAAAGGTAACGCCCAAATTACTCTCCGTACGTGTTACGGAAATGCGTGTACCAGCTATAGTAAGATGTAAAATATATATATTGCGTCGAATCGGACTGGTGTTTCCAGATGGTATGACGACAAGTGTCTGTGCTTTGGTTGAGCTGATTCGGAGTCTCCATGTATTACACCAGTCACACAACCTATTTATTGCCTCTCAAAGTATAGTATTGATATGCTGAATATATTTTCTACAGGCAATGTACGCAGTATCACCTGCAAAGGTAAATGGGACGATAGGGTCGGAGGAACAGGCAAATCTCGAATATATAGTATAGGAGTGGCGATAACGCTGACCCTTGGAGTACACCACTAAGTGGGAAAATAGGAAAAGATAAAGATTAATTAATGCACACACATATTCTATGCGATTGGTAATTTAGTAATAACTTAGTCTGATATATGCGAATGGTAGTCGTAAAAGATGGAGTTTGTAAAGTAACAAATCGTGACAAACAGAAACCAATGTCTTTTCCAAGTTAAATAATTATAAACAGGAAGGTTGGATGCTATTGAAATGATTGGTAAGAATAGTGGTAAGTTTAAATAGATTATCATAGAGACTGTAGTTAGGACGAAAACCAGTTTGGTGTAGAAGAATTTGATTGTGGTAGAAGTGAGTATGTACACGCTGAACTAAGATGAGTTCGAGGATCTTTTTCAGTGTAGGTGTAAGTTGTGTTGGTGTTAAGAGCTAAAAAATGAGAAAAGAAGGAAAGAGGGATTTGAAAGAGTGAAAAACACCGAGAAAAATAAATTGTAACATCTAAGGAAAACAGTCTGCGTTTCTCCTCTGCGTCTTTATTGTGTTTTTCTACCTTTAAGGGATGAGTCTCTTTGAATATCAATCGCGAACCTCATTTACAATATTTCATTTCCTTCCAAAGAGTAACTCTTAACCCCTTGGGGATCTTATGGTACATTTTGTACCATACGGTCTGTTTCATGTACATTGCGTTATACCTCTCCTATTTGAGGTTTTTCGTCCGGTATTTTTTTTTTTTTTTTGTTTTTCAAGCCCAGAGTCATTGTAGAAGGCATTACGTATGGTTTCACACCTTCCTGCGTCGAGACATAGGAGGTGATGACATCATAAGTCTAAAATTTATATTTTCGTGTAATACTTTTGGGGGCTTTATGTAAAGTATTTTTGGCGGGCTTATTTTTGCACGTAGAAGATTGAAATTTTGCACAAACATGCAGTCCACTGAGTAGTATTTACCAGATTTTTTTTTCAGATTTCTGCGTTTAAACAGGGGGGATCCAGAGGGTCAAAAACTTGAAAAAAGGAATATTTTTACCCAAAAATCCCGTTTTTCCTCATTTTCCCGCCTTAGATACATGATGGAGACATGTGAATGGTACCGCCTGAAAGGCATTTCTATTATGAAGAGAATGATGTGCGACACATGGCCCTAGGGTAATTAGGGAAGTGTCAGGGAATTTTTACGAAAATATACTTCTGTACAGGGGAATTTTCGACATTTTCGGTATTATTTTTTACGGGTTTATTTTGGCACGTAGAAGATTGAAATTGTGCACAAACATTCAGTCTACCGAGTAGTATCTACCAGATTTTTTAATCAGATTTCTGCCTTAAAATAGGGAGTACAGAGGGGCTAAATCTTGAAAAAGGGAAGTTTTTGCCAAAAAATCCTTTTCACGGGATTTTCCGGCCTTAGATACACGATGGGGACAAGTGAATGGTACTGCCTGAAAGGCAGTTCTATTCTGAAGAGAATGATGGGCGAGACATGACCCTAGGGTAATTAGTGATGTCTCAGGGAAAGTTTAAAAATTTCCCTCTGTATACGGGAATATTGGACATTGTCGGTATATTTTTTTTGGCGGGCTTACTTTTGCACCTGGAAAATTGGAATTGTGCATAAACATTCAGCCCACCGTGTAGTATTTACCAGTTTTTTTTTCAGATCTCTGCGTTAAAACAGGGGGGTCCAGGGGGCATATTTAGACCCAAAAAATCCCGTTTTTCAGCATTTTCCCGCCTTAGATAGATGATGGAGACACGTGAGTCATACCGCAGTTCTATTCTGAAGGGAATGATGGGCGAAACATGGCCCTAGGTTATTTAGGGATGTCTCAGGAAATTTTTTACCTGAGATCATAGTGTTTTACGGTAATTTGGGGCATGGTGGGAATTCCTGATAAAATTTCTTTTGTCCTTGGTATTCAAGATAGAAACTTGAAATTTGGCACACATATTCAGTATACCAAGTACTATTTATCAGATTTTTTAGATGGCTACGTTCACACAGGGGGGGGGGTCCAGGGGGGCCAAAGTTCGAGGAAAAAAATTTCCCTCCGAAATTTTCACTTGGACATTTTTTCCCGCTTCTGGTATATGGTATGAGCGTGGTACTACTTGAAAGCCAGCTCCATTCTGAAGAGAATGGGATATGAACCATGATCCTAGCATAAATAGTGACGATGCAGTAGCTGCTTGACTGAAAGTCTAAAAAATAGCCCAAAAGCAAAAGATCCCAAAAGGGTTAATCCAGGCTGGGATTTGAGCACAGGATCCTTAGAATGACGGTCATACACGCTGTCTACTTAGCTACACAAGCCAAGTAAGTTCTTGAATCAAGTATATCGAGTATGTTATGAAATCAACGATTATACCCGGTATTATTCAACGTGCTGTTAAGTCAGCCATTTTCTGCGATTTCCATTTGAACTTTGAATTGAAGACCTGTATTGCAACATCCCAAGTCGACAATTTATCTTCGTATTTTTCGTTTTCCATCTTTAATGTTATCACCTATGTTTAGAGATATTCACCTGCATAATACGTAAATTCAAATCAAAACTTTTATAAAAATAAAAAAAATTTCAAGCTGAAAAGAATACCTATTCAAGTATAATCTTCTTGTCTTTCTTCTAAAAATGAAAAAAATACGTCGGCGGACATGGGATATTCTTCAATTCAGAACTTTAATTTTCTTGACGGCATTTAACCATCTTTGGCTCGCACATCCCTTGGTTTCATAAAATGCCTTTGTTCTCTATATTAAAATCAAGAATGAATTAATCAATATTCTATGGAACTTACTGTTGCACCATGCACACATATACAAAAGGTGTAACAAAAAGATTTCGGAGGTGGATGCCTTATAGTTACACAGGCACAACCATTCATATGACCACTGGTCGGGAAATTCATCCTTACAGAGTTACGGCCATTGGGCGGTCTAATGGTGGAATAGTCACATTCTGATCGCTACTTAATGTCAGTCAATTTAAGCCTCAATAACTCAGATCCTAATTAAGCTGGAAAGATAATTTTGGTATCTATGCATTTCTGAAGGACGACGCTTTATGCAGATATATTTTATATATGTGGAGAGCACCACTGCGGCCAAGGTAGGGTAATTTCTTGTTTTTTGCATTAGGATTTTGGGGGTGTGATTAGGGATACTAAGTGCATATCAATGAAAAGCTTCATTTTTCGGGAACACATTCCTACTTTAATTATCTTTCTAGGTTAATTACGGTTTGCGTTATTGAGGTTTAAATTGAGTCACATTAAAGAACCATTGGAATGTGACTATTTCACACCATTAGGCGGCTCAATGGACGTAACTTCATACCGATGCACTCCCGATATATGATTATCTGAACTTTTTTGCTTGTTTACCTTTAAGGAATCAACCCCTGTAATTCTGCCGTACATTTTTGTTATGCCCTGTATATAGAAGTTCCGTTTTGTACATTTATTAAATCACTCTGTTTTCCTGAATCAATCTACAACACCAGTCCTGAAAGAGATGGTCGCACCAGTAATGACATCTCGTAACGTTGTTACGAAACACACACAGTATAAATAAAGCTTCAAAACCACACATCGGAAGTTCCGCCGCTGATAATTCTGCAAGGCGTCGGTTTGTTGGGTGGGCAACCCAGGTTCATATACAGCTGGTATGGTTTCCTTTTTTCCCCTTTCAAAACACATTTCTATATGTTTATATTTCTTCTTAATACTAATTGCTTTCTTGCAATTTTTATAGATTATCTCAAATAAATATGGGTTAAGTAATCACAAGGTTAAAACACATGTATGACTACTTTATCCGTGTGTATGGGCATATATGTATATTTACATGTTTGTTTTTTTCATTCAACTAGAGTTGCCACGGGACGAGACAGACCCCTTTGATGAGAGAAAGGCTACTTGTCCCATCTCGTTTTCGAGTCTAGAAAAGTCGTCTCGTTAAGTGGCTCGTCCCGACTCCTGTCTCAAAAACGCAAACACAGTTTTTAAAATTGTTTAAAATTTAATTAACTAAAAATAAATTATTTGCTTTCGAAAGTATACCAGCGTTTAATGTTTCAGATGAGGACTGTCCTAAAAGTAGACGGAATACCGAAAGTTTTTTTCTGTAAAAAATGATTCTTACAAACAGCTTTCTTTTCGATTCAAGTTTAAATATTTTGTGACATTGTTCCAGATTCAAGTACAATGTTCAACCATTCATCGAGATCAGTGTTTCATAAGAATTCATTCCGAGGTCTCGTGTTTATATCTAGGTATAAAAATCATGTTATAGAAATACAATTTTTCTTAATGCCAGTTCTATCACTTTCTAACCATTATTTTCAGCAAATTTAACCATTGTTTTCTCGTTTGGAGCAAAGACAAACACACATGTATACTTCTTGGTCCGTGTTCGATTCCGGATGGGGTCATTCGGTCAAAAAAGTTTAAAAGTTTCACAGGCCAGCCACCCTGAATGAGGTTTTCCTTGCTTTTCCACATTCACACCAGGCAAATGCCTTAGGTATCAGGTCGTTTCCTTCCTTCCCTTTCACTAGAAAGTGTGCTCGCCCAGGGACGTCATCCCTCAAATCGAAAGGCTAAATGATCTTAGATACCGAAAGCCTAGAAATCTAATTCCTAAATTCACAAGGTTACTTTGGGGGAACATTTATCTTTCAAAATATATTTCTATATGTTGATATGTATTATTATTAATTGCTTTCTTGAATCTTTCGTACATTATTATAGTTAGTTACCATCGGTTAAGTTAGATTCTATAAAGTAATATACGGTTATGTTTGTTTACCGTTTCGTTTCTTTCTCTCAAAATACATCCCCATCTGATCACATTTATTATTAATACCTTATTGTTGCATTTCAAAATAATTTATTTCATACACACAGCAGAGAACAACTCGTAGTAATTTAGTTACATAGAACATAGTTCTTTGACATGGGGGAAAATCTCCTTTGGTTAAGACAACATCCGGTATTACCAATGAGGTTTCAATTCCCCCTTTTTTTAATTCGAAGAGCGGCAACAGATATAGAACACTGTTGAAAATTCCTATTGTTTTATTTCTTATAAACATATGGTGAATTAATATTTGACTTGTAGTTACAAATTTGTATTTTATTGGTTGAAACAAAACCAAAAAGTTGACTAGGGTGGGAACCAAACCCGGGATTCTTTGCAAGTGAGTCGCAGATACATCTAACAATGCCACGCCGTCATTTTATAATTTTACGCGTCATACGATATATGAGGCGTGTCGAAAAATTTAAGACACTTTCTCTCCGCTTTTTTGGCTATTCAACTCTCCCTGTTAGAATTATTAATAGGGATCACACGACTGGAGTCGAGTTGAGATGTAAGCTTGTCTCGACCTCGTCAGGAGAAAACGATGCATCGACTCGTTTCTCGACTCGAAAATATATATTTGTTTTGACTCATGTCTCGACTCGACTCGAATTCGAGACAAGAGTCTTGAAATTTGAGTCGAAACAAAATATACGAGTTACAATATACGAAAACATCAGCAAGAACATTTTGACTACCTACCTACTTGTCAGTATGTTCACCTGTGGCACGGATAATAATGATTACGTCTCTTTGCCTGGACGCAATGATCCTTGTTGGGTCGCTGGAAAGCGTTGTGACCACAATTGCACACATAGGTTACGAAATTACCGTAAATTCCGCGGAGGTAGGCCATCTTCCTCACGACGTTACGTTCAATCACATCTCAGATATGTTCGATTGGGTTCAAGTCCGGCGATTGGGGAGGCAGCACATTACTAATACCTCGTCCCAGTGTTCTTCGAACCATTTCATCACGTTCCCCGCATTTTGACATGGTGTATTATATTGTGGAAAAATTCCACTACCTTTGGGAAACATGGTCGTCAATAATTGGTGTACGTAGTCTGCAAGCCGTTATTTTTATTATTGTTATTATTATTATTATTATTATTATTATTATTATTATTATTATTATTATTATTATTATTATTATGTTTGAAGAACAATCAAGCATCACAACATTAATTATTAGTTGTAATTAACTGAATTAGTCTACAAATTAAATCTTGATTTCAAAAGATTAAGAGGCCTCATCCCGGCGAAATTAAAATACCGCTAATTTTACAGTAATTATGTGATATCTTCACATAGATAAAAGATAATTGAAATGTGGAACAAGAGCGCCCTAGACAGTATTATTTTTCATGAGGTAACTTTATCACACGTAACCTAGTGGATTTCCGTTTTCAGCCTTTTAGAAACGCGAAAATAAATGTCGATTTTCAAATCGGCTCGAAATTGAAAGCAGATACTTGAGTCGTGATAACGGCATCTCATGTAAAATGATATTGTCTAGGGCGCTCTTGTTTCACATTTCAATTATCGTTTATTTATTTGAAGATATCACATAATTACTGTAAAATTTGCGCTATTTTAATTTCGCCGGTATGAGCCCTCTTAACTCTTAAGTTTATGCATTCTGTACCTTTCTAAAGTAATAAATGTTGGAATTGGTTTAAGGCTGTTTCTGAGTGAATACTTTCTTCAAAGTTATATTAAAAATTATAGAAAGATTTTCGAGACATTCGAGTCGAGTCGAAATTTGTACGAACAGTCTCGATTTGACTCATGTCTCGACTCGGAAACTGGAGTCGAGAAATACATTTGCCTTGTCTCGAACTTTACTGTGTGTCTCGACTCGAGTCGAGATTCGAGACATGTCTAGATTGGTGCGCATTCTTAAATACTAATACTTTAAATGTGCAATACTATAAAGCGAATAATATCCCCGAAGTTAATTTGCCAAAGTATACTTGTTAGATTGGTGATCGTTGTTTAGGAGAGATTACGTAAAGTCAGATATAGTTATATATGTTTACGCCTTTGTTTCTTTCTTTCAAAATGCATTCCTGTCTATTCCTATTTGTTATTTATAATTTCTTTCTTTCTTTTATTAATAATTGTCTGAAAAAGAACATTATTCGGTTGGTGGTTATATTTGGAAGTCAACGACAGTGTTACTATCACCATTGATTTCAGCAACAGCCGTAACTATGAATTCGAACTTATATCGGTCTTTTTCTAGTATTTTGACTTTGAAGGACCAATGCCTTTCGAGCAATCACAAGTTCCCTTTAATTCTTGATGTTGATATAGAAATGACCTTATAATCTACGCTGTGCATAAATGCTGAAAGTCTTATAAAACAGATTTATCATTGTACCTGCCGATAAATATCAGAGCAAAGACAGTAAGTGATATCGAGAAGCGATTTTTTGTCATTGGTGCAACATCGAAGGAATAGGTTCTATCTGATCCGTTAACTCTATATTCAAGCCAGATGTGCTTCAAATTAACTATGTTCGGTTTTAGTATTTAACGTCATAGATTAAAACGGCATAATACATAGAGAAGTATTTTTCTGCAAAGAATTCCTCGTGTGAAGACAACATGATTATCGAAAATACTCTACCAAAACCGTTAGTGGTTGAAGTTTACTATTATTTAAGGTTTCAATACTGATTTCCGTAGAATACAAAGAGTAAATGCTTCAGGATGCGGTCTTTTTAAAATTAATTAGTAGTCCCAAGATAAGGTTTGATTTCCTCTGTTAAAATTCTCCTCGAACTGGAATTTGTTCTAATTTGCCATTTCCGGTTTCAACGTTTAGCGCCATAGAAAAAGGGGTAACATTTAGTGACAAGCAGTTTCTGCAGAAGAATCAGAGTCTAGAAGCAAAATATCATGAATATTTACAATACTGTACCAAAACCGGATGTGGTTAAAATTTACTCTATTTTTGGTTTCGATAACGGTTTCAACATTTATCAATAGATAACGAAAAGAGCAAAAGATAGCGTGATGCGGATTTTGGCAAACGATTCAGTGTCTCAACAAACATGTTGCTATTATTACCTACATACTTTTACCAGAACTGTTTCGAATACTGATTTCCATAGAGAAAGTGGTGAAAGATAACAAGAATCAGTTCATCGTCTGAAAAGAAGATTCATCCTTCCCCGTTAAAGCTTTGCCCAAAGCAGAATTGTTAATATTAGTCATATTCTGTTTGAAAGTTCATCGGCGTAGAACAAAAACAGTAGCAGCTAGCACGAAGAGTTTTTTTAACAAACGATTTAGCGTCTCAAGAGATTCCCAACAGTGTACCGAAAAAGGAGGTGGTTTAAATTAACTATAACTTCCGTTTTCAATACTTATTTCTATGGATAAAAAAACAATAAGGGATATTGAGACACGGCTTTTAGCAATCTATTCAGGGTCCAAAGTACGTGTTCCGCCAAGAATTCACTGTTTAAAGAATATTTTGTTCCAACTCCTATTCAAAAAAGAACTGGTTGAATTTAGCGATGTTCGGTTTTGACGTTTATCGCTTTAGGACGAAAACGGTAAGAAGCAATTCTACTGGAGAAGCAATCATGTGCAAACAATTCTACTTCCAATGGCAACATATCATCCCTATATATTACAATCTATCAGAACCGGGAGTGATTCAATTTACTATTACTTACTGTTGGAATACATTTATATTCCTTAACGTAATAGAATAAATAGGGCAACATATAACGAGAAGCAGTTACATGCAAACAAACACGATACTACTATGCATTTCTGACCCGTATTCCTAGCTCCGATCATTATCCCGGTAGTCACTTGTAAAGTTCTTTTCCACCACAATCGAAGTTGCCTAGCTACAATCCTGTTCATTTCCGAACTATATTTTATATAAAGGTTTTTACTTGTTTTCGGGAAAGGAACCTGTAGATTCCTTATTTCAGGATTAGGCCTACTTTTGGGACACCCTGTATAATGACTATCAAAAACCAGTGTTGGGTAAGTTACTTACAAAATGTAACACGCCAAAATTTACTTTATTTCTCCTTTAAACGTAACTCGTTACTAACGCGTCACTTGCCCCAAAAAGTAACTCTTACCCTACTTCGAAAGTAACGCGTAACTTTTATGTCAGAAACTTTAAATACGTGAAAAAATCTTATTACTCTAATTTTCTGTACTACTACTGCTACCACTATTATTATTATTATTATTATTATTATTATTATTATTATTATTATTATTATTATTATTATTATTATTATTATTATTATTGTTGTTATTATTATTATTATTGAATGTTCTGAATCGCTTTATTTAGATCGAAGAACAAATACTTACTTGATTCCTAGACGAACATTTTCATTTAATGAAACATTGAATAAAATGCCATACTGGGTTACTCGTAGATACCACATAGATCCAAATCATGTATGCAGTTTCAAGTACTCTCTTCAAATACCCTACATATACAATATAATTCTTATCAATGATACTCCTACAACTTATTATTATTTATTATATCAACACTGTATAAACATGAAAGATATTCAGTTTGTATATGAATACTAAAAAACTAAATTTTCTACCAACCTTGAAGTGATTCCCAAACTTGTAAGTGTAAAGTCTAGGAGACAAGAACATTGTGCACGAGCTTCTGAATTTGGGTTGATGGTATAGGTTGAATACTCGGACTCGAGCCAATCACTGTTATAACTTACATTGTGTTTGCCAAATATGTTTATAACTGTTCGGAACCGGGTTTAGAATTGTCAACGACTCTAGCAGCTCGGCGCTCATCTCATTCACTGTCCAGAAGAACTGAGAAGTGAGCCTAGCCAACTTCTAACATAAATAAGGTGGCTAGAGTCCTTCACTCAGTTGAGCCGAACGAGCAGATGGCTCATCCAAATCAAGTTAGAGCTCTTTCATGGCTAAGACTTTAGCGTAAGCGCCCTTAGCGTGGGAGAGCCGGGTTAGAGTAGCGGCGTGAGCTCATGTAATTCGGATTCCACGTTAATCAGTAGGCCAACGTCTCATACATCATCGCTGTTGAAAGGAACGTTAATCTAAAAATCAAGTCAACTCAACTCCAAACCTGGGGTGGCTCAGTGGTAGAGTGTTCATCTTTGGTGCTTGGGGTCTCTGGTTCAATCCCAGGTCACGCCGTGTGGACTTTGTGGTGGAAAATCACCGTGCTTGTGGGTTTTCACGGAGTTCCTCCCACTTTATTAATTCCACCATTTCACTAATATCTCATCATCACCGCCTCCTTTAGCCTAACCGGCATAAGCGTGGGTCGTAAAACTTAGAGATTTCATTTCATTTTCAACTCAAAACCAAGCCGACTCGTGCAAATTATTCACCGCAAGCAAAGCTATTCGAGCCATTGGCTCAGTCCAGCCATGCCGAATTGACTTCGTTATAAAAATATATAGTGGTCTCGTTACCGAGACGAGACGAGGTGAGAGCTGTCCCCAGGAGACGAGATGAAAGCAGTCGTGAGCAACACTAAAAGTATTTCATATTACTGCTTACATTTCTCATGGCTTCTACTTTGCATTCTAATCAGGCCATGATTTCAAAACAATTTAAAACGAGCTGAACGAGGGAGCCATTTATAAAAAATACTCCTCTCGACTCGAAACTCGACTTGAATTCGAATCGAGTTTAACTCGACTAGTGCCCATCCCTATGCAATACAAAAATGACTGCCTATTATTATTCTGCTAAACAAATTATATAACTAAAACAATGTTGTTATGTAAAATTAAAAATACATAATATAGGGAAGCTTAGGATACGCAAACTGATCTGAAAGAATTCCAATACTAAATACCACCAACAATCTATTTTCTAGTAATACAGTAGACCTGCTCATCAGAACACAGTTTATTCATAACAACCTCTTACTGTATATCTTTAATTATGGTGCCCTAGTTGTTGATAAATATTTCCAGCCGGGACACTTTAGACACTTTTAAATTCTGTCCACACCATACTCAGCTTTTAAGAAAAACTCTTCTCTGAAATGTTCGAAAGATAAAATATCTTTGTTCTCTACCTTTATAAGAACAACACCAATGAAAGTAAAATACACTACTGGTACCACTGCGCTCGTAGTTCACTTAATGAATGTATCGATTTGGAGATGTCAAAATGTATGACAAAATCTTCCAGGTACTTGCAATCACTACACGTGATTTTGCTGATTCTGTTCTCTTCTTTCAAACACGATGTTGTCCCTTTTGACCCATTCCCGTTTTGCCTACAGACCTTCCAGCAACTTATATCACTATCTCAAAGTCATTTTATCTGTAAATAAAACTAATATTTCAGTTTCTCCAATCCATTACAGGGATGTTATAGTCGTGAAAGACTCCCACACTGCAGCATGAATAGGTGCTCGATCGTGTTCAAAGATGCAATCGCTATCCCCGAATTCCTCTTCAAGAGTGGGATTCACATTGTGGGATTCACATTCCTCTTCACATTGTGTACCGTGATTAATCACTCCACATAACGTTTTTCCACCGTTCAATCATCCAACATTTACGCTCCTTACACCAAGCAAGGCATCGTTTAGCATTTACGTGCGTGATGTGTGGTTTATGAGCAGCAACTCGTCCATGAAATCCAAGTTTTCTCACCTCACGCCGAACTGTCATAGTACTTGGAGTGATCATGATGCAGTTTGGAATTCCTGTGTGATGGTTTGGATAGATGTCTGCCTATTACACTTTACGACCCTCTTGAAATGTAGGCGGTCTCTGTCAGTCAACAGACGAGGTCGATCTGTACGCTTTTGTGCTGTACGTGTCCGTTCACCTTTCCCCTTCACTATCACATCAGACAACTTGGACCTAGGGGTGTTGAGGAATGTAGAAACTCGCGTTCAAACTTCCGACACAAGTGACACCCAATCACCTGGCCACGTTCGAAGTCCGTGAGTTCCGCAGAGCGCCGAATTCTGCTTTGTCACTATGTCTGACAGCTACTGATGTCGCTGATAACAAGTACCTTGCGGTAGGTGGCAGCACAATGTACCTAATATGAAAAACGTTTGATTTTGGGGTATCCGGATAATTTTATCACATAGCGTACCTATTAAATGCAGTTATTCCATTTTCAAGTTCAATCTGTATATATCAGTCACTGTAGGAAATTATAAATTAAACCAACCTTAGAGGAAATACCAGAACTAACATTGCATAGTAATCCTTTTATTGTCTAACATTCTCGTACTAATTAATAAATGTTGCTGTGAGTTTCCATCTTCTATGAATTATTCTTAAGTTTCTATGCTTAAGTTTCTCAACTTATGTTTTCTTTAAGGTTATGAGTAAGGTAAATTAATTGTTATCATATAATTTTTAAATGCGATCCAGCAACGTTCAAATCAGTCGTTGCATGTTATCCTCATATTCACTTTAAACGTTGCGTCTTGACTCAAGGCTTATCTGTCTCATCAACCATATAAATCTAATTCCTTCATTAAGGGTAATACTGTACAAAACAATAATTTAACTAAAATAAGTTTAAAATATTCAGAAGGCAGTTAGCACCCATTCGAATTATTCTGCCCCTTATTTCAGAACCGCTTTAAATACTAAGGTAATTGGGGGAAATATGGGCAATATTAAACTTATACATTCAAGCTCTTGACCGCGAACATGAAGAAATTCGAAATCAGAGTTGGCAACAATTGTGCAATGTAATTGGTGGCTGATTGCCACTGCTTCATGCAACTCTGGATTTTGAGGAAATTGTAAAGGAAAAAAGATAAATATATTTCAAATGTTGTATTTAAATATTACATGTTCACAGTAAGTAAAAATTTCTTGCAAAGTATAAGACAACAAAAGAAAATCTAGGTCCCACGCATATAGAGGGAACAATGGACTGTGTGATGAATGGGCGCGGGGCGTGCTGCTATACTGTACAAAGCTGTGTTTCCGTCTAATGTGAAAGTTACTAATTGGGGAAATATGAGTAAATCGAGTCTTAATAAGATGCGCAATAGCGACATTCTTGATGATATTTTTCGGACTATTTGAGCCGTAAGTTGCCTTATCTTATAAACTGATAAACTTGTAAATGAAGTAGCGGTATTGATCACTTAATCAATTTTTATTTTACATAGAACAAAATTATCATTGAAATGTCGGTCATTAGAAAATACATTTCCTGAACGTTATGAAGAGGAGCGTGCTATGGCTCTCAATGTTAAAGGAAAGCAAAAAAGTTACTAATTGCAAAACGAAAATACATCTTTGAAGATTTTCTAGGAGTTGTAAGATTCTTAAACAAATATATGCTTCAAAAAGTCCTATCGTAGGTAGTACAGCGCTCTCACCTGAAAGAGTGAAGAGTACATGCTGTATCTCAGATTAAAATTAAAATTATTATTAAGTAGCTCGTTCTTAAAAGTCTCATCTGTGTAATGGTTTCTGATGGCAAACAGTCTCTTGTTCCCAGAACGTCTAGTCTACATCATAACATTGCTACTATGTTGGCTTCCTTGAATTAATTTCCAGGAACTTCGACTAGTTCATAAAAATTACGCCGAAACAGAAAATCACCAATAAAAGTTTTGCAATCACTTTCCCTTTTCTCCACTGTTCAAAAGCCATCATTGATTTATGGAGGAAAAATGAAGAGACTGGGTAAGAGCTCTGACTTCATCAGAACACATATCTTCAGTTACAAAGGGAAAACTTAAAAGAAGAAAGAATAAAGTTCCTGAGAGTACTTCAGTTCTATATGAAACACAACTTTCTAGAGCACTTCAACAGGATACTGAATGCCCTTCATGCATGGGATTGTTCCACGATGATAACCAGGAAGAGATTTTGATATGTTTTCAAGTTTGTGGTGATTGGTATCACACAGATTGTGTTTGGAATCAGCGCTGAAGAAACATTTGTTTGCACCAATTGTAATTAAAACATCTAACATATTTTACAGTTAATCATTCATAAGTTTTTCAAGTTTATGCAAAACTTTCTTTCTAAAAAAATGCTACTAATTGATTTGTTTTTCAAGATAACTTTTCTTGCGTCATCTGTCTAAGAATAGAACTCTTTTGTTTCTAAAACCGATTTAGTACAGGATCCTTCTTTAAAAATGATGATTAATGTTCTAATGTTTCGGTGAAGGACAAGTTACACATTTTTTCTTGTTATATTTCTCTAGAGAAAAAGTAATTTATATGTATGCAAGTTTTGTATTAGCTGCAAAGATAAGTTACTTACTTTATCATGGTTTATTGGCCAGTGTTATAACATGTATTTTGCACGATTAAGAAGTTCTATTTAGGGCCGCGGTCGCTCAGTGGTGGAGCTTTCACCACTGGTGCATAGAGTTCTGGGTTGAAACCCTGCTCCCGCCAAATGAGCTTTGTGGTGGACAAGCATCGTGTGGTTGGGTTTCCACGGGGATCTCCCGTTTCCTAACACTTTCTTCATTCCACCATTTCATTCAGTTCTCATCATCACCTTCTTATTTAGTCTAACCGCCATATCCGTGGGACGTAAAAGTAAAAAATTTCATTTCATTTCATTTTATAAGTTCTATTTATTAAATTAAAAAAAAACGAATACCCTCTATTTGCCCATATTTCTTGCTTTGTTGCCCATTTTACCCCTTTCACTCGGAGTAATACGGGTAATTGTATGTCTTAACATTACGTATTAGAAAATCATAACTTCTGAAATTAAATTTTTGAAAGATAAAAACTAAGTCACCTTCATTTTATCCTCTCTGTAAAATTTCATTATATCTAGAGCCGTAAGGGCCGTACTGCCCGATAACTAATGAGAGCTAATGATGTGCATAACAAGGATGGGAAGTTAATGGACCAGAACAGGATTACATGAAATGGAACTGTCTAATTCAATATTTTAAATATTTTAAAAGTAATACTGTAAAGTACAGTAGCTACAGAATTTAGAGCAAACCTTTGTAAAGTTCAAAGTTAGCTTAAACAGCTACGCAAAACGGCCCTCATAAACAAACTAAACATCTAAACAAAAATGAATGGCTACTTGTTTTATAGTACAATTTTTGTGAAAAAAAAACGTAAAACAATTTTTGACAACGATCTTATTGGTTGATTTGAAAGGGATTGACTCTACGCTGAGCATCATTCTAGTTGGAACTGTCTAATACGCTTTTAAAACCTCCTATCTTTTCTTTTTACCCTTAGACTATTCTGAAAATTCAAATCTGCTTTATAGAATCTACAACATTACCAATGTCTAGACAGAATTGCAAGAATAACCATGATTAGGTCTTTAAATTCGTGTTCTTCGTAGATCTATTGTGCTAACTCCAAACTACTACTCCTAAATTTATTGTGGAATATCCGTTTTCCTACATCTAAGAAGAAATTGACATAATGATATATATTGCTTGAAGGTCCGTCGGCGAAACGGGAATGAACCCCAATAACATCAAGTGGCACTATTATCTTATCTGTTACTCTGCGTGTCGATGACTGTAGACAGCTGACACATGTAGTTCATGTTCCATTGTTCCATTCTGAGAAATTCATTTACACGAAAGGAACATTTGGTTCCGAAAAATATACATGCAGTATATTGTAGTTACTCATCCGATATGTAACGCGAAGAAAGTAATGCAAACTAGATACATTACTTGAAAATTGTGAAGCGTTACTTCCGTTTCGTTACTTACAAAGACTGTCAACAACACTGTGTTAAAGACTGGTTGCAATTCTAATTTCTTTAGATCATAAATACTGAAATATGATCAACGCTCTATTCAAAACGGAAGAGGTCAAATTCGCTATTAATTCCTGTGTCAATACTGACCTCAATAGAGCGAGAACGGAGAATGATGTGCCCTTTTACAATTTATTCAGCGTCTCAAGAATGAATTTAATATTCTCCTTTGAAACTATTCATCGGAAACGGAAGGGATTAAAATTAGCAATTACCGATTTCAATGTTTTTCAATATAGAGCTCAAACGGTAGCATATAAGGTAAAGTGTTTATTCTTAACAAATGATTCAGCGTCTTAAGATAGCATATAATCACTATTGACAACTCTACCAAAACAGATATTTAAACTTATTATTTCTTCCGGTTGAAATACTTATTTATATATACAGAGCCTGAAGTATATTGCTGCAAGCAAATACACAACACATACTTATGTATTACCAATCCCTGTTTTACTTAATTTATGTGTAATATTCGCACTAATATGCGGACGTTTTCTAAAAACAATCACTGTACCTCAGATGTATATTTCTCAACCTGTCCTGAAATGATTGTAGGAATATATACTCAAGTAAATTATTTTAATATAATTATTTTCTATAATTATTAATGCATTCAGAAATTTATCATAATATACCAAAATGTTTGATCCCTATGAGATCGAACTTACGACCTCATGGTGATAATTCTCACGCTTTAGCAATGAACTAAAAATTTAAAGCTATTTATTTACAAGTAATTAGTACAGATTAGAAGTCAGCAAGTTATTACATACATTTGAAAATAAGTAAGAAAAAAGTTTAGAAAACAAACACCAAAACATTTTATTAACAGAATAACACAAACTACAATATGGTTAAAAGAGTTTAGAATTTAGCAAATATTTGCGTTTTGATGGGTTAGTAGAATCTGAGTTTCGAAAGTTAAATATCGGAATGGAAAGAACTTGGTGTACTTAAAAATACATTATTGGCAGAACGACGAAACAAATAACAGCATTGTTCGAAGTATTAGGATAATAGTTAAAATCAAGAGAAACGATTAAATTGACGTCACTGAAGGACAAAGAATAAAGGTGGCATATCTGGTAGATTGCTACAAGTTTCTAATCTATGGCGAAGAGTGAAAATCTGGTTCATGTACTAGAGGAGATATCAGTACAAATACCAAAATTAAAGCAGTGAGTCTTGCTTCAAATTGTGAAACTAAGATTTCCGCCTTTGTGAAATCAATATGCAAATTTCAAGTACTATTTCTGATACAAAAATTGCATTGTTCTTTTTTCAGAATAGTACCTTTCTATCACCTCTTGATTTAATTAGATGTTTCAAAGGACCCATTCCTAACTATTCGATAAATGTACTATCTCTCTCTTTGCAGTTTAGACAAGACACTATTTAAATATCGTAAAACTTAATCTGAAACTTACGTATAACACCCATATATATTTACATGGTATGTTATTCCGTAGTTCATTGGATCCGTACAGACGACCCGTGTTCTGAACTTCTCCGTGCTTTGTTATTGGTTTTTCATTGATTAAGTAGGACAACGGCTAAAAGAAAAGTATGATAACAATTGCAATTGATTTGACCTTCTGTAAATTTTCACTTATAGCTTACAGGTATACAGATGAAATCTAAATTGAATGATTTTCAATTATAATCCACAAGCATCTAGAGTTAACGAGACCGATTTCAGTTATTTCGAGTGTGGTTAATACACTGCCCTTCATAATCTTTATTTCTAGAACTAAATGTAACTAAAATATTTTTTCTTTAGATATAAAATACTCATATTTAGTTTTAATCAAAACAGAACCCAGGTCAAAATATCACTACGCCACATTTCGTTACATACTAAATGAAACTAATTTATACATTTATGTTTATAACTGTCGAAGATAATGCTACAAACTCTGTTATAAATTAAATAATGGTTTATAGTAAAGTAAACTGAATGGAGTGCACAATATTAAAAGTTAGGAAAAATACAAAGCCCTTATATTTGCCCTTATATGAACAAACACAAGTTTATTCAATAGATAAGGACCCCTTATCTCCAAATATATACCTTGAATTTGATTATTGATTGAATCTGAAATATGTTTAGATCTTTAAATCTTGAAGAACTCAACACAAGTATGAAGTTCCATCGTTTAAAAATTGTCGTTACGAATGACGAAACTAACAATAATTCCAGGCAGATGTTTATTGAACCAGCTCCTATTTCCTGACTTGTTTATAAGTCAACATACCTAACTATGTTATTACCATATCCCGAATTTTAAGACAAGAAATACCTTTTCCTTTGTATATATATCAGGAATAAAAGTAACGTCAACATTCCATGAGCAAGCGTAGCCACTGATCTTTAATATCAAATTAAAATGTGAAATAGAGCACACTTCGCTTCATAGGACCTATATTTGGTGAAAAAAAATCATATTTTGTAAAGTTTTTGAATACTTCTGAAGGTCTTATAGAATGTTTACAGTCATATATATAAGTTTGTTGTGTTTGATATAGAGATAAGTTTATTATGAAAAGAATGGTCTGCACGGTCGTTTCTAGAATATATGTTAATATTTGTAGTAGTTGATTTGAGTTTAGCATTTCGTTGTAGAACGACGCAATATGAGACGTGCAAACACAGCTTAACGTGGGATCCGAATCACATGAGCACCTGCCGGAAATTGAGGTCCGGTTTTAGGAAGGAGTATCTATCTAACTATAGTTAATTCTCACCTGTTGAGATTGGAAGAATCGTTGTATTATACTTGGTATTGTGAAGTAGGGATGAAATTGGTTTAACATTTCGTGACATGGAATAATTGAGACTCGTCACTCGGTATGACTCGAACTGATAGAACGACTCGAGTAGATATTTCGTCATACACACGGAGAATTTGTATGACATTGTTAATATAGTTTTGTCCTTTCTTGTTGGTCTAGTGGCTAGCGTGTGCACCTGTGTTGTATGTATTCTGGAATTGGATTCTCGTTAGAAAATAATTGAACCTTCAACTTTAAATACCTAGATAACTTTCATTAGCCATACGTCTCCTTTAACCTTAAAGATTTAAACGAAGAACGTTAAACTAATTTTTCAATAACTTTCATTTAATTTTGAAATGTAATTCTAGTAACATGATTCTGCATTCTTTTCTTACCAAATCTATAATTGCCTTCTCTCTCGATGTATGCATCTGTCTTTGTCGAAACATTGCTCCCAAAGGTAACTATAAGTTCTATAAGAGTATTAACATCTGTGATTAGTGAGAAAAATAGCTCATGTGATTTTTTATAAAGATTCATCAAACTTCAATCAAGCGACGTAAAACATTTCATCTAGGATATAAGAAATACAGCTGAACCCAAACAGCATTCTGTTACAGCATTTTGTGTAGTGTCCAAAACTGCTCCATTTCTTATAGCATGAGAAAATGAATAAACGCAAAATTATATTTGATGATTTTGTAGATTAAAATGCAGTATAGCTGACATTTCACCAACTTCCCGGCCATTGGATCTGTCCGAATAACTAGGTTTGTTTGGGTTGATGGATATATGAGAGTGAGAGATTGGTCTGAAAAGTAATTCTGACTCAAGTGATGTGGATAAAAGTCGTGACCAAAGTGATCCAACTTGTACCAATAGCAAATAATATACGAATACACAAGAGGTACTGTATTAATAGAGATAATGAAACCTTTGTAAGGTGAGCAAACTAAACATGATAGTCAGTTTATTTTTTCTTTTCATCAGAAGCACTTTTGAAGTTAGATGCTAATATTAATTTATTACATAAACAAATTTTCAATACTGAAAGTTATAACGAAATACTTTAGTTTGTATAATATTTACCTGTACCGTGGGCGAAAAGTGCTCATAAATATGTAATATACTTAGTAGAATGTTCATTTTAAATTAACAGAAAAGAAGAATGTTTTTAATATATGTAAGAGATTATTATGGGATAGTTGTGGCTATGTACATGTTATGTGTTGACCTAGTCAAGTGAATTTATGTATTTCACGGTTTTAAGAAGGAATATTTAAGACATATCAAGCAATAAAGGTGAGGCTAATGATCTTTGAATATCTGAGTTGATTCTTGCATAAAGAAAAGTTATTATCGCTTCGTAACTGATATTTTACCAGACGGACCAGGTTGACGACGCTATTCTATAGAGTCGTTATAAAAATTTGGTTTACCAAACCCGGGATCTTTTGAAAATTCAGTTCCCGAAGAAGGAAAGTAGGGCTGAATTTACTTGGATATTACCATTTATGAATACGAACTTAACCGTATTACGAAGCGGTAAGGTCATCAAAAGAAAAATGGATAGTGAAATAGTGCAACAGGAATCTAATACCAGTAATCCAGGTGAAATTATTGCAACACCAAGTTTGTCATCTGAGGATCGACTTTTGTTAGCTGTGCAGCGACAAATTATGCAAATGACGACTGAGATAAAACAAACCATGGAACAGAAGCTCAATGAATCTAACACAAACATGGAACAGAAGTTCTATGAAGCTAACCAGACCATGGAACAGAAGATAGAATTGAAATTCAACGAAGCTAACAAGACCATGGAACAGAAGTTCTATGAAGCTAACCAGACCATGGAACAGAAGATAGAACTGAAGTTCTATGAAGCTAACCAGACCATGGAAAAGAAGATAGAACTGAAATTTAATGAAGCTAGCAAGCAGTATGAAGAATTAAGTAAACGAATAGAACGGATAGAACTGAAATCAGACGATACGAAACAAACAATCGTCCAGGTGATGAACGACATATCCTCGCAGTTTGAAGAGAAGTTAAAAAGGTTAGCCGATGAGTGTCAAGAAAAGCACGATCATCAAAATCATGAAATCTGTGCTGTAAAAAAGGATTTAACGTTAATAGAATCTTCCGTTAAACATCAAAAGATCCAGTTGGCTACTATGCAGGAAGAAATTAAAACGTTACAGGCTAGAGACAGCATTTATCGCAATAATCTGGGCAGTGATCGCTTCGAGTTTCCCCAATCACCGGATATAAATACGCCTTCGCCGGAATCTGAGGAGGATATTATATTAGAGGAAAATTGTCCGAAGATCACTGATGAACGAAATATAAATGGTATAATGACACAGCACGCTACGGACCGGAACAATCACACCACAAGAACAAGGAGTGAGAAAAGAAAGGTAAAGCTAAGTGTCAAGATGAGCGAAATCAAAGCCATGAGTAAATTTAGTGGTAAGTGCAATGAAAATGCTAGTTCTTTCTTAGAGAAGTTCCAAGACGAATGCAGTATAATGTCTATCGACCGATCACAATACATGAAATTAATACCCCATGTATTACTCCCACCTTGTTCCTTATGGTTTAAGGCAATACGTGATCACATTAGTACATATGAGGAATTTAAAGCGGCATTGATCGCGAATTACGAAAATGACTTTTTGCTGGCAAACAGAGATGCCACTCTTAGAAATCAACATTTCAATCCTCGATTGCACAAATCTATTGTAGAGTTTGTTATAAATGTCTATAATGAATTAAAGGTTGTTAATCCCTTGCAATCGGAATCAAGAATAATTGCATCGATTCGCAATTTGCTTCCATTTAAATTACAGCAGATCTTATTTTCCACACAGTGTATGAGTTTCAGTCATTTATTAATGCTTGTACAATGCTACGAAACTCAATACCATGCTATGAATCTAACACAATCAGGAATGGGTAAAAGTAAGAATAATTCAGATCATTTGGTCCCTGTTCGGAATTTGAATATCCGAAGTGTGAATAATAATGAACCGAACCTAAGACGAGTATACTCTAGCAATCAAAATGAACAAAATAGACAAGGCTATGTAAGGAATCCGCCTAACCTAATCAACCGAAGTAGACACAAAAATAATAGAAATACATGTCGAAATCCTAGAGATGCTATCAATCCTATGTATAGACATAATCATTGTTCACGAGATGGTACTTCATATCCAAATTCAAATCACGATGAAAGACATGTACAACCTAATGTAGAACCTAACCACGATTGTGCGGTACAATGCACTTTATTAGATTCATATGCCAGTGCGAATGTAACATGATTACCGTTAACGAAATTAGGTTAAACTCATGTTGGTTATAGATTCTTGTGAATTTTCGTTTTAAAGTTTGTGTTAATATTAATAATGAAAACGACGGTTATAAATATTTGAAATGCATCTAGTTAAAGAGTTAGTAGCACCCAACATTCTTGATTAAATAAATAAGAATGAAAAATAACAATAATAATGAAAAATGTGTTTATTTAATAACAAAAAGGTGTCTTTTGTTTCTGTAAAATAAATTTATTTACTTCCATTTGATTATTCAAACGTAGGTTATGTTTAATTTTTATTCTTTCTTATTAATGTGAAGAATCATAATTCAATTTATAATTAGTTAAAGGCAAAAAATTTACTTTATATCAGATTGATTTGTGTTTAATTGTCAAGGATTATGTTAAGAATAAGATCCATTCTATAAAATCAATTATTCAATGACTACCTTGAGTGAAATTCTTCTTTATTTATGACATCTTAGTGCTACTATGTATACATTACAATTGCAACATCTAACTTATTTGTTATACAATGCGCCCGAAAAGAATAAATATTATTTGTCACATCATCGTTTGTAATAATGATCGAAACTAGTAATCTTGATAATCTGTGTTTCACCCTCGTTAATTATATTCCTAAGCGACGATGTTTTTTTTTAATGATAAAGAATAAATAATAATGTAATAAAAGAGAAATATTAATGAAATCAAAGATTTATTGTAAATGTATTTATGTGAATGATAATAACTAATATTTTATATATATATGAGGGTTAACAAAAAAATAAGGAAGATATATACGAGGTGTGATCAAAATATAAAGAACATATTTAATGTACGAACATTAATCTAATCAGACCAGTGGTTCTTGAATATAAAAGCCAAGCCTACTCATGACTTTTATATTCAGTCCCTTTATCGGGCGACATTTTCTATAACGAAATACTTTAGTTTGTATAATATTTACCTGTACCGTGGGCGAAAAGTGCTCATAAATATGTAATATACTTAGTAGAATGTTCATTTTAAATTAACAGAAAAGAAGAATGTTTTTAATATATGTAAGAGATTATTATGGGATAGTTGTGGCTATGTACATGTTATGTGTTGACCTAGTCAAGTGAATTTATGTATTTCACGGTTTTAAGAAGGAATATTTAAGACATATCAAGCAATAAAGGTGAGGCTAATGATCTTTGAATATCTGAGTTGATTCTTGCATAAAGAAAAGTTATTATCGCTTCGTAACTGATATTTTACCAGACGGACCAGGTTGACGACGCTTTTCTATAGAGTCGTTATAAAGTGTATTGAGAAAAATATTCAACTAAATCTGAGTAAGTTAAGAAAAGTATACAGAAAAAGTGTTAAAGAATATGCATTCAAAAAGTCTAGTGATAGTTTTTTTAAGCTTATGACAAATTAATTGCTGGACAGGGAAGAATGCCTCTTGAGAAGTGAAACTGAACAATGTTTTGGCATTCAAGTATATTTTGATACAAGTGAGACACTTATATGCAATGTGAAATATATCTTACCGACTAATTAATGTTAAGTATTGATCACAACGTTGAACATAACAACACATATTCAATATCAAGAAATAACTTAGGCATACAAGACAGCACTAATACTATTAATATACGTCTGCAGTATACAAATGAAAAAGACGTTATCTAACATAACGGAAAATGGCTGAACCGTTTGATAAGGTTATTTAACAATTACCTCAAACTGGGTTGTTGTCACGACGTATTTATTAAAATGCGTATTCTAACGAATGAGAGAGGGTTAAAGTTGCGTAACGAGTGAAGCGCTTCACGTTATTGAGATGAAAATTAATACAGTGAAACCTCTGAATAAAGGACACCAATGGGACATGAGTTATTGTCCGTTATTGAGAGGTATCCGAAACAGAGAGGTTACAGAAATTTAAGTTCTTACAACAGTAGTTGTGTGCTGTAATATACATTAAATACATTGTGTATGTAAGTAAGTATGTAAAATTCAATATGCAAATACTCTATTTAGTATTTGAATTACTGGAAGAGATGAAGGAGAAATTCATTTCCGTTAAATAATATTAATATATTTTAGCGGGGAATGTGTTAATATATTCGTAAACCGGCACTGCAAAATATAATGGGTGTATGTTAATTTTCTTAAGTACATATCATCATCTTGTAAGCGTTTCTAATTTATTTCAAATTCTCAGAACCTTCTCAAAAGATGCGTTAGAAGAGATCGGCTAAACTCTTTTTTAGCGAAAAACGAATAACAAAACTCATTAGCAAAAGTCTTCTAAGAATCCTCAGTACGATTGCGGGAGAAAAATATGTGTGCGCGTTTGTGTACTGGCGTGGTATCTTCGTTGGCGGAAGGGATGAAAAGGCATATGAGAGTAGATAGGTTTGTTGAACCAGCCCCAATCACAAAGAATAACCTCTTAGAGAAAGTGAAAACGGAAGCCGGAAAAACTCCAACCCAGACTTGTTCCAGTATCATAAGTAAAAGAAAAATCTTGTTTTTGCTAAAAATAAAAGTAAGAGAGGAAACATTGGTCGTTGAAAATGTTATTGTAAAACAAACAATGTTTGTTTGGTTATCTATGAAATTTTCTGGAAAGATCTTTTTGAAACGTCTGGGGGAAAAGAGGACTGGTCGCGCCCGAATCTGAGAGTGTCCGTAAAAGGGAGGATTTTGTTCCATAACGGAACATATCTTTACGCCGAAAAAAAAATGTGTTCGTATTATAGAATTGTTCGTCATTGAGAGGTTTCCGGTAAGGGGGTTTCACTGTATATACTTATAAGTTCTTTTAGAAATGAGTAAGCACATATCAAAGCATTTAGAAAAAAATGTTTTAAGTGAGGAAGTGGGTTAGTATCCATAATTTTATTTATTTAAGAATGATGACATTCAGTTTATGTCTTGTGCCACGGCAAAACGGATGAACCATTAGAAATTATTTGTTTTTTACTATACTGTATTTAACATTGATCTCGATGCAGATTTTTATAATGTTACATTCATTAACATGTATGCCGTAAGATCTTTTGGTTTAAGAGACCATTGCTTACTTTCAGCCATCCAATGAAAGTTCTTGTATTATTTTTGTTATTCATTTAATAAATACTGAATGAAGGCAGGCCTCAACAACAATTGGTATAAAACTGTGATTCGCACCACAGATTTCTGAACATTGGCCGAAGAGTAGGCCTGTATAACTGGCTACATAAATATATGGTTTTAAAATGTGAGCACATCTTCCATTATCTTCAAATATACGCTTTAACTGGCAGAGGGGGCAAGTTCCAGATACGTGGTCAATATGTAAAAATGATATCGTGTACAATACGCAATCGTGTACGTGGTCATTATGTAATCGTCTGTCTAATCATCACGGGAAAATGAATGAACCATTTGAAATGACATTGTAAAAACATTTTGCACGTAGAAAAAGGGCTTAGCTGACATAAACTTTGACAAAATTTGGATACAACTTAGAGGAGAAGGAACTGCCTTAATATAAAATTTCAAGTGGAAGAGTACACGAGAAGTGAAAATGATTTGAAGTTTAACAGTGGAAGTCAATCAGTTGCCGAATTTGATGCATGTTAACGAAAAAACAAAAACAAGTAATTTTTAATAGGGTTTTCACACATGATTAACAGGTAATTTACCCCAAGCGCTCGGATATTTCTTTTGTATGTCGAATGTGTTTAGCTGTGCTGAAAGTAGTGCTGACAGATTACGAGAGTCGTAAAAATCTCTTTTTCATTTGGTTTCAATATTAAGCTTCAAATGAACCCCATAACTTTTCCCCATGTGAAGTTTCACTTTTTATTAGTTAAGCATATATTAAGATTTTGTAAATAATGTCCGAGTTTGCCAGGGTGTATCACCTGACCACTTATTAGTTAACTCGAGCCGGTCTTTAATCGTGTTTCATATTTTACCATATTTTACCATATTGCTTATCATAAGCGGGAAAAGAGGATTAAAAGGTATTTAAAAGTAGTGTATTTCCCCAAACTCTCATCATAGAAACACGAAAATCTGTATTTAAACCCCTTCTTACAAATGGGTGATCCCCTGTTCCATCGTTTTCCGAAATTCGGCCTGTGGTAGAGATAGGGAGGTAGCTGCTCAAATTTGTTAATTTTCTGTTTTGTGTTAGGAACCAAGATGCATAATATTAGGAAGCTAAATATCCAATCTTTAATTCTGGGTCACGATGATTCAATGAGAGATCAAGTTTTTTTACAAAAAGTTGAGACTGTTATATTTGGGGTTTACGTGCAAGTTGCTCCATGCAAGGTTTTTAGATTAATTCACACTTTTCACGGGTCACAAATCAATCATCTTCCTTAAAATGATTGAGTTGGTTGATTGCTAGTTTGGCATCGCTTTCAGCAAAAAGACTATATGAGACATCGACTTAGAGCTTAACTTGAGATCCAATTAAGGTTCTGGGGCGCCGTGTCTCAGTGATAGAGCGTTCACTTCCGGTGCTTGGGGTCCCTGGTTCGATCCCAGCTCGCGCCGTGTGGACTTTGTGGTGGACAAACACCATGCTCGTGGGTTTTCTCAGTGTTCTCCCGTTTCCTCCCACTTTCTTCATTCCACCCTTTTCACTCATCTCTCATCATCACCGTCTCCTTTAGCCTAACCGGCATAACCGTGGGTCGTAAAACTTAAAAAAAATCATTTCATTGTTTTTAAAAATAAGCTTCCATCAGGAATCAATCTCTTGGGAGGGTTAATTCCACAAAATGTTACGTATCTTTTCTATCAAATATGAGTATAACCAAATAGAATATGAAGTTCCAGAATGCATCCCGTCTTTCCATTCGGTGAGAACACTAAGTTATTAATCATATCCTCATTAAACAGTGAGCATGATTTGTTCCTCCAACATACTGAAGGACATAACAATAAGAATAGACTATACCACATTTTCTTTCCTCTTCTTTTTACGCTTTCATCCACAAACTAGTATTTCATTCATCAACATGTTGTCACAAAAAAGTGTGTTCAGTTGACAGTTAAGACGGGTGTACGGTACACTTAAAGGAACATGTGATGATTCATTAAGCAAGAGTTGTTCCCTACTATACTTAAAAATGCACACTTGTCGTATTATCTTTCTAAAGACAAAAACAATTATATTTGTATATGTCGACGGTATCTTACTTCTTTACGAAAGTAAAACTAACTCTAAAACTTCCGACATGTATGCACTGCATAGTTTCGAAGTTTAAAAGCTACCTTCGGTTCCACAAATATTATTAACACTAACATACCAATGATACTTTTGTGTATAACTCAAACCGTTTGCCGTTATATTATGCCAGATTGGAACCCGTTGTTGTAAGTGCTCTGTCCTAGAACGGAATTGTGATTGTTCAGGTAAAACTGATATAAATTATTCTAGTTTACACGGGGATGATAGTGCATAGGTCATTTCTACTGTATATCAATGACACGGACTAAAGAGAACTTGTGACTACATGAAAAGGCACTTGTTGTCCTTTAAGGTCAATACAACAACTAAAAGGCTAATACTAGCAGTACCTCAACATGCTACACCATTACTTAGATACAACAGAATCATACAGCAGATGTGTTTACGTTCAGAACACTATTGCATCCTGCAGTTAGTAATAGGCTTACCTGGGTGGAAGTAAGGTAACTATTTTCTACTACTTTCTTGGGAAAAGAACGTTTTGCTGTGTGTAGAGTGCTCTGAGATGGTCTATCTTTTGTTTGTATGAAACAAATGTTTAATAAATGCAAGAAATAAATTATTAATAATATTTGAGGAAAGACACGAGTGTAGTTAAAAGAAAGAAAAGAAAATGTAAACATGCATAACTGTTTCTGGCTATATATTCTATCCTAAACCATAGCCACTAGTCTATACGTAGGTATAATGTGGGAAAAATGCAAGAAAAAAATTAATAATAATAAAAATGAACATATAAAATATATTTTTTTAAAATAAAAAGCGTCTCTCAGAAAGGATTTGCAAGCAGGTCTGTTACTCCGGGCTCCGAAACGTTAACTACAAGGCCACCAAAGAAATCTTATCAATGTTGATTTGTTTATTGTATACACATTGCGGATAGTCGAAATTGGAACAATATGTCATTGGAGTTGGTCAATTAGTTCGAATAAAATATGTGTGTTATACATAGCACAATCCCTTCAAGAACATTTCCACTTGGTCAGTAATCCACATGGTCGAAAGAAAGAACCAAATGTGACATATAAGACACATACCTGAGAACCATACATATATGACTACAGAGATGGCGTGTGTGAATGGAAACTTGATCCACGACTCACTTCCCCACCACCTACCGTGACCCGCTGTGACTCAAAACCCACCATAATCACTCTGACCCACTGTTACCAACTCCGAACCACCGAAACCCATCAAATCAAACACATTATCCACACCCTCGTCTCTAGTTACTAAAAAGTTTACACTTTTAATAAAGCAAGCCAATAATCGGCTTTTACGTTTCAATGGTCCATTGCTCAGGAACCGCTCTGTTAAAACACCAGTGGATATGACCTTTATGATATATAAAGCTAAAATGTTTGTCATGGGCCAAATTTTGATGAATTTAAATTTCATTATTATATATAATTATTTCCTTCCTGACCTACAGATACTTTTCAGTGCAAAATGAGATGAAATTTGAGTGTCAAATCAAGGTAAAATACACCAACGTATTAATAACTAATATTTCCCATATAATTATTCATGTATTAACATTATGCATGTATGCATGTATAATTATGCATGCATTATTGTATTAACTAATACAACAACGTAACTAATATTTTCCATATAATTATGCATCACGTGCAAAGGGGATCTCCCCGCAATGCATTTGTGGACTCCCTACCTTCTTGTAGGCCACAAATACGTTGGTTTTGATGTCACAAAGTGAAGTGTGACAAAGAGGAGTCGAAAAACCGATCGACGGTCCCAACACTGTAGTCACTTCTCGGGTCACAGTGCGCCACTGGTAATGCTTCATGTTTAAATTCTTAGGTCTGTGCTCATCTAAAGACTCTGCTTCGCACTCTAAGCCTCATATTTGCCATCAAACTAGCTTCATTATCCAGGCCGACCATCCCAAGAAGTGACGAGACTGTCCCAGAAGCATTTATTGCTTACTTGTGGGGGCACATATATCCGGTGACGGACGGGCCCTCGGGCGTTGTGTTTATGGAGAGAAGGTGCGGACATATTTCCTAATATGAAAACTCTCATGTCAGATTTGAAGTTGTTCCAGTACCAAAGCCCAAAACGGCCAGACACTGCTGATCGCTTTTGGCTATTCCACCCCATGCGCCACTTGCGCTAGGTTTGTTTTTGTGTTTCACGGTACAAATTGAACTGTTCCTTTCTTGTAACACACTCCTAGCTACGGACCAGCTACATATGACAACTAAGCTTTCAACCAAACCAAGCTCAGCTGACGCATGGTTTGAAATAGCCAGGAGCGATCTCCAGTGTCTGCCCGTTTTGAGCTCTGACACTTTCACAACTTTCAAAATGGCATCTCGAAAATTGGCGTATCCACACGTTCTTTCCCAACCCACACAATGCCCAAGGGGCCCGTCGGTCATTGGAGTTACGAGTCCCACAAGTAACGAATATCTCCTTCTGTGATTCTCGTCACTTCTTTTGAGGATCCTGCTGGGGCTGGTTTCATGATAATATGTGACGCAGAATTACGCAGCAGAGTCAAGAGATGAGGGTGCAGAATCAGAAGATTTAAACACGAAGCCTCTCGAATGGCGCACGGTGACCCAAGAAGCGAAAACACTGGCGGAAACGTCAATCGGTTTTTTGACTCCTGCTCGAGCATACTTTGCTTTGTGATATCGATAAAAACATATATGTGAACTACAGGACCTATTGGTTCTCATCATACCCATATCGACTCTGGTACTTACCGGTCAAGAAAGAAGGGAGTTATTGGAGATGCCCTTTAATGTTCCCATGTGATTAAACTTATAGTTTAAATTTTATGTCCATTTTATTCACAACTTTATGACTTGATTGCCTTATGTACTGAACGCTCCGTATAATAAACACAATCTTCAGTAATTAGTATAATTGAGAACAGTAGAAATAAAATACGACATACTTAAGTTTTTGTTTCCGAATAAATAATTGTTTTTCAATTTCTTTGTCACTAAAATCGATCGTTTTCGACTACTTTTACAAATCAGCCAACTACCGATTTCCAATGCATAGAAAATACTCCCTTAATAAAAGAGAATTTTAAAAATTCTGCGACTTCTTCTGTTTATTTATAATAAATAATCAATATACTGAATTTCAGCTCTCTAAGTTAAACGGCTTGAGAGATATTCAGTTTTTCGGAAAACTTCTGATTTTCTTTGAGATATGTATTAATGAAATTTATGCGCATACGATAATTTCGCGATTGGAATTGGGGCCTGACTATATGCCAAAAGTCATTTCATTTGACTTGGCAATTTAGCAGCGATGATCACGCACACATAGTTACATTCAATTTTTATATAATAATTCATATATTACATATGATTAAAATACTTTTTCAGTAGTTAGCTCCTCTAAAACCTCACAGGCTGCGTCTCAAAAGCCAAGTAATAACTCCTATTGCTATTATTACAATTGCAAATATAAATATCCAAAATTGCCTGAAGTTCTTTTTTCGGTAGAAACAATTGAGAAAACGAAAAAGGGAGGCCTTGAAAATAAAATGTAGTCACATTCGCCAGTGTTCTGAAGCTGTCTACAATGCACTGAGTAGAATGGGTCGGTGGATCGTCATGCGTCGGTGAGTCAGATCGGATCGTTGGGTCAGCGTGGGTCAGAACGGGTCGATTGGTCAGAGTGGGTCAGAGTATGTTACGTTCTGTTGATCCACCAAATCAAAGACACACTCCATCTCTGGACTGCATACAGGGATAAAGTAGTCATATATGTATGTTAACCTTCCTGACTATATTTAACTTCTACTAATTTAGGATAATGTACAAAAAATTCAAGAAATGAACTATTAATAACAAGTATAAACATATAAAAACGTATTTTGAAAGAACAAATAATCCCTGCCTGCCAAGATCCAAAGTTACGTTGCTCCACTCAACACACAGATACCTTGCGAACTTATCCACAGCTTAACTTACAATTTGTGGTTTCGAATCTCTATTTGTACTGTATGTGTTACGTAACAATGCTACAAAATGTCATTACTGGTGGTACCACAACATTGAAGACCCATTTCGTAGAGTTATGAAGTCGCTGTTTTATCCCCAATCAACCCGATATATATTGGATAGATTTATATATTGAAAACAGTAAGTTCCCAGGGGATTCGATTTTAAGCTACAGAACAAATGCTTTTGGTTAACTGCCGCAGACTGCTGCCCCGAAATACAAAGTTTACGGAAAAATGAACAGAATGAGACTAAGTATGACAATGAGAGTAACAAACGTTAGAAAGTCCTTCTCTGTAGCTGATTAATAAGGGAGAAAACGTAAGTTAACTTGTGGACTTGTGGACTATATGTGATATGAGGTGAGGTGGTAATAGAACATAATCTGACAGCGTTTCAAACTCACTGTATTATTAACTATACTGTATATGTATGTTGCTGTATGATCATGGGGATCAAGGTGAAAAAAACGAACACGGTGGATCTCGCTAACTGACGTTCTCTCAGCTATATTTCATACTGTAAGTAAATCATATTTTTATTAATAATGCAAAGTGGACTAAATACTACGTGACATTACCTCACTTCGAGTGGTACAACTTCAATGTAAATGTTACCTCACCCTTTGAAAGACATATTTAATTAGCAGCATTGTTTTAATCATTAATGACTAGTGTGTAGTTTGCTTACACTTAACAGTTTCGGGGTACTAATTTTGTGTACGAAAGAGCAAAAGTATGAAAATAAGAAATATTTGTGATTAATAGTGAATCTTAGCTACAATGAATGTAATTGTAGCTAAGATGATTGAAAGTAGGAACAGGTAAGTTGTAATACAATACCGAAGACATTCATGTGGGTTTTATTTCGGATCGCCGTCAGTGGCAGTTTAGCCAATGGTTTTTATGAAAGCAAGGGACTTGCTAGACATAGCTAGTAAAAAGTGGTAAATAAAATTCAAAATTTAAATGGAACTGTGGTAGCTCGCAGAAAATGGCTGATTTAACAACACGTTCGATAATAGCTGGTGTAATAGCTGATTTAAGACCATATTCGATATGGCTTGTGCAGGTAAGTAGACAGGGTTTTGCGGCTGTTGTTCTAAGGAGCCTGTGTTCGAATCCCAGCCTGAGTTGAGAGTTACTTTTTAAGGAATTAAACTTTGTAAATAAGGTTCTCGATCGATACTGAAAAAGATTTAATCCATAAACGGAGAAAAACCCAAGACAGACACGGGGGGAAGGAATAAAGACATAGACCGTTATTCTTGACACGTTAAAGTTTAATATATTCCCGTGACCACACAAACGGATAAAGTAGTCATACATGTATTTTAACCTCCTGACTACTTAACTCCCACTAATGTCTACAAAAATGCAAGAAAGCAATTTTTAAGAAGAAATATGAACATATAGAAATGTATTCTGAAAGAGAAGAAAAGCAAACTATACCAGCCGTGACACGAAACTGGGTTGCCCACTCAAGAAGCAGACTCCTTACAGAATTATCCACAGCAGAACTTGTGGTTTCGAAGCTCTATTTATACTGTGTGTGTTACGTAACAACGCTATGAGATGTCATGAATGGTGCAACCACCTCTTCCAAGACCCGTTTTGTAGATTGATTGAGGAAAAAAAGTGATTTCTTAAATCTACAAAACGGATCATATATACAAGGTGTGACAAAAAAGGTACGGCAAAACTTCAGGGGTGGATTCCTTATTGATAGACAAGCAAAAAGGTTCAGATGACACATATGTCGGGAAATGCATCGATAAACAGCTACGGCCATTAAACCACCTTATGGTGTGAAATAGTCACATTCTAGTCTCTCCTTATTGTTACTCAATTTAAACCTTAATAACTCAAACCCTAATTAAGCTAGGAAGATAATTTTATTACGAATGTATTTCAGAAAAATAAAGCTTTCCGCTGATATGCATTTTGTGAGTGTACCCATAAAAAGAAAAAAATGACACCCCAAAATCCTGATGCAAAAACAAAACAAGTAATTACCCTTCACTGGCTGCCCTGGTACCCTCCAAATACTTAAAATACATTTTGGCAGAACGCATCGTTCTTCAGAAATATCTTCCCACACACGGCGCAAGCTAACTTTGCACTTTGAAACCGTTATTTTCCGAGCGAGTGAGATGAAAATGAGTGGAAATGGTTGATACTACGCATGCGCAAGATATGTTGCCAACCGCGATTATCCAAACTTCTCAGTAGTAGATCCTAAATCGTTTATTTAAAAAAAGAACTAGTTTGTTTATCACTGAATGTTTGCCTCTTTGCAAAGCATCACACATCTTCTCCACTATTTTTGCAGTTGGTAAAATTGATAACAATAGACCATCGTTTGCCCTTTCTTTCTCAAAGCAAGCTCTGACATTATATATCAGTTCCCTACTTAGACTTCTCATCGTAGTACTGGTCCCGAATTTTTAAAGAAGACCTTTTATCATATCGTTAATCAACCAAAGTATACGATAATTTGAAATCAATTCTTAAAATTAAGAATAACTGAATGTATCAAACACCTGAACGTGCCGGCATATAAAAGGGTAAAGAACTCATACAAATCCGAGATATTAAGACACAAAAGAATATATACACATAGTATTTTAGTTCTACAAAACACAAAAATTCAGATTTTTATACACCACTATAACACAATGCTAAGTAATACTGAGTGGAAAACATTCTTTCACACTTCTTATTTTGACCTTTGGGTTACCAGAAAAAGAAAAAAGAAAAGAAAAGAAAATGGTAGCCTCCCACACACCTGTTGGTGAATCGCTTAGGGTCTAAAACAAAAGACATGGCTTATTCATCCCTCGAAATTAGATAATTCCTATGCTTGTCGAGGTTTGTTCTTTGTTTGGGTTACATGTAGTGTGCTGGTAGATTGAAAATAAAGTGTTTGTTGTTAGGAGGGTGTTATTATCGTATTCCGGTCCAGTGTAGTGTGGATAGGCTAGTGTAATAGTATGTAGGTATCTCGGTGTGTGTTGTAGTGAATTAATATGAGTATGAATGTTATAAATCCGAAAGTGAAGCACACAAAGATCTCAAGGATGGGTTGCATCATGAAACACAACTTTCAAAATTAATGATGTTCAAAAACTCTGTGAAATTAGGTTCGGGCAAATTGGGAGGAAAGAATTTATATCAGTTTGTAATCACGTGAAGCAAACTGAAACTCAGTATTTGGAAGCACATGTAATTATGGATGAAATTACTGACAGGGTCGTTATCGGTCTCAGTGTTGTCGATAGTGATTGCAACAGTGATTCAGAAGAGAATACTGACTGTGACTTATCCGGAATAGAAGAAATGTAGGTGAGTGTTTTCTTTATGTGGGCATATACATAGATGAAAAATATTTGACATTTCATTATTATTTGTGGAATGCAACGTCTATTATTAATAGTAATGATCTAGATATACATAGACCAAAAGGTACAACGTATGAGTTATGAATAATACCTTACATTTCTAGATTCATGGCGAATATTTATTTCAGATGGCTACGCTGATAAGTTCACTTTTCTGCCTCCTAAATCACGGTCAGATGAGAGCCAAATCGCGAACAGCATTACGTCACTCAAGTGCAGAGTTGTTTTGCGCCGTGTATACTTTCCTACCTATACTATCTTCCTACCTTAATTAGGGTCTAAGTTATTGAGGTTTAAATTGAGTCACATTAAGGAGCGACCAGAATGTGACTATTTCTCACAATTAGGCGATCGTAAATCTGTAACGATGTATTTCCCGACATATGGTCATATGAACGATATTTGCCTGTCTGCCCATAAGGAATCCACCCCTGAAATTTTACCGCACCTTCTTGTTATACTCTGTATATGTGTGTGTTGGTGCAACTGTAAGTTCAAATGAATATAGATTATTTTGTCTTGATATTTATCTACAGCCAAATGATTTGGCATGCGAGCCAAAGATGGTTAAAGGCCGTAAATAAAATTGAAGATTTGAATTGGCAAGCATCAAAAGGCCACCAGAGTACTTTTTCATTTTCAGAAGAAAGAAAAGAAGTTTATACTTGGAATGCTGTAATGTTTAGCTGAAGTTATTTTGTTTTTTTAAAGTTCTGATTTGGACTTACATATTATGCAAGTGAATAGCCCTGAAATATAGATGCTAACATAAAAGAGTGAAAACAAAAAATACGAAGAAAAAGATTGGACTAGGGATGTTGCAATACAGGTCTTCAATTAAAAATTCAAATGGAACTAGGGCAACTTGCAGAAAATGGCTGATTTAACAACATGTTGAATAATATCGGGTGTAATGGTTGATTTAAGAACACACTTGTTATGACCTCTGTACCTAAGTAGACAGCTGTCATTCTAAGGTTCCTGTATTGAAATCCCAGCCTGGAATAAGAGTTTTTTTAATAGAAATGAAATTTTAAATGAGGTTCGCGATCGATACTGAAGGAGACTTATCCCATACAATGAGAAAAACCCAAAAGAAACACAGGAGGAGAAACAAACTCTTTATCATTAAGCGTTAAATTTTAATTTATTCCCATGTCTTTCACTCTTTCCTTTTGCTCTTTCATTCTTTTCTCATTTTTATAGCTTTCCATACTGTTTCGGTCTCTGCACGTTGCAAATTATTGTTTTCGGTTTCTTTGCATTAATTTATGTCTCTTATTACTTAACGTGAATGGAATTTCTGCAGATTTATACTTTTTCTTCTAAGTGGAGGAAAATGCTGGCATGTTATGCTTTCGGGTATGTATTTGCTGTTATTCTGATTATCCAACCTCAGTCAAACAGTGAAAATATTCAGCTACTGGAAAAGGCTATCATTTATTATATATCTAATCTCGAAAGTTTCTGACTGTACCAACATATCTTGGTTGTGGACTCTTTTCCAAGCGACGAAAATTGAGGGGGAGCAAATCTCTTACATTCAAGACAATAGTCCATGTGTCTAGAGTATAATACAATTCCTACCTGCATAATTTTGATCAATCTTGATCAAAGTTTTAACTTAAATGAGGTTCGGTCGTGAGATGATTTTTATCATTTCTCTTTCACGAGAGATCTTGAACAGGGAAATGGGAGATGAAGATATATAAAAATAAATGAAACTTAAAGACTCTTTGTACCACCAAACCCCTATTGATCAAATTTTCAACCTAGATTAAGTTCGAACCTGAGATGGTTTCTGTGATATCATTTTCATGGTGTAGGTTAAGAGATGGGGAGGGGAGCGACGTATAAGAAACAACGAAAAATGACCAGTATTAATGGCGAATTTATCATTTTTGGAGTCGCTGTAACAGTGACACATCTGATGCTGATTAAATCCATATTCAGCCTCGCAACTTGGAGGAGAGGAGACATAAAAATGATCGAAATAAGCAATATCAATGTCGAATTCATAGTTTACGGCTCGCTGAGATAATACAGACGCCGTGTCCCATAACATAGGGTGAGGAGAGGATATATAAAACTCATCAAAAATGATCGATATCAAATCGTGCTTTAGTAATATTAAAAAGTGATTGAGTAACGGAGGATATAATTATTTTTCCTCAATTTAACCCAAAGAAGGGGGTAATTATTATTATTATTATTATTAATAATAATAATAATAATAATAATAATAGAAACAACAAAAATTGACAGCTATGCTGTGAATTTGAACATTTTTTATTATTATGATTTGCGTACTTTTGAACTTGTATACTTACTTCAAAATATTATTTATTTCTGTAAATCTGTGCACTAGTTCCTCTCTAGGCCATCGAATAAATTAACTTCGTTGTGCACTTTAGTTCGTTCCAAAGATCAGAGCTGAAATAAGTAATATTTAGGTTGTAAATTCAGGTGACGTAATGGCCTTAGGAATAATACAGCTCTCTAACGTAGGTTCAAACAGTATTCACGCCGCAGTTATTTTTTTCTACAAAGTGATTGTGAAGAATCGACTAATCATACTGGAAAAGCAATACGTAAGAATGTGGAAGCACTTCTATCAGAATGGAGACGATTTAAGAATGTTGGTTGAGAAAGGGCAAGTGAATTACCCGGATATTCCAAACACACCATTAATCTGCAGTATACACTTCTCGAGTTATCGTTCTAAGAAAGAAACACTATATCATTAGTTATATAACGTTCGAATAATGTAATCGGTAGAATAGTGGTAACGTCGTAGACTTCCAAATGGAAAAACTAGGTTCGATCTCCCATCAGATAGTATGTTTCTTTCGCATAAAATAATGGCTGCAATCAGAGATTCATCTTCTGATGGAGAACCCACAAGTCATCACTGTTGATATCTCGAGTAAACAGTGTGTACGTTCTACATTATACACTGCAATGATAAGTATTTTCATATTTATATTCTTTCTCCATCTCTTTCTTTACGTTTCCCTATCCTGTCACTGCATTTTTCACTTCTCCCCCCTATCTCTCACACACACCAACACCATGTTCAAAAGTTAAAATGGAGCAAGAGTCTGGAGAATTTAATTAACTGGGAACTTCGACGTTGTCTTTTTCGTGGTCTGGAACACCATTTAAGCGCAAGGGAATAAGTAAAAATTTTTTATCATCTGAGTCACCGAGTCTCCGTCTTACTACAGGGTCACTACGACTTGAATCCTAGACCCAGTTGTGGATTATAACCTAAGCAACATCGTCCGACTGACACGATTATCCGTTTCAGCTCTAGCGTGTTCATTCTATCTGTGCAAATTACGTTACATCTGCAACAGATGAAATCAATGCTGGATGTTCGGGACAGATAAATTTTTGCAAAATAATAGAAAATGGTAATCTCTTGGGTTGTTTGAAAACAACATTTTATTGATACACAAAATACTAGTTCGACACAAAATTTTTTCTATCCTATTATTCAATGTGTTCATTCACGTTGAAATTTGAAACATGCTACATCTATGAGGAACAGAAACTTTTCATTTCGAACATTTTTAACTTTTCATTACGATAGAGTTTTAACTTTTAAAATAGGGTATTTCTGATAGAAATTTAGCAGTGAAATACAACTCATTCAATTTTCCTTTTTTTCTTTCTTTGATTCGTTCATTTTTGTTGAGTTTACATTATTAGTCTGAAACGGGGGCTATGACAGCGCTGTCTACTGGATTTACTAGAATGCATTTTGGATCATACGTCCAATGAACTCTACCGAATTTTCAATCGAACCACGCGGAAACAAATCATGTGTGTTAAACTTTTCACATTAATCTAGATGTGTCTCGAAGACCTGCGATTCTACTAAAAATTTAGTTCGCTATCCTTTATGAAAGTGACATATAAATGTTCAAAGCATCCTCTATATATTTGACGAGATTTGAAAAGTATGTTATTTCTATCTTACTGTTGGATTTCTGCAAATTGAACTTTATACGGTTAGTTTCCTTTCTTACTACGTTTGAATGCGACATATTTATCTGTTAAACCGATTTTTTCTCTTTCTCTCCTCTTCTCTCTCTCTCTCTCCGTCTCTCCCCCGTCCTCTCTCTCTCTCTACCTCATTTCTGAATCTCTGTGTAATAGACATAGATTAGTTTCAATTTCTCATTGTGTATGTTTCAGTTTCTCCATACATCAAATTATGAATATTGTTTAGTGTCGGTTTTGTTATTTCATTATATGGAAACTAATACATGAGTAGTTTGAAATTAGAATGTCGCTAATGATCTTAGCTAATTTCAATATGGGAGAGAAGAAAGTAGGAAAGAGAAGGGATGTCTTTACCTGACACGATTATGTGATAAAAAGGTGTATATTGGGTGGTCTAACTGCACCGCAATTTTTTGATGCGGAGTGTACAAGTCAGCAAAAACTGTGCGCTATGTTCAGAAAGTATTATTAGGAAATGACAATGCGTTAAAAATATTCGGGAGGGTGTTATTTAAGTTTCTACAATTATAGAGATTGTATAGTTTATATTATGGGTTCATAAATTAAAAATGCTTATGACCGTTTAATTTTAAATTCTTTTCAGATATAATCTGCGAATGTAAGTATGCAATGTTGTTTCATAGCCAACCATTATATAAATAAAGTTCGAGTTTTAAAAACAGGAGGGTGAATGATGATGTATATAATTAATATTTAGTAATAACATAGAAGTGATTTATTGAGTTTACTCTGTTAATTTGGTATATATATATATATATATATATATATATATATATATATATATATATATATATATATATATATATATATATATATATATATATATGTGTGTGTGTGTGTGTGTGTGGGTGTGTTTGTGTGTGAGTGCGTGTATTTATAAATACATTCCTCTTTGCGATAGCAAAAATACGAGGCAATGACGAATAGTAAATTTTAAGGAAAAAAAGAAATTGCTTACTTTCTTACCAGGACACCCTACTGAGAAACTGAAATCATATATTGGTGCTTTATTATCATATTTAGAATTTAGAGCTGCATGTTTTTAAAGTAATAAAAATCAACCAACCTCGACGTAGTAATGCACGATCTTGAATTTAGCGAGTCGGCGTCTTCAGAGGTACATGGGACACATACAAAGAAGATGAATCTTAATATTTCTTCTCACTTCTTCTTCTCTTCCATCTCTAATGCGAAGTAGAGATACATGTGTGTTGCATTCTATTCTTTGTTGATCGTCTACTTGTTCTGAGTTTATTGATTTTCGCAATTCTGATTTAATTTGCAAGAGAAAATATTGATCAGTGAACTTTTGTTTGTATCAACTTTGGCCGCTAGAGCTCTTAAAACTTTACAAGTTACTGGCAAGCTTGGCAACTATTGCTGTTGTAATTTGAATGTTCAATTGTAGGCGTCAGTTGCAATCTAGTAACTAACAGGTCGAAACCAGCATGAAGTTAATATAAAGTGTATTAGACAATATCGGATATAATAAGTGTTCTTTAACTTTTGGATGTTAATGTAACTACCATTGTTTAAAATACAAGGTGAGTTAGAAAGCTATTATATTTATTATATGAATAAGATGAATATTTATATACTTCCATATGTGGAATTTAAAATTGAAATGTATGATAAATCCGTTCTGCTCAAATGGGTATAGCACTTGATTAAATGTGTGTTCCATCATTCAATAGTCCTTTATACTTCAATTATATATTTGTTCATTTCTTCATGGCATATATTTCAGTAAATTTAGTTATTGTTAAAATTGATGTTATTAAAGTTTTGTTATTTTATATATGATAGTTTTCTAGAAATCACATTTTATTTTATCTCATATTGCCTCAACGATTCTTGATATTAGTAAAATTATTAAATTTGCTTTATTAAAAGTGCTTAAATTTTCCAAAAACAGTCAAATTAACTTATATTTTAGGAACATTTAAAATTGTATAGGCTACTTTGTACGGTTTAAAATTATATACTTCTGTGTAACATTATATTTGAGTTTCCGACTAGTAATAGTGGTAATATTCTTTAGCGGTCTGAAATCACCAGTAATAAGTGTAAAGTAATGTATTATGGTAGGAGTGGATATAATGAAAAGTAAAGAAAATACATTATATGTAACCATATATATATATATATATATATATATATATATATATATATATATATATATATATATATATATATATATATATATATATATATATATATATATATATGGTTACATATAATGTATTTTTGCTTTACTTTTCATTATATCCAGTCGTACCATAATACATTACTTTACACTTATTACTGGTGATTTCAGACATGCATATATGCTTCTCTTTACAGTAAGGTTAATAGTGTGGCATAATGCATTCTGGTCGTCCTCAGTTACATTTTAAATGTTGAAACTGGTAATCAAGAAACTGTAGTAAACAGTAATTGGGATTTATCCTTTCTGTACGAGAATAGAGGATTTTTTAGTGTAGTTCAAACGAAACGTTAGAGAAGCAGTTTACTTGTTCAAGGAGAGACGCCTGTTGGATGAGGATTCCAGTGACGAACATAAGTGCTGTAGATAATCTGGTTGTTAGTATTGGTGTTGGGAAAAGTCACAAATCATATAAATTATTGTTAATAGCACAATAACGAATGTAATTGTGTTGGAGAAGTAACAGATGCTCATCTATTCGTTCCATTCAATATTTCTTCTGATAAATTTACAGTATGCTGCAAGTCGTACCTTTTTCCTAGTATTTTCCTAGTATTTAAATAATATACCAAATTGTATTAAATTAAATTATATAGAACTAGCAGCGTTCACCCCGCTTCGCTGCGGTCACCCCGGAACGCAATAAACTTTGTTACTTAGATAATTTTTACTTTTTCACTTTCAAGTGATATGATAAAAACCATAGTAGATTGCAGTAAATGTTAACATTATATCGCCTGTCATTTATGTTAACCCGCCCCGCTTCGCTGCGGTCACCCCGGAACGCAATAAACTTTGTTACTTAGATAATTTTTACTTTTTCGCTTTCAAATTGCAGTAAATGTTAACATTATAGCGCCTGTCATTTATGTTAACCCGCCGAGTCACACGGTCATGCGGGTTGCATATAAATACGATTATTTTTACCTATGATGAACTAATAACAAAGGATTTGTACGTATGGACACCTGAATGGTCAATTATCTCAAGACACTGGTAATTGAAAATTAAAGTGATATGATAAAAACCATCTAGGGTCCAAATCCTAACAACCCCCCAAAAATGAAAGAAATTGGTTCAGCCGTATTAGCGTGATGAGCGGACAAAGGATTTTGTACGTTCTCTTTTATATATATAGATTATTTTCGTGTATAATTGTTCAAAATAAGACTACTAAGCTATGTTTAACTCCTATGCAATCTGTATTAATTGCAGCGCGAGGAAAACCGTCAGCCATACTTCATATTGAATTATTGCATTTCTTTCTCATAACTTATGATTGGGTTAAAATTTGTGCTTCGCTGTTTTCTAATTGTATAACCAAGTTTTTTTAAAAAAGAAATAACAAAGTTATTTGTAGGACGATCACTGCAGCAAAATGAAATAAGAGTATTGTTTGTAAAATATACTATTAAGAGTTATATTATCTCTATGGGTGTTAAAAAGTATACTATTATTTTAACGAAGGGAAGAAAGCCTCAAATTAGATATTATTTGTTCAAATATAAATAACGTACAAGTTTGGAAACAGTGTTAAGTGAAATTTAGAAATACGACGTTTCTCGACGTAATGAGTTGTTTTATGATTCAATGGTTCTTAATACTCAACCTTTGGAGAAGAAAAAGATAGACTGGCATTTTTCTGGTATTGATCATCGTGTTACTCAGTGCCGAATTCACTCATGGACAATAATTGCTTAAATGAATACAAATAAAGACCGGCAATGCGACATGACTGTTGCGTCTAATCTTTGGGATCAAACTGTTAATAAAAATTATGTACGACAAGAAGTAATGAAAAAAGAAAAACTGCCGTTACTTAAGTACGCAACGGGTACCTGTTCAACATGCTCGCTTAATAGCAAATTTGGTCTGTGCGCATATATATATATATATATATATATATATATATATATATATATATATATATATATATACAAAACATTTCTTTGTAAGAGTTGACACGTGTTCCTCAGTTTTAATGGTTAAGAGGTTCTGCTTTGAATAGTGGAGTAGTAACATGTCGTGAAGCGAACGAACTAGTTCAAGAAAATTTTCAGGGAAGTTTCATTGATGTTAGAGGCAATTACTTTACATGATTATGCTATATTATAAATGCGGTTTCATACGACGTTTAATAAATTAAAATTATCTTTAGTAGAGAACAGGTAACCAGTATTCATAATAGTTATAAATGAACTTCCATTTATGACAGTTGATTTATAACTTTACACAAATTGCTTTAAGTTCCAACAAATTTAATTTGAAATATGGGAATGTTTGTGACCTCTTAATAATTAACCTATCCCTTCTAGATATTTTAATAATGCTGCCGAGGAATTAGTATTTTATAGCAAACACAATCTACCTGCCATACATTGGTATGTTCAGAGTAAGCAGGGAAAGCAGATGAGCCAGTTTCATAGAGGCGACATTGGCAGTTCTTCCATTTGAAACTGCCATCGAACGCTACTCCAGAATCAGAAGGTTGCTGATGTGCAGGAGAAATTATGGTAGACCCGATTGTACATGAGTAGATCCTTCATTACATGTGTGTTTAAAAAAATTCTGATGTCGATATTTTGATGTTTTTACAGATAAAATTGGAGAGATTACCGATTTTGAATTTGTAATCGAAGTTGATATGACACACCCATAAGAAAAAGTCTTATTCTTTGTCCAGTGGGGATAAAAAGATTTAAAATGTGTTGGATGGACTGTTAGCTCAAAGTATTATACAGTACAGTGATAGTAATTTGTTCTTTCCGTGCCTTTGGAGAAAAATAAGACACAAGACCATCATATGGTAGTTAGTTACCAAAGGCTAAATATACGTTTGTATTTAAAACCCCAATAGATGGTACTGACGGAGATGTTATGTCTGAGTTATAAAAAGATTTTTTAAAAAATTGGATTCACCACGAGAATATCTGCCTGAGAATTTAACTATACATCAAATATAATATGAGAATTTTGTTTCAATTTAACTATTTTCTTTTAGTTCATCTGAAGGTTCTTTTGTTTCATCTCAAGTAAGGAATAATATTGTCTATTCCTTAAAATCAGAGAGCATCAATTGATTCTTTGACGACATAATATTTTACAGTCCTGATATAGAGGTACATAAAAATTTGTTAGACAAGTTGTTGTGCAAAATTTCGCGAATATGGAATAACTTTGTGAAACCATCTGTATTATTGTAGTAACACACTTCATATACAGAATGGCAATATGTATTATCTGTCAGGAAAGTAAATGTACACCTGTTTTTTGAGTCTGGCATTCCTGCGCTCCATCCATTGAGAGTATGAGAATTAAATCAATCAAATGTTTACTGAGGGACAAGAAGAAAAGTCTAATCTGAATAAGACATTGCAGAGGAGCACAAGATGTGAATAAGAATAGTGCATAGTGTAAATAAAGGGCGACACCGAAAGAGAAAGCCAAAAACAGCTGCTAAACGGAGAAAATAGAGTAAAAATTGTCGAAGTAGGAACATAAAATACAAATACAACAAATATGCAAAAAAAACTAAGCGTTTAACAAGCAACGATCTTGGTGTAGTGGTTAAGACGGTAGATTACAAATCCAAAGAATGGCGGTTCGAGACTACTCCAAGTAGTACATATATATATATTTTTAAATAATGCATACAGCACATGAAAGGTGGTAAAAGAGAGCGTATTACCCGTTTAATATGTTAAGTAAAAACGAGTTAAAAATTTGGGTGAAATTTATTAGAGAAGTGAGACAATGAAAATGAGGAAGCAAGTATATTTATCAGGGGTTGTATCAGAGAGTGGTGACCGGAAAAACTGGAAATTTTCCTGAATTTCGCCCATGTGAATCTCTACGTAAGATAAATTTCTTCAGAAATGTGCCTATTTTAGAGAGAGAGAGAAATGCTCCCTTAACTGAGAGTGTGCTGCTTCCATTCAAATCAACGAGATGACAACTAGACACTTACATAATAAGAATGCCGAATGCAAACAGCCATAAAACAGCAAAGTAATAATTGCAAGCGTTATCACCTAAGGTTCCAAGATCTGAACAACATATCACTAAAATCCCAAATGCCAAAATATTGTGACTTACACAACTCCCCCTCACCCCAAATGTGTCCTGTGAAAACAAACACAAGTTTTGGGATGAGGGACCATATTGAGACTACAATATTAAACTATAATATATAAGTAGACTTTTAGCAGATTCGTATTCAGTTATTTTTTTCCACGACCAGTTTTATTGATATTCAAGACAGCAAAAGCACTATACTTGTTAACGCCAAAGTGAAGTTATAGCAACACTGCGTTACATAGTGAGTCATGCATATTACACTCGTGAGTTCTGCCAGCTACCTACGCACGCTGAATAACGCCTGAAGGAAGCAGCGAGGATAGCGATACAGTAAACGGAGCAATTAATGCATTACAGACATTTCAAGAGAAAAAAGAAAGATCCCTCTTTCCACACTTCATGCTGTAGTTTTAACTTCCATTTTCCCATCAACGTTATATGCCTAGACTATTGTACAGTTCCATTACGCTTAATCCAGGGCCTTCAAACAACTTTGTTCTACGAAGGAAAACGTAGAACACTACACTGATAGATATACCATACATAGACAGTTAAGTGGTAATGGATGAATGCAATTAACCCCACATAATATTGATTCTTTAAATATACATTAGTTTCAAACAATTAGTTCAACAATTAAAACAAACATTCACAAGACCATTATACCCTATCATATGTTAATTCCACTTCACAAGTGGTGGAAAGAAAAGCGTAGACTGACCGTAATATAAAAATCGTAGAAAATAGAATGATTTTTTAAAAAAAATACAATTGTGAACACAAGTGAAGGAAACAATGACAGTCAATGAAAGGAAGATGATCTGAGGTCGGATTTCGAGAATTAACTTGATAATGAGATGAAAACAGACTTTTATAAAAGGAATGGTTATGATGCGCTAGACACAACATGGTTGCTTGTTTCGTCTCGTATTGTGAAATTGTCTCGTTTTAGAGAGACGATACAAAGCCTGTGTTATGTCTTTGCAGTGGAAGATCTAGCTCGGGGGCGTGAGGCCTAGGACCCTCACACTTTCAAATTGACGAAAATAATTTAAGCTAATATTTATATAGTTTTGAAAATTTATAGTAAGGTCATGATATACTTATCATAGTATAAATTCAGGCATCCCCCAGCTTTTACGTTCTAGATCCGCCACTGGTTTCATGGCTATCCCGGTGTCATCTCGTGTTTCCGAAACGAGACAAACTGTTATCTAGTCTCCATTCGTCTAATTTTCTTTCGTAAACCTCATAATATTAGAAGTAAAATTGGAAGCCATGCGGCTTCGAAATGTAACGAAGTTTACAAGTTAGAATTGATAATCGGACAAGAGAGGGCTATGGAATGCTTTCAAGACATGTAAAACGCGTCAAGTCCAGACAAGGATCTGTCACGTCTCGTCTAGGAGAACGAGACGAGACCGACACTTTGTCTCATCTCGTCTCGGATTTTACAAGACCTATATTGTCTCGCCCATGCTGGATTGGAAGCCTCTCACCAGAGATGAAGTAGATCGTGGGCCGTGGGTCAACAGGACGTGACCCATTGCAACCCACCATCCGCCGTGACCCACCATAACCTACCTACCCACTACGATCCACCAACACACTCTGCTTAGTCCATTCTATATAGTGTCCTCTGAAGAGTGACGACTTTGTCTACATTTTACTTTTAGGATCTCCATTTTCTTCTTCTTCTTCTTCTTCTTCTTTTTCTTTTGCATTTGTTTCTGTTTACTTACCTGAGATGAATATATCTAACAAGGACAAGACAGACTTTGTTAAATGAACTTAGGGGCCATCTTTCGCGAGGTAGTAGTGCACATTTAAACTGGAAGAGCGCAATAGCCAGAATTAGCTTAGAAAAAGCGTCTCAAAGTTTCGACTCGCCGTATATATGGTATGACGGCTAAAATTATCAAGTGACGGTGTGTGAAAGTGTGGAGCGTTTACGACTCCCGTGTAAAGGGTCCAGAATTCGATTCCAGCTCGAGTAAAATTTGTTTTTGCTTTTTACGAATAAAGTAGTCATATATTACTACAATTAAAATATTAATTCACTATATGTTCATATATTCTAAACGATAGGAATTTTCAAATTAGTTGTAAAATTTTTCAATGTTTTATGTGAACTAAATACAAAATATAACCTAATTTGTAAATATCCCTAGCTGTATTACTGTTACCCCAGTCGTTTTTTCCGAAGTTTCGTGTCTATATCTGTGGACAGTGTGCGAATTGCAAGGGGGATGAGGGGGAAATCCGCTAGGGAATACTGGATGTATGTTACAACCAAAGCGGATTTCCGAATATTCCCCCTTGCAATTCGCACTCTGTCCACAGATATAGACACGAATAGTCAAGAAAATTTTTCATTTAACGACTTTACGAAATAGGTTATGTTTGTATCTAGTTCACATGAAACATTGAAAAGTTTTACAACTGGTTTAAACATTCTTATTGTTTCATGCATTATAAACATATGATGAATTAATATTTAACTTGTAGTTATAAATAACTACTTTATTGGTAAAAGCAAAAACAAGTTGACTCGAGCGGTAATCGAACACGCGATCCTTTACGCGTGAATCATGATTGCTCCACTCTCTGCCACACCGTCACTTGGGAATTTTAGGCGAGTCGAAACTTTAAGATGAATTTTCTAGGCAATTTCTGGTTATTGCGTTCTCCCAGTTTGTAATATTAACACTTTAGATATGCACTACCATCTCGCAAAAGTTCATTTAACGAAGTTTGCTTTTTTCTTGTAAGATATAGTCATCTCAGGTAAGTAAATAGGTAGAAATGCCAAAAAAGAAAAAAATAGAGACCCTAAAAGTAAAATGTAGACATATTCACCACTGTTCAGAAGATGCTATATACAATGCAGTAAACAGAGTGTGACAGTGGGTCGTAATCTGTCTGTAGGTTATGGTGTATCGCTGGTTTATGGTGGGTCACCGTGGGTGGTGGATTGCAGTGGGTCACATCTTGTTGACTCACGACCCACTAACCGACTTAAACATCTTGACCCACATGTCTCACTTGACACAAGACCCACTCTAATTCTGGTGAGAGATTTCCAATTCAGCATGGGGGAGACAATATAGGATTTGTTAAATCCGAGACAAGACGAGACAAAGCGTCTGTCTCGTCTCGTTTTCCGACACAAGACGTGACATGTCCTTGTCTGGACTCATCGCGTTTTAAACGTCTCCAAACATTCCATAGCCCTTTCTTGTCCGATTATCAATTGTAATTTGTAAACTTCGTTACATTTCGAAATCGCATGGCTTGCAATTTTACTTCTATTGTTATGAGTTTTACGAAAGAAAATTAGAGGAAAGAAGACGAGATAACAATTTGTCTTGTTTCGGAAACACGAGATGACACTGGGTTAGCCGCGAGACGAGACACAGGCTTCGTCTCGCATCGCTAAAATGAGACTATTTAACATCAGGAGAAAAAAAAAGGCCATCATGTTGTGTCTAGTGCATCATAATAATTTCTTTTCTAAAGTTCTGTTTTCATTTCATTATCAAATTATTTCTCGACGTCCGACATCGGATCATGTTTCACTGACCGTCACGGTTCCGGAACTTTAGGTGATAATGCTTGCAATTATCACTTTGATGTTTTATAGTTGTTTGTATTGCGCATTCTCATTATATAAGTGTGTGTTTGTCAACTCATTGATTTGCATGGAAGCAGCTCACTCTCACTTCCGGGAACACCTCTCTCTTTCTTTCTCTCTCTCTCTTTCCGTTTCAGAGGTGATGATAGACAAAAGGGCAAAATTGCATAGAAATTTTACGGCATTTCTGGGAAGATGGTCTCTGCGATAGGCACATTTCTGAAGAAATTTGCCTATTGTAGAGACTCACATATGCGAAATTCCGGAAAATTTGCAGTGTTTGAGATTACCACCCTCTGATACATACCCCTGATTAAATATACCTGCTTCCTCGTTTTCATTGTTTTACTTCTGAAATAAATTTCACCGAAATTTTTAACTCTTTTTCACTTACCGTATTAAACGGATAATACGTTCTCTTTCAATACCGCTGATGTGCTCCATGCATTATTTTCAAAACCTAAAAAAATGTACTCCTAGGAGCAATGCGAACCGCCATCCTTTGGATTTGTAATCTAGTGCCTTATCCTCTACACGACAATCGTTCAGTGGTAAACGTTCAGTTGTTGGAATATATGTTAGTATTTGTTTTTTATGTTCCAACTTCGACAATTTCTACTTTCTTTTTCTCCGCTTTCTCTGTATTGATTTGATTCTCTTATTCTAGATGGTTAAAATGCAGGAATGTAGTGGCTAAGACGCTAGATTGAAAATACAAAGGACGTAAGTTCCAATCCACTACAAATAGGACGATTTTTAATAATGCATACAACACGTGAGAGGTGGTAAAAGAAAGCGTATTAACCGTTTGAGGTGTTAAGTGAAAACTTTGCAAAAATTCCACTGACATTTATTAGAGAAGTGATACATGAAAATGAGGAAGCAAGTATATCTAATCACCGTTATGAATCAGAGGGCGGTGATCGATAAAACGAAATTGTTCCGAATTTCACACATGTAAGTCTCTACGATAGGCAAACTTCTTCAGAAATGCGCCTATTACAGAGAAAATCATATTCCACCGTTTGCGCTAACCAAAGTTAGTTTAACAATAACAAACGTTGTAGTGTTTTTTCCTTAGAACGATAAATTAAAAAGTCCATACTGCAGATGAACGAAGTGTTTCGGATGTCCTAGTAATTTCCTTGCCCTTTCCCAATTAACAAGAGGTAAATCGTCTCTATCATGATACAAGTGTTTGCGTCCACTTTCTTAAGGATTGCTCATTTGGTATGAGAAGTCACTCTGATTCTTCACAATTGCTTTGAAAATAAGATAACTTGAAAATGATTTGAAGCTATATTGATTAGCTGTATTACTCGCAAGTCCAGCACTTCACCCCTACATTATCTTCTCATGCAACATCATAAGCTAAATATTGCTAAGTTCAGCTCTGATGTTTGGAACAAACCAGTAATGCTCCTGTAATGACATTTCCACCAAAGTGCATGCCGAAGTTAATTTATTAGATCATCTCGGGACAATTTAGTGCCCATTAATAAACTAAATAATATACAATGGATTAAAATTACAGAAATGGTATCGTATTATACAGTAATTTCGCCGTGCAAGTTCAATACTTTAATAATAATAATAATAATAATAATAATAATAATAATAATAATAATAATAATAATAATAATATTAATAATAATAATAATAATAATAATATGCGGAAAGTGAGAATTAAATAAATCGTATGTGTAGTCAAGGTGAGGAGAAAAGCCTAAACTGAATAAGACATTGAAGCGGGTCACAAGCTGGGAATAAGAGTACTGCATGGTGTAAATAAAGGACGACACCGACAAATAAATTTAGAAACAGTAGGTAAACGGAGAAAAAAAGAGTAGAAATTGTTGAACAGGAAACAAAATACAAATACGAATACGGATGAGCACGAGCACGATGAATACGGCCTGATTAGACTGGAAAGCGAAGCCATGAAAAATGTAAGTATTAATGTGGAATACTTTTATTGTTGCTCACGACAGGGGTGCATCTCGTCTCGTAATTTTAGTGCATCTCGTGGGGCAGTTTTAGTGTATCTCGTCTCGTCTAGATAACGAGAGGACAAGAGTTTTTTTTATTATTACGAGACAGCCTCAAATGTCGTAATCACCAATATAAGTATATACTGTAGTTGAATGACCTGAGCCGGCTCAGTTGGAACGAGCCATCAACTCGGCTCAATTGAGCCGATGGCTCGAACTTTCTCGGTTGGGATGGGTCACCTACTCGGCTCATGTGAACCGGTTCGAGCCAGCTAAGTTGAAACTAGTTTATCGGCACGGTTCGACTCAGCTCAACTAAGCCGATGCCTCAAATCGGCTCGGTTCGGTGATCTGTTGGCTCGGCTCACTTCTCGGTTCGGTTCGGTAGTAAATGAGCTATAAGCCGAGCCGCTTGAGCCGTTGAGAAGCCTAAGCCCGGTCCCAGCTATTTTGAACATGTTTGGCTGAAGCCTATAACTTTTAACAATTTTTGGCTCAAGCCCGAATACTTGCCCCTAAGAACTCAAACGCAGAACGTCACCTATGTCCTTGCCTCCTGAAGACTTCTCGACGACCGAGATCGACAGTCAATTAGCTTTTACTATTCAGATACAAGCCGCATCTTTTAAAGATTATATACGGTGTTGATATAATAATAATAATAATAATAATAATAATAATAATAATAATAATAGTAATAATAATAATAATAATAATAATAATCATAATGACATTAAAATTTTAAACTTGACCTAAATTTGGCAAAACTTACTTAAATTAGAGATTTCGGGGAAAGGGTTCTGTACCTTCAAGACACACCTCTGCAACTATCAAAATTTTAGACTAGGGCGTTCCAATGAAGTGTCATCTAGAAAGTATTCTACCGTAATTTTTAAAGAAAATAACTGTAATAAAAATAACTGAATATCATGCAACAGTAAGGCATATAGTATACTAATTTTTAGGATATGCAGAGGTAAATATAAAAGCTTTGCTACAAAAATACCTACATAGACCATAATTCAATGAGCTCTGAAATACAATGTAACGAAATATCCTATGAGATTCAGTCTACAGAGCAACCGTTACTTAAAGAATGGACATACACTATTTCGGGAATCGAGACAAGACGGGAAATGTTTACGATATTTTTCGTCTTGTCTCGATTCTCATCTCCAAAGGGAGACGAAAATTTTGAGTTAGCCTTGTCTCGTCTTGAATGTAAAATGTTAATTCTCATGTTATTTTGTTTGTTTTAGAAACGAGATGAGAAATTCCTCTTCTCGTGGACAACATTAAACCAAACCGAAACATTCTTTCCAAATGTCACGTTTCTGCTTCTAATGGTATGACCTGAGCGATAATACGCTCCTAGCTGTTAATCTTCTACGAGATAATAATTATTATTATTATTAGTTTATATTTATTACCATTATTATTCCTAAAGATTTGATAGTTCATGTATTGAAACATCCGAGTATTCAAATATCTGAATATAATAAAATGTATTACATCGCCGATAAATCGCCATCAAAAATCATAATGTAAAAAAGAATGCAACGTGCATTTGCACAAGCACCTTGACCACTAAACCGCGTTCGCTGAAATTCGTCTTTAGCCTGGTTACGTTAGGTTTCTTTGTCTCCGCTTGCAACTTATATGTTATATTTCTTCGATTCAAAATGTCTTTCGTATTTCTTCCATGATGTCGGCAAAGTTTACATTAATAACTTGAGTTGTTCTTAAACCGTTGGTTAAAAGTTTTTTTTTCTCCACAGAAACTACAGATATGACAGATTGAATACTCGTACTCTCCATTTCTTTCAAAGCAGTCGCCATAACCTGGTCTAAGACTTATTTCCACCATGTTTCATATTAACCAAAATAAATTCATTTTTCGGAAGCGGAATTTTCACTTTCTGGATTTCGGATAGTTATGAAATTCAGTTAAACTCCGGAATTCTGAAGAATTCCGGAACTCGGAAAGAATCCGGAATTTAGAAAATTCCAGAATTGAGAAAAACTCCGGATTTCGAAAAAATCCGGATTTTTTCGAATTTCGGAATGTTAAGGAAATCACAAATTTCTAAATCCTGGATTTTTCCGAATTTCGGAATTATTCCAAAATGGGAATTTTCCGAATTCCGGAATTTGTCCGGTTTTACTTTCGGGAGTCCGGAAAGTAAAAATTCCGGAATTGGCCATCTCTAGTTTATACACAACCTTTGAGAACAATAAGCAAGTATGTGTCTACAAACAAACAAGTAATGCACAGCATTTTGTATCCTGCAATACGTCATGTATTAAAATCCGACAGGAGTTTCAGTATCTAACTAGAAATTGTATGTATCTAGCTACTGGAAACTGACGTATGAAGAATTGTATTGTGTCTTATCTTTTTGTGTCTTATACAACCCTGCAAAAAACTGAATACCTAAACGGCTTTCCTTAAATCCAAGTTGTAGTACTCACACTTTCATTCATTTGTGTCTATATGATCTTGTTTTTAAACCTTATTATATGATAACGTTAGTAAGCCTTTCTCTGCTCTTCCGTAAAGTTGCGATACGATCTACCACATGATAAGAACGAATTATCAATTAAACCAATTTATTGTATTACTACAAATCTGCTTCCGCCTCTGTTAACTCTGGTCGATCTCGTTGATCGCGACATATTTGCTTTTCTATATCCCTTTCTTCGTTTACTGAGCTAAACAGTAACTATTCTGAATTATACTACTGCGCATGCCTCGTAGATAAAAATTTCTGATACCAATAGTTTCCGTTATGTCCAAGGAATGTTCTTTTTCTTATTCTTTTTCTTATGACCCTTTTATTACATTATGTGAAGAACATGTAGGTCTAAATACCTCATGTATTGGATAGAATGTAGGTTTAACACTTCCAGCAAAGAAGGAACATGTGATCATAGTATACAGCCCACATAAGTTATAGCTGGCAATACAGTGGTCCAAATCCCTAAGGACACAGGGGGTGAGCGGTGTCCTACCCGCTGGTCTAGTGGCTAGCACGTACACCTTTGGTGTACGGTGTCCGGGTTCGTTTCCCGGCAGGAGAGCATTTATGATTTTTAACTGTCCTAGACGTTTCTGTTCGTGTCCCTTCGTTATAAATTATTAGAAAAAGAAAGTTAAACGAGTGAAGCAAGTAAAATTAGCAATAAGTAGGTTACTGAAACACGGTCGGTGAGTCAGTTAAAAAAAGTGGACAAAGCACTGGCGTTTCGCGCCGTCCATGCGAGTTCAAATCTATCTCGGCTTGATTTTTTATCAATTTCAGATAAAGCATTGTTTCTTCTCTCTGCAGGTAGTCACTCTTTTCGTATTTTTCGCCGTCCTTCACAGTTCAAGTAACTCGCTATTCTTATTCTTTCTACGAATTATGGATCTTCTCTTTGCTTTCATGTCAAACATGCACACCTAGTCAAAAGACGCTGTTGATAATAATAATAATAATAATAATACGAATATTACTAGCTAACTCGTGTGTGTATTTGACAATATAATTTTATATTATTATGTGGAAACAAGTAAGGCTGGCTAGCGCCCTCTTCTAATTTTTTCGATGCCGCTTATGCGTCCATGGTGTCCAACCTTGGTCCCATCCCACTATCACCTCCTGTTCTCTCGATATAAGTTATCGACATTTTGCCTAAAGAGGGCTCTGCCGTGGCCCCATGACTCCCCATGACAGGACTCTTCGTTCCTTGTGCATTGAAATCGCTTATTTTTGTGAGTACTAAGAGTGCATACTGTCCAACGTTGCTCCCATCACTATAAAATTTCCCGTTCTCTCCACATAAATTGCTAATATTTTGTTTGTAAGGGAGATATGGCGTTATAATCATTACGTTTGAAGAAGAATTGAGGAAGATATTGCCTTGCCACAAACAACACCTATTCTTCTCCTTCTTCTTCTTCTTCTTCTTCCTCTTATTATTATTATTATTATTATTATTATTGTTGTTGTTGTTGTTGTTTAACTTATCACTAATGTTGCCTACCTTTATTTGCAATGCAATGTGTTACTAAAAAGCAAATGAAATAACACTCCTCGACATTCACGCTCCGGAACTTGAAATACATGATTTACAGTTCTCTCTCTTAGGGGAAACCACATTTATTATATTATTCTTTCAAATAACATTTCACAAGTTACTTCACTTTCAATGTGTAATTTCATATCGTCACTAACAATCATCTTGTTCCGATAGGAAAATATCCCTCCTCCTGCAAAAGAAAAGCCTGACCGTAGCGAAAGGGCGTGAACCTTCTTTAGGCGATTAATCGGGTCCAATATTTCAATAAAAGAGGATAAGTCTTTGCACACAAACATTTCAGTAAAAGAGGAAAAGTTACTCAGACTTTTTGAATAGCTATTCATAGGCGAAATTAGGTTCCCTTGGAACTTTTTAAGAGTTTGAAGGGCCGCCATTTTGAACATTTTCATTTGATTATTCTGGTTAACGAACTCATCAAGATATTTCAACAGTTAATGCTTGTGCCAAGTTTGGTCTCAATCCGCTGAAAATTAGGGTGGTTATGGCATTCTCAAATAGCGCCATATATATATGTATATATATATATATATATATATATATATATATATATATAGATATAGATATAGATATAGATAGATAGATAGATAGATAGATAGATAGATATAATAGACACACACAGAGAGAGAAAAATTGTTTTGCTCCCTTCTCCCTTCTCGCACCTGTGCTGCGTCAGAGGTAAACCGGGAATCTTTGCAAAACGTATTGACCAGCCCAACCTAAACACAAGCCTGTTATTTATTAACGTAGAAGCATGGTCGAGAAGTGTAAGGCATGTAGAGATTGAATTTTTAATAACCATGAGTATGGGTTCGAACCCCTCCATTTCCATGTTTTTTTTTTACATTTTGCAGCTACGTCGGAACGTTCAATTTTTATTCTTTACTAATTGCAAATGGCATTTACATTCAAAATAAGAGGAATTTTGGTGGCATTTGTTCGGATATTCTTCTCTTTCAAAATGAAGACAAGAATAAAAGCAATACGCAAAGACAAAAAGTATTATCAGTACTAAACATTACCAATAATAATTGCTACGAAAGACTAAATACGACTTCTTTTACCATCTCTCATGAGCTGTATGTATTATTAACAAAAATGTTTAAAAATCTCTTTGACGGGGATTCGAACTGGCGTCCTTTGAATTTGTAAGCCAGGACTTTAACCACTACACCAAGATCATGACGTGGTAAGCGTTTGTTTGTCGGCGTATTTGTTGTATTTGTGTTTTATGTTTCCACTTCGACCATTTTACTCTTTTTTTCTTTTAGCAGCTGTTTCTGGCTTTCTCTTTGTGTGTCGTCCTTTATTTACACTATGCCCTATTCGTATTCACAGCTTGTGCTCCTCTGCAATGTCTTATTCAGATTAGACTTTTCTTCTTGCCCCTCAGTAAACATTTGATTGATTTAATTCTCATATTCTCCACGGATGGAGCGCCGGAATTCCAGACTCGAAAAATAGGTGTACATTTACTTTTCTGACAGATAATACATGGATCCTGAACGAATAAGTAATAAAGAAACTAACAGCTCCAAAACATACATACGGTCAATTAGCTTAGTTTCCTTTTTGCAGTCTTGAAATTGCCTGATTAAAAATTCGTTTTTTTTTTTTTTTTTTGTAGTTATGCAGCTTTGCGAAAACTTCGGGGCTGTTTGAAGCAGTATGGTGGAACAGGACAGTTATAGTTCGTAGCATTTTATTCTATTACATTAAAGGTTATGTTTTAAGCAAAGCAATACCTTTGCTCAACCATATTGCAGTCACTGAATCAATGGAACGTTTTAAAACGTTTTTGCATTCTTGCTTTTAGCTAAGAGTACATCGAAAAGGTTAGCTTCTACTATTAAAAATTTAAAACGGGTTAAGTAACACGATAAATTGTGACTTCTTGCTTTTGACTTTGGTATACCTACTAATCTAAATGAACTAACATAGTTTATTTCTAGGCTATATGATTTTCAAGAGAGAGTTTTGAACCCGTGTTTAACAGATAAGGTAAAAAAAACATGCCTTCGTGTGCAAAGTGCCGTCATGTTTCATAGATCCGCCGTTGTCTTTTGGCGGATAGCCTCCGAAGTGAAGGAAACATGACTGCCGGCATCGGAGTGCTTTCGCTTCCACGTGGGAAGACACCGAAGTGGAAGCGAAGTTGCTGCACTCATCGTAAAATTAGATGGCAGTTTTCGTTTCTCTCAAATACATTGTTATAGAGACTTTCCGATGAATGACAGATGAATGATAATGAGAACTCGGTAACGTCCGCTAAGAAATGTTCTTCCAACTGTTGTTCTCATTTGTTTTTCTATCTGCTATAATATAAGAACAACAGGTGACAGCACTTCTATTCATGTAACTGGTGTCAACCGGCTCATATGTTTACAAAACTGTTTCAGTGACCGGTTACAACAGAACATGTTGCGTTAATCGTTAGTTGATAAAATGACAAACAAACTTCATAAAGCTTTGCTCCTTGCCACAAATCTCACTGACAATTACTACTTACTTCTGATATTCTCCGAAGGCCATCTCTTTGATGTTAAATTAATATACTAGTACGCTATAGCGGTTGTTATTTTGTTTCTTAATCGTGTATTCGTATAGAATTTTCAAAGTATAAATACGAATGTAATACGTTGTTGATAAAATTGAGAACAGCCCATATGGTGGGGTTTCAAGCCAACACATGCGGTTTCGACGAGGATAAACTGCGGATGCCGCATAATTACCGCCATGACGGAAAAACTCACCTAATTTCATAACGGTACCGTCACATGAAGCCGCCATCGGCCCGCCAAATTTTAAACAGCAGGTCACCGAGGTTGGCGATAAGTCAGACTACGTCTTGCACATGCTGTGTTTATTAAGAAGTATAAAAGCAAGAATCTATATCTTAGTAGTAATATACATAGGTGAAAAGAAATGAAGATGTTCAAGATCATAAATTTGTTAAATATATTTTTGTAAAAAGTAAAGATTCACGAACCACATATCAGATCTGTCTTTCGAAAAAATCAATTAATACTATCTTGGAATTTTATCATAATTAATACCAGGGGCACGAAAGGGGAAGGCTAAGGCAATAGCAAAGATATATTCATTTTATTATTTATTATTATTTATTATTTATTATTTATTTTTTTATTTATTTAGTATTTTGCTTTTTCAAGATTTTTAAAAAGAAATTTTTATTTAGTTATCATTTACCCTTTTCGTTAATATTTGGGATTTCTAAGAGTCATCTGCTCTAAAATTTTTCTATGTGTGCTTTTTATAAGTGTTTTGAAAAATCATTTTTACTTTCTTTCTCTTTTCAATTTTATATTCAGCAATATTCTGTTTCCGTATTTAGATATCGTTATTCTTCATCGTATTTCTAACACTTGTATTGGTCATGGTTATTCTAAGGTCCATTGGTCATTCGAAGTCACACTTATACTTGGATAAGGTCCGTTGTGCGACTCTATGAAAGACTCTGCAGGAATTTGCTTTACTTTAACACCTTGCACTTTTAAACATGTTTTTCTGTTTTGTTATTGTCGCAACTTAACGGATTTAGAAGCGTGGCCATATATTTTCTGATGTAGGTTGAATTGACATTTTGACCAGTTTCCCGGTTGCACAGAGTTATCGTAGAGATCTTCTTTTATCTAACAATAGCTTTCATATAATATGCTACTTGACCCCCGGTTTCATTTGCAAATTTTGAGTCGGACCCCGCCTGGGACCCTGCGAGTGCCCCGGGGACACACATTTTTCATTCAAAAGATGCTGTGCTCCGCACACTAATTTGATATGTATTCGCTGAGTTTCCTTACTCGACCATTTCCGAAAAAAGTGACCAGGAATCTGACTTTGTAATGTATCGTATGGAGCTCAATTTCTAACTTTCCACGCTTATATCTACGCAATGGTTGTGATCGAGGATGTATCCCCTTTCCTGTTATATTCTTTCGGGACAAGGTACCCAACGGCCATAGTCTCGACTCGAAGTCAGAGTTATACTAGAATAGGTTCCCTCGTAAGTGTCATTATAACTTGAATTAGAATAAAATATAGTTTACATGTTTCTGTAAAATAAGTTGTAACATCACTGGTATGGAAACTGAAAATTCCATAATTCAACATACGGACTTATTCCGTTTGAATACTCGTAACTATTCATGTATATGGTGGCATAATGCACAGTTATTGCAGTAGAAGTTTCTGAATTAAAATAATAGCTCCAGGTACTTGAACATAAAACTGTAATTTGATAGCCACTACCTTATCTCTGTAGAGATTGCTAAATAAGAAATTTGTCCAAGAGATTATAGAAATTCTAACGTGCAGTGCATCATATAAAAGTGCATCAGTTTGCATTTCTGATATGCTATATAATTTAGTAATAAAATAATAATAATAGTAATAATCTTTATTTCAGTGCCGCGAACAGATTTTGTCGAAAATGCAGCACGTCGTATCAGAATACTACATAATAGAATAATAATACATCACTAATGATAATAATAGTAACAGTTATAAATAAGGGAACAGTAAAATGCTGAGCGCTAATATAAAACAAAATTTCCATAAAAGTCAATTAAGCAGAAATAATAATAATTATTATTGTTATTATTATTACGTACTTTTATGCTCTCTCAAAAATCCAGAATGATACTACTTTGTTTCTCAATGAATAAGATTGATTGAAAAGCTCATTTTGTTATGCATGACATTTATTTTGCAAGGCTGTTCTTGAAAGGAACTTCCAGGCGAGAACGGCCGTTTCATGGAGATGCTAATGCTGCATCTCTATTTGGGTAATGTCGAATACAAAGACAGTATATCGTTGTGAAATGTCAAGATTAGGCATGCTAGCGAAATGATTGGCAGAAGAGATGGCTGAATCAAAATATTGTTTTACAAATATGACTGTAAAGAATCTGATAGAACAAGTCTTCCATACGTGTATAGCGGGAAGAAATTAATTTAGAAGAAAGTTTGACATTGAGTGGATCCTTTCTGTGTATGCATAATTTGAGTAAACGCCGCAATCACTCGAGTTGGTAGTACTACCATAAATAAATTATGTATTGTTTTTGCCTGAAGATTCTTTGGAATAACGAATACAATTTGCACTCTTGTGAGAGGATGTTTTCCGGATGTTGATTTCAGGGTCTCTTTTAGGTAGTGCGTGGCCCGATTGCGTATATTTTGAGTGACTTAGGTTTAAAACTAACTTTCCCGAAGGTTCGTAGAACCAATGTAGGTATACCTATCACTCTCCATGTCGGTCTACTTTAGTGGAGAGCGCGTGCGTCTTTGGTGTACGTTGTCTCGATCCCGATTCCTGGCAGGATAACACACAAAATTTAATTTCATATTCACTCACTTTCATTAATCATCCATCTCTTAAGAACAAATTCTGGTATGCCTAATAAAAAAGTATCATTTTCATTTCATTTCAAAAGTTTAATAGAGATTTTGCAGTCAGAAAGGATGGCAATCAACATGTGCGCTTAAATAGTGTGTGGAAGTTAATAGAATATACATATATAAGGTACACTTCAATATAAATTAATATGTAAATCTACAGCTTGCAATGTTGGCATTTCATATTCCTACACATAGAGTTAATACAATTTGCTTTAGTGGCAATTTGCTTAATACAATTTGCAAATTGAAATTTTGAAAAGTTATTACAATGAAACCAAGCATTTCGTGCTTCACTCTCATGCTATCAAACGCTGAGAGACACCGGATTCCACGAAAATGAAAACTTGTTAAAAGAAACTCTAAACTTGCGTTTTATTTCTGCCATTGCCGGACATTTCGGGAGGAGAACTCGCGAACTTACTCCGAAATGTAATCCTGTCTACCCCACGTTGTATATAATAAATATCGTAAATATCTAAAATACTAAACAATTTGATACTTATCTATAAAATACAACATTGTATCAGCAAGTCAATCTAACAAGTTTCCAGAAGTATATCGAAGAAGTGAACACTTCGAAAGTATAAGGGGTGTAACTTACCCCCTTGCGACACTCTGCGGGCAGCCATTTATAAAACAATAATTACAATTTAACACGAGTTTTAAAAATTTAGTAAAATTTACCAACACTCCTTATATACACTGAGAAAAAAAATGTAGGTGGCATACTTAAAAACGTAGGTTACATTCGTAATTCCTGTAGTTTCTGGACTTAACGTACAAACGTATATAACATCCTGCAGCAAACGTATAACTGAAAAAGTATGTATTATACGCACTGTCTGCATAAGTGCAATGACGTCATTCGTGTGACGTCATCTGCAGTAACAAGTATATACGGAGGTGATATCTAGCTTTGTGACGTCAGGATCGTATGTAGCATGTCGGTTAATAATGACGACACTCACTGACTATCAGGACAGAGCATAATTTCAAGAAGTATGCAATATACGTTCTGTACGTATGTTTCTTGCGTTCAATCCCGGGACAGCATCTATAATGTACTTGTGCCCCGTACGTACGACTAGATACAGTATACGTATTATACGTATGTATTATACAGATTTTCCTTATGTCGCACACAGCTTGTCCCGATACAGCATACAGAATATCCGTATGCACCATACAGAGTGCACATATGTAGCTTATAGACTGTCTGCATGCAGCATATAGATTATACGTAAGTCGCGTACAGGTTGGCCATATGTAATGTATGGATTGGATGTATGTAGTTTATAGATTGTCCATATGAAATATACGGATTTTACCTGTATCGCATACGTATTGCCTTGTTGTAATATATGGATTGGACATATTCAGGATCTAGATTGTACGTATAGTGCACCATTATTGAAGTGCTACAACATACTGCAAAATGCATGATACATTCTTACTGTAATGTTGTCGCATATTGTTTTTCTCTGTATGGAAACAAAAATAGTTTAAAATATGGTTGATCTCCTTTGTGCCAATAATAATAAAATTAACAATACTACACTTTTCAAATCTTAGTTTGGAGCAGTGAAACTGTCAAAAGAAATGTATTTACCTGCAGGGTGTCCTGTAAGTTTGGGCTTCCTGCTAATTCGTTGGAAAGCTACTGCAAAGCCAAGTGTTGAAAAGTGACACAAGTGTTAATTTTAAAATTATGGGCACAAAGAAGGTTAACCATATGTTAAACTATTTTCGTTTTCATACAGAGTAAATCAATATGTGATATATTACTGTAAGAATTTATCATATGGTTTGCAGTTAGTTAGTTGCAGCACTTCAATAATAATGCAAAATGCACAGCCATATACAATCCTATATTGAAACTCAAACAAGATTTACGTACAATCATTTATTAAGTTGTTATCATCCATTGCTTGTACGATATAAAGATTATTTTACCTCATTCTTTTCCTTAATAGTATCTTCTTCTAAAGTGCAGTTGTTACCACAAGAGGCCTGAATAGAATTTTCCAGAAATAACTTCTCTGTACATTTTAATTAACAGGTATGTTTTTTTTTAATATCGCAATAATTAAAAGTATGCTGACAGCCGAAAACGTGTTCGCTCACAAGATGATTCCTACTCAGTACTCGCCATTAAAAATGCGACACCAAGAAGGAGACTGGGTAGCTTCACCAAAGTTCCCAGGCAGATACCTAATAGTAAGTGCAGAATATTCTTAAACGTCCGCTGTATTCCCTGTGACAACGTGGTGACAGCGGAGGCGTTGTGCAGCCATCGACTAAACATATTTATCCTTCCCTGCTCTAGACATTCTGCAAATTTGGACTTTCCGGGATGCATCCTTCTTAGTGCAACATTTTAAGCAACGAGCAGTTTAACAGTCTCATACATTGCTTAAAGAAAGAGCAATGATTCTCAGAATTACCCAGAAGATATATATGCAATAATTTAAAACGGTTATTTCAATCTTTGCAATTCAGAGCACGAAAAGAAGTATAGCTAAAGGAACACTGATTTTAGCCAGATAGTAAACTCAATCACACTCAGTACCATTAGTTGCTTGGTGTTATCCGTAAGTCAGAGATCATGGTATCTCATTTCGTGTAGATTTTTACATTTGTTTAATGCTAAAAATGTATTTTATCGCTAATTGAACCCAGTACCATATATATACCGACAAGACGTACCTTAGTCACAAGGTGACATGAGTGAAATACTAAACTATTCGATTGACACCTGCGGCCTTCTCAACCCTAGAGAAAGTTACAAAGTGATTAAGTAAATGCGGAACATAGTTCATACAAAGTATAGCGATGTATGAAGTCTCCGTTTCATATGACTTGGATAAAGGACACATCTGAAATATCAACAAAGAAATATATAATGATTTCTCTGGATAATTTGGATTAGTCCAGAATTCGAACACATACGTTGGTTAGTCCAACGTTTTTTTTTTTATACTTCTTTCTTCGGATTCCCAATAAAGTTGACTACTGAAAAGCTGAGTTATAGATTCTATATTAAAACAACACCTTCGCTAGACATGTTCAGTATACACATTGCCTTACATACAGAACAATACATTAGTTCTTAATGCATGTCTGAAATAATAGTGCTTCGTATAGAATTTTACTTCATCCAATCATAATAGCACAAAGATAAAAAATATTGCGAGGGATAATATTCTTATTACAGAGAAAAGAGTTGAAATGACTTAACACTAACAAACATTTTCTTTAAACAGAGATAATATTTTATTCTAATTTATGGAAGAAAGAAATAATAATTTGTAGTACAGTATTTTTATTAGGGTTATATATTCGTACAAAAGAATGTAAATACAATTGGGTCTGTCTTCAGAAAGGACGTACTTTTAGCCACAACCTACACTGCTTCTTTTCACTGTCTTCCAAGCAGAATCCTGGTTTTGTTTTGATGCACGAAATATCTGAAACAAAAATCAGAAAATATTTAAAATATTAAATTCAGTGTGCTTAACTTGGTTGTACTTAACAATACAAAGTATCTTAACATTTTTGAGATTAAATGGACAAAATCTGTTCGGTCAGGTATGGACTTTTGGGTTGCACGTAGAAAAACTATGAAGTGTTTATTGATGCTGAACAACAACTCAAAATGTATTACTATTCAAAAGTAAGTGGGTACCCCAATGGTGTTCGAGGTACCATGGGGTATCTAATGTCTGTATTTTTTAGATATGTGGAAATGTATGTCTCTAAAATGTAGGGAACTGACATTTGTTTACCGAAAACCTCAACTCGGTAAGCCTTAGGGATATTGAGATATGGGAAAATAAAGAGCGACACCATAGAAGTGTGGGGTTTGCGTACTAGGTGGTGCACTTTCGGAAACGTAATTACGAAGGCTTACTACAACCTCAAAAGTAGTTTCAATTAAATACACTACACACACGCCCTGATGGGGTTTTTCGGGTGTGATGATATTCGCAGAACTCTCATTTCTAAATATTCTAAAATATGTCTTAATAACGTTTTAAATAACGTTAGAGGCGTGTGTTTACCGAAACCGCAAGTCGGTACGCCTAACAGTTACCGAAATATGGTGAAATAAAAAGCGACACCATAGGTACGTGGAGCTTGCATATTAGACAGTACAATTTAGAAAATTAATTAAAATATGACTATCAAGATATTGTCAAATAAAGAGAGGATCCATACAGTTATGGGGTTTTCGTGTTAGGTGGTAAAATTTCCGAAACCGGTCATGGAAAGTTAATAAGCATCAGTATCAATTTCATCTTAAAATAATTAGGAATTTCCATAGAGTTTAAGAACATCATGGGGTCTACCAAGATTAAATTTTAAAAGTTTTGGAAAATATATTTTGACATTTGTAAAGAGTATTAGAAATATGTATTTACCTAAAACTTCCAGCTAGTACATCTAGCAGCTAGAGAGACACCAAACACCATCTTGAAATTTCAGAAAACAATTATTGATCCTAACAAAAGTTAAATAAGATGGTACTTATATGGGTTAAGTGAGTACCTCAGACTCGTCAGTACAATTTCGATCGAAATATTAATTCAGCTCTAAATTTTCTTTGGACAATTCCAAGCGTTCATCGGGCTCTGAAATAAAGTGAACATTTTTTGTCAATATCTAATATAGCAAGCGAGATATAAGGAATTATGTATTTTATGACGTCGTAAAAATAGAGACCCACATGGATTTGTACTTTTGAGTATTTGCTGTAAGAAGAAGAAATTTCAGAAAACAACCGTATATACCTTAATAGACAATTAAATGGGCGGGGGCACAGTGGCTTAGTGGTAGAGTGCTTACCTCTGGTGTATTGGGTTCTTGGTTCGATCCACGGCCAAGTCAGTTTGTAGTGGACATCGTATTCGTGGGTTTTCTCGGGGTACTCTCTTTCCTCCCACCTTTGCATTCCATCAATTCTGTCAACAACATTCACTTGCTTTAATCATAATCTCCCTGAGACTAAAATGCATAATCGTGGGTCGCTACACTGAAATAATTCCTTTTATTTAATTTTAAAATTAAATAGGGAGTTAAGTATGATCGTATTTCTATGGGTTAAGTGAATACTCCAATAGTTTCTGCAAAAAAAAAAAAAAAAGATTAGTTAAATACCCTACCACTAAGCTACTGTGTCCCCGCCCACTGAATTGTCTATTAAGGTATATACAGTAGTTTTCTGAATTTTTTTCTTATATGAAAGACCCAAAAGTACAAATCCATAAAGATCTCTATTTTCACGTCATAAAATATATAATTCCTTATATCTTAGTTACTATCTTAGATATTGACAGCGAATTTTCATTCTTTTGCACAGCTCGATGAACCCTTGGAATTGCCTGAAGAAAATCTAGGACTGAACTAATCTTTCGATCGAAATTGTACTGAGGTACTGATTTAACCCATAGAAGTACCATCTTATTTAATTTTGTTGCGGCCAATAATTGTTTCCGAAATTTCAAGCTTTTATTTCACAGTGTTTCTCCAGATGTTAGATGTACTAGCTGGAAGTTTTGGGTAAATACATATTTCAAATACTGTTTACAAATGTCAGATTATATTTTCAAAAGCTTTTAAAATTTAATTTTGGTAGACTCCATGATGTTCTAACACCCCATGAAGATATCTAATTACTTTAAGATGAAATTGCTACTGGTGTTTATTAACTTTCCATGACCGATTTCGGAAATTTTAGCATCTAACACGAAAACCCCTTAACTGTGTTGGTCCTCCCTTTATTTGACAACATCTTGATAGCCGTTACTCATATTTTAATTCAATTTCCGAATTGTAGCGTCAAGTATGCAAGCCCCACATACCTATAGTTTATTCCCCCCCCCAAAAAAATCAGTTCTTTACATTTTAGAGACATGTATTTCCATATATCTAAAATGCAGAAATTAGGTACCGCATTGGAACCCCATTGGAGTACTCACTTACTTTTGCATAGCAAGGTAAAAACGCCAGTGGTTCTCACTTTAAGTTTGAAAACATACTATTTTGTCTCTTCTCTGAGCATCGTGAATCTGTCGGAGCTGTACCATAGTTGGAAAGACTCACTGATCCTTCCTATAGTGACCATGTAGTCAGAATTCAAAAAGGAGTAGCCCTTGAAGGAAAAACAATATTTTAAAATCCTTGCACCAGTAGTCGTCACCTTAAAATCAAAATGTTCCAGTAGTAGTCAGGATTTTCTACCAGTGTTCATCACTCAAATAACTTGACAATTTATTCGAAAACGCACTATGTATCAGTTTAGGGTTGAGAATACAATATAAAGTAGTAAGCTTAATAACTTTGCATCACTTTTAGCACTCAAGAAAGAAAATAAAAACGTTTTTACATACTTTTTAAAGCAATTTCAGAAAGAAAAATGTTAACTGAATTCAAAAGTTTACTGTATATCACTTCCACGTTAAGAGTACAATATTAAATACTATGTTTAATAACTATACGTCACTTTAAACTCTCGAGAATGAACATAAACGTTTGTACAAACATTTTAAAAACAATCTGAGAAACAAAATAAGTTAACTGAATTCAAAATTTAATTATACATCACCTTAAGCTTAAGAATACACTATAAAATGCTGAGATTAATAAAAAATGAAATCTTTAAGTTTAACGTCCCACGGTTATGCCGGTTAGGATAAGGAGACGGTGATAATGAGAAATGAGTGAAATGGTGGAATGAAGAAAGTGGGAGGAAACGGGAGAACCCCGAGAAAACCCACGAGCAAGGTGTTTGTCCACCACAAAGTCCACACGGCGCGAGTTGGGATCGAACCAGGGACCCCAAGCACCGGAGGTGAACGCTCTACCACTGAGCCACCGCCCCCCCTGAGATTAATAACAATGCATTACTGAAGAATGAAAACAAAAATGTTTTAGCTACCTATATTGTATTTACATGTTATTTCTCATTAACATTTTTTTTTTTTTGATAACTCATGATCAAGTCTAGGGATGCGCAAGAGAAAAGATTTGAGGTTGTCTCCTCTCGAAAAGGTGCCGCGAAAGTTGTCTCGTGTCGAAAACTGGATCCGTTTCTATTGGAAAAGCTCTATCTTGTCTCGAATTTCGTAACAAAAATTGTCTCGTCTTGTCTCGTGCGCATCCCTAATCAGGTCCATAGCCAAAAACTTCATTTCGGAGGGTGCTCGATAGGGCTTTGGGATATCCGAATTTAGATATAGATAATCGATGTCGACAAACTATCGAAACTTGTTCGAAATATCGAAAAATACAGCAATATCGAAATATAAACAATATCAAAAATCGAAAATATAGAAATATGAAAGAGATCAAAAGTATGGATATATCGAACAAAAATGGATATATGATCTTGGAATACGATTTGGTGGAATAATGAGTGAGAAAAATAATCATTGATTAAATATTAAATTGAAAAGAAATAAGAGCCTGACGCTCAAATACTTATCTATCCGGCACCCATCTTGATCCCCATAAAATATCATGAAGTGCTTCATTGATTCTAAACCCAATAATAGTAATTTAACAATAAACACAATATATAATTTACTACGCACCTTGAAATGTAGAAATTAATGATTGTAATCCCCAGCTTTCCAATAGACCTTTCATTTCTCCAAATGAAGATTCGGATATCTTGTTTCTTCTCAAGCAATAATGGGTTACAATAATCAGTTGCAGTCCAAAGCCAAGTCACTAAGTTAAGCATAAATATAAAAGAATTCATTAGTTAGATGCATACAAAATCCTACGCATGTAAATCCGAATCTACTTGTATTAAATTGTAAATTTAAACAAACTAAATTATACTACAGTTATAGTGACATCAAACATACATTAAATAAGGTATACAGGGTGTCTCAAAAGTCCCCTGACATACGGTAACTGTTATTATCAGAGTTATAACAGAATGTAGGAGGGAAAAGCATATCCAATTATGATGTTTTCAATCTAAAGTGAAGGAATTTTTAAAATCGGATGACCCGTTTGCGCTGTACACTCTCTATGCGCCCAATGTGAAATGAAAATGCAACGTTGCCATTTACCTGGACCCACAACAGAAGTGAGTGAAGTTACTGTCTTTTACGCTAACATGTCGATGGCCAGCCCCCGTTTCAAACAGTAACTTCATTCACTTATGTCGTGGGTCCAGGTAAATGACAACGTTGCATTTTCATTTAAAATTGGGTGCATAAAGAGTATACAGCACATTCATCTTGTCCGATTTTTTAAAAAAGTGTTCACTTTAGATTGAAAACGTCATATTTCGAGATGTTTTTCCTCTTACATTTTGTCGTAACTCTGATAATAACAGAGTTACCCTATGTCAGGGAACGTTTGAGACATCCTGTATACATCATAAGAGGTTCCTTTCTTAATTCTACACGGATGTGGTTTCATTGAATGTGAGGTGGGTGATACACATTAGGCCTTTTGGGAGTACGTCACACGGACGACCGTAATTTTGTGTTCAAAATTTTTATGAACTGGTGGGATATGTGATACATATGGCCACGGGCTAGAATTTTCTCAGTATGTCAAATATGCAATCAGATTTCATGCAGCTTAATTTGGTGAAAAGCTATTGCCAATTGAACGTTACATTTACCTCTTTCTTGCAGATGTTGAACCATGCCGTTAGCACGTGAGGAATGGATCGAAATAATCAAACTGTGGGGCGGGAGGAGTATATGTGCAGTGGTTGCCGATTGCAGAGTCATCCACAATGTGACTCTGTGTCACATGTTTCAGTGTCACAGTAATTAACTAAATTTGAGAAGACGGGCACATTCGTGAACATCGTAGCGGTTCAAACTCGCGGGACCTTGTTCCTTCCCCATTTTGAACCGGTACATGAAAATGCCATTTACTCCATGTTTGCCTGTGCCGATTTTGAAAATTCTTTCAGTAATCTATTTCTGTCGTCGAGTACTACAAGAATCAGTTAAAATCTCGCGGGCCCTTTTTTCTTCCCCATTTTGAAGCGGTACATGAAAGTGGGATTTTTTTTCATGCTTGCCTGCGCCGATTTTGAACATTCCTTCACTAATCGATTTCTCTCGTCGAGTACTACAAGAATCAGTTAAAATCTCGCGGTCCTTTTTTCTTCTCATTTTGAACCGGTACCTGAAAATGCGATTTTCTTCATGTTTGCCTGTGCCGATTTTGAAAATTCTTTCAGTAATCTATTTCTGTCGTCGAGTACTACAAGAATCAGTTAAAATCTCGCGGGCCCTTTTTTCTTCCCCAAGCCAATTTGTATATTTTGAATGTATTCAAGTATGGAACAAAAGTATTATATAATTCCCTTAGTAGGCTTTTCAACTTAATATTTTTCAACTTAAATTTTATTTATTTTAATTATTTATTTTCTTGTGACTCAATATTTAATTGCAATCGTTCATTGGGGAGAAGGGTGGCCATTCTCAAATATATAAATATAGTATTCTTAAAATTTGTGTGTTCTCGTACTATTAGTTTCTTCCACTAGACCTGGAAATTGCAAAATTAATACCTGGAAAACCTGCAAAATTCAGGGAAATTGAGTTCCATATTTATGTATGAACACTGCTATTTACATTTTTTTTTCGAATAGGGAGAACTGTACGAAAGGGTGGTTTGAGAATAGTATAACAGTAGGTTTCTGGGAGTGTTGTTCGAAATGAAATCTTTAAGTTTTACGTCCCACTATTATGCTGGCTAGGCTCAAGATTACGGGGTGTTGTTCGGTGGGGGTCAATGTTGCCAATTTTGGGTAAAGTCGCTAAATAAGGGGAATTCGACCTCAACGATAGCGTAGGGTGACCATAAAATTTTCAGTTAAAAACGGGACAGGTTCTTGCAACACTAGACTTTTAGATCTACCTTTGTTCTTATCAGTGCCTTGATATCAGAGTTCCCCCTCTCTCTCTTCGTTACAGAGCGGGTACTTATGAAAAAGGAAAGACACGTTGAAGTTTGTTTAACACACAACCAACTGCTAAAACCTCTGCTGCCTTTCGAGCAGTACTGCGAACTATAGAGTATGTTTAATATAGGGATTTTCAGTTCAATTTTTGCCGCTTTGTTATTATTAATACTTTTAAAAGGAGTAAAGGTACTGGGTTTGTTATTTACTTCTTTCATTTACATAAAACGGGACGAATACTACTTTTTTCCATCTACTGACGGGACGCCCGCGACACGCCCCTAAAACGGGACTGTCCCGGTCAAAACGGGACGTATGGTCGCCCTACGATAACGACAAAAAAAAAGTCCGATTGGAGACTTTTTTGGGTGATTTTTAAATGACGATTTACCTACTTACACATTTAGCGACTTTTTGCTGCAAACAAAATGTTCATCTGTAGAGAAGCATTATTAGTTCAAAACAGTTTTTACGTTCTTTTTTTCTGTTCGTTTGTTTTAATCAGCGCAAGTGATGAAGAGTTTGGAAATACAGCGTACTCACTACTCCACAATCCTGCATTGTTATGTTACCCTTGCCCTCTAAAGAAGAATAACTACAAACTTGATGTCCTTTAGTTCGCAGAGTTTCCGTTGAGAGACACACGTAATACATCATTACCGATAGCAACAAGATTAGCTATAGATGCGTGAAAAAAGGCGAAGAAGGTGTTTGTTATATTTGTCCTCTGGGGTCTTTTAATTATTCTGCACTTTTTCTTTTACAAAAAATTGCTTAACGTAAGTACTGTAGTGTTAATTATTTCGGAACTATTTTGACCACAACATGAACAAAAGTACCCCAAACAACCTGAAATGATCCCTGAATTAAAGGATTGGTTGCGCCCTGTTTACAAAGATGTGAATAGAACCAGCGGCGCAAATCTGTCTTCAACATTGGGGGGGGGGAGAGGAGGGTAAGACCGTTACCATACTTTTTTTGGCGATGTCCAAAATACTTATGAAGTTGAAAAACAATGTTGTGGAGGATCAGAGTTGTCTTTAGCGTTAGGAGGCTGCAGATTTGAGGCTTATTCTGGGGGACATCTCACGTTCCTTTGTAGCAATCGGACAAAAATCATCAAATTTCTCCCAAAAAACACATTTCAAATCGGATTATTTGGGAGAAGTCCCCCTCAGTTCCAAGATTGGAGGGGACATGTATCCGTAATCCCCCCCCCCTCGGGATTTGCGCCAGTGAGTAGAACATATTGTTTAGTTTACATCTACAACTTTTACAATGCTTATAGACAATGAATTTCTCGATTATTTCTTATAGCGACTTTTCACCCAAAATTGGAGTCGTCACCTCTCGTTTCGCAAACTTATTGCCAACATTTTAGAAACTGGTTGCGGGGAGAGCTACAATGGATGATTCAAGTTATTTCGTCGCTTCCGCTGTGAACCTAAGTACAAGATTCCAAAAGTCACTTTTTTTTGGTTCCAAACAATGTCTGCTGGGTGAAAGCATAGACTGGAATGTGTTGCCTTTCCTACCTTATCTTTAATCCCATAGTAGCTCCTTTCCCAAAGTTAAAAAAATGCAATTCTTCCTTTCTTAATAGTACTTATGACCCAAAGTATTACGTAAGCATTGTATGTTACTTATGTAGCTCACAGAGCCGCAGCTATGGGCGAGCAAGCAAAGCACGTGTCCCGGGCGCGTGGTTGGAGGGGCGCCTAAAAGAGAGGTTATATATTAGTACTTTTCCTGGCGGTATTTAATATTTTTCATCAGAGTGCGAAATCATGAAATCAAAGTGAGAGGAAAAAATGAAATGAAATCTTTGAGTTTTACGTCCCACGGTTATGCCGGTTAGGCTAAAGGAGACGGTGATTATGAGAAATGAATGAAATGGTGGAATGAAGTAAGTGGGAGGAAATGGGAGAACCCCGAGAAAACCCACGCACACGGTGTTTGTCCACCACAAGGTTCACTTGGCGGGGCTAGGATCGAATCCGTGACCCCAAGCACCAGAGGTGAACGCTCTACCACTGAGCCACCGCGGCCCTAAAAGTGAGAGGAGACTGGAGGAGTGAAGAGAGAGAGAGAGAGAGAGAGACAGAGAGAGAGAGAAGAAAACGCTCGCACTTTTACACTTCAAAGTAAATTAAGTCATTTATTTTTTCTGTCCCCCTCCTCCCCCTTCCCTAAGTTCTACTGTCAAAGTAAATAGCTAAAAACACTCCCAGGCCAGAACCGCATCTACGTTGGAAATTTGATCGAGATCGGTCGGTCGGTGCAAGAGATTAAGAAAAAATGAAATGAAACCTTTGAGTTTTACGTCCCACAGATATGCCGGTTAGGCTAAGGGAGACGCTGATGATGAGCAATGACTTAAATGGTGGAATGAAGTAAGTGGGAGGAAATGGGAGAACCCCGAGAAAACCCACGCACACGGTGTTTGTCCACCACAAGGTTCACTTGGCGGGGCTAGGATCGAATCCGGGACCCCAAGCACCAGAGGTGAACGCTCTACCACTGAGCCACCGCGGCCCCCGGCCGGGAATCGAACCCGGGTGTCCCACGCCAAAGGCGTGTTCACTAACCACTTAGCCACGAGGGAGCTCATCTGTGAGGCAGTGTAAACCCCCCAAAAAAAGAAAGAAAATAAACGCACACTGGATGTTTGCGCAACTGAGGATCAAAACATTCTCAATGGAGTATGAGAAATAGTAAACGTCAATCAATGTGTGCTTTTGCTTATTCATTACTTCGTTAATACTTAATTCCTTCTAGAAATAGTGAAACAATACTATGAAGAAACACTAATTAAACTAATAACAATTACGTTGTATTTCTTACCATACCGTTTTTACCACCCATAGAATTTCAACCTAGCACTATACTGCATTAGTCACGCCGTAACGAAAGCTGAAATTCAAAGACCTGGCACTCGTAACTGTTGAAGCTGTGTTGTAGCTACCTGTATATCACGCGGCCTGCGTTGGTACTCCTCAACATAAATACGTCACAGCCCAAAGCCAGGAAACATCACAAACAGAAGACAGGGGCACAAGCAGTGCCTGACACTTCACGAACTCAAACCCACCAAGACTCAACTCAACATGACCTTCAATTACGTTCTAGAAACCAAACCAGTGCTAAGGCACAAACTCACCAACTTCCTATATGAAAACACAAGAAAAAAATCTAACGTTTTGGTTCCAAAGTGATGACATAACAATAATACTAAAAAGGTTTTAATTTTCAGTAACCCAAACATTAATTAACTAGGGAACATAACAAAGCAAAAATAAATAAATAAAAATAAATTAAATTAAAAAATAAAAACCTGACAAGTAAGCTCTCCCTGACTTTTTTTTTTAAATTTCAGTGAGGCTGTAAAATATGTCAATATCTTCGTAATATATATATATATATATATATATATATATATATATATATATATATATATATATATATCATTGTAAACAAGTTCTTTAAACAAAAGAAAGCTCTGAGAGCGCTTACCTCTGACGCGGTAGGTCCCTGGTTCGATTCCTGCTCCCGACAAATAGGCTTTTGGTGAACACTGTAGGTGTGGTTATTCTTAAGACTTTCCAGTTTCCTTACATTTTCTTGATTCCACCATTATCATGTATCTCATCGTCACCTTCTCTCTTACATTGCTGTACAATCATGGGGCGTTAAACTAAAAGAAAAAAAATCTTGCAAATATCCTAGTAAAAATGAGTTTTCTAAACTACACTAGTGGCCCCGCGTAGCGTATTCGCTAACGCTCTCGCCTTCGGTGCGAACGGTCCAGGGTTCGATCCCGGTGGGGGAACTCGGTCGAAAAAGTATCAAAAGATTTTAAGTCCAGCCATCCTGAATGAGGTTTCCTTGGCTTTTCCTCATTCACAGCAGGCAAATGCCGGAGTGGTACCTAACATATAGGTCCCAGGCCGTTTTCTTCCTTCCCAAATCCAAAAATGAAAATGAAATCTTTGAGTTTTACGTCCCACAGATATGCCGGTTAGGCTAAAGGAGACGGTGATGATGAGTAATGTATGAAATGGTGGAATGAAGAAAGTGGGAGGAAACGGGAGAACCCCGAGAAAACCCACGCACACGGTGTTTGTCCACCACAAAGTTCACTTGGCGGGAGCTGGGATCGAACCCGGGACCCCAAGCACCATAGGTGAACGCTCTACCACTGAGCCACCGCGGCCCCATTTTTCCCCAATCCATTCTTCCCTTCCTTTCCCCGGATAGTGTGATCACCGAGGGAAGTCATCCCTCATATGCGACGGGCTAACAAGGCCATTGATGCCGAAAGCCCAGAAATCTAAATCCTAAATCTTCACTACACAAGGGAATTTTCGCGCTGAAAACGGTTTCTTAGGAATTATGTTAAGCAGTCCTGTAGTAACTCTGCACCAGGTAATAAATCGTCACATATAAAACGGAATGAATAAACACATAACATTCATTTTGCTACCTTGTAACGTAAAATGTTTCAAAACATTAATATTCAAAGATTTCTCAAAATTCAGATTCACCCATTCCATTGTCCTCAATCATTAACGAGTTTTACAATAGTAAGAATTGTATTCATAAACTACATTACTTACTTAGTACTATATTAAAGCAAGTTACACTAAAAGAATATATAATTAATGGAATATTTAACTAAAGTAATAGTTAACTAGTGTACTTACCCAAGCATTTGTTTCCTTCCTCTCTTCTTTTCCGTTTGTAAACAACCTCGTTTCGCAAGCAAAAGACGGTAGTTCAATGACGTCAGCCATGGCGAAAGAAAGAGGTGTCTATAGGCGGCCTGGATCTCACACACAGATGGACGTATTTAACATATAGCTGAAGTATTTAACATACGTATACGTATGTAAAATACGGAAGATTGTTAGATGTCAGACATCCTGCAGCGACATGATGTAATATCTAAGCGGGTAAAAGGCAGTACCTATGTAGTATATGGATAAAGTACGCTCCGTACAGATTTCCTTAGTAAACATAACGAATCCTTGTATTTGTACAATATACCGCTGTCCGGATAATGGATTTTTCTCAGTGTAGTGGAAAATACTATAGAAGAATAATGTCTTAAAAGCGTCATAATAACTGTAAATATCATAGTTTCTTAGTCAAGTTTGCCTTACACTGATTGACTTTCGAAGATTCTTTTAGAATCTAAAGTTAAATTAATATTTCCTAATTGTACTGTGTGTTAATATTACTGAATAAAACAACATTTGCGTGTAGTTTGTTATCAAAAGGATTATGAAAAGGATTACTTGAAAATAAATGAACAAACGAGAAATGAATGCATCTACATTGTTCCAATGATTTACTATTATATTTTCCCTGTTGTTTTATTGACATATCCTACTTCTTTCATGCTTTTCATTCAAAAATCAGTTACTTACAAATGTATTTTAGATGCATTGTTTATATATTGATCACTAACACTTACCTCAATTATATTTTAGGGATATAATAATCGTAAACAGTAATCAACTGTGTTCACAACAGGAAAACGGTCACGAGTCAAACCTCTTATTCAGTGAAACGAACGAACCTAAGTCTGTCGACAAAACGGATACACTTCAGTACTCTCCCTCACATAGGTTACACTAGCGCCCTCTTTCGGTTATTTTGTTGGTTTGTAAGATTACAGTAGAAGCAAAACATGAAGGGCGAAATCTATTGCACCTTAATTGAAACTATTGATAACAAAAGTATTTTCAGCCACAGTTTAAATTTATTTATATATTTATTGTTACATGTAGAGGGTGATTAAAATTAAACTGCCGCTATATCGGTGGAGGGCGGACTGTTATCAACGTATTACATTGCAATTTACTAAATATTCTAATGAGACCATGCGGAAGCGAGTTACTGGAAAATATATTGGTTCTACTATCTGCCACCAAGGGAAAACATAGTGCTCTACAATCCATAACGCACGTGAATTCACACTTGATACATACGATCGCGTTATGAACAGAACGGCTATTGAACTGTTCACTGTTAGTAAAATTGGTCTATCAGAACGGGGCAGTGCAGAATTTAGACAATATTGGCACCTGAAAGGAATGAGACGAAGACTGCTATCAAAAAATGACTTAAAGAAAATGGTACTGAAATTTGAAACAAATTAATAGTTGTGTGTGGCTCCAGGAAGAGAAGACGACTCATAGCAACTTAGGTTGTTGACGTGGTTGCTATGGCTGTTGTGGATTTCTCAATATATTATCCACATTCCTCTACCAGTCCTTGAGCAGTGTCACGGGAATTGGCCATTCTATTGTCAACAGTGAGGAAAGTTCTTAGGGCCATTTTACACTGGTATTCTTATAGTATTCACACAGTACAGTAACTTAAATCACAACATCCGCCGCAAAGCTTTGAGCTAGCCCTTCGGCTTTTTGCATAAATGGAAGTGGTTGGCCTGTTTCCGTCCGATATCCTGTGGAGTGATGAGGCGCACATTACTCTACAAGCGGCAGTGAGCACACAAAACTGTCGGGTATGGGACTAAGATAATCCCTATGTGGTTACACTCTGCATGGTAACTGTGTGGTGTGGATGCACAGGAACGTTCATTATTGTCCTGATTTTCGTCGAGAAAAGGACACCACAAGGAATTGTTATCTGTACCGTAAAATCATCACGTTAAAGGGAACTTTTAGTGCAACATGTGATACCTGCGCTACAGGTACGTAATTATTTGGAGAGACTGCTTTCATGCAAGATGGGGCAAAATTTCACATCGGTAGCCACGTGAAAGATCTGCTTTATGAAACCTTCACTGCTAATCACATGGCCTACAGAGGTTTCCCAGACGCGTAGCTAGCAAGATCTCTCACTCTACACGTAAATCCGGGTGACCTCTAGCGGTGTTAATATCTGGAAGCTCGAGTCTATCAGGGAAATATCAATTTCCTAGTAGATCTCAAGAACAGCATAAGGCGACATGTAACATTAATTTCTCTGGAATAACTGAGAGCAACTCTTGTGCACGCCATTTTGCGGATGCAACATTTTCGAAGATGCATCTGATGGCATATGGAGCATGTTACGTAAAGTAGTCACTACAAAAGCATATGTCAATAAAGTTGCACCTTTTTGTTACTATGAAATAGAAATACAGCTTCACCTTTTACTACCCTCACATTGTTCCTAATTCTATTCCTTTTCCACCACTTGCCCTTCATGTAGTTCACATTATATTTATCTGATATGTTTGATCTTTTCGGGCTTGATAATCGCCTTTTCATACATTCAGGACAAAAATTTCAAGTGCGTATTACCTTAGAGCGCTATATTTTTTCTCTGGTAGCGGAGAGTGGAACTAATGCCATTTCCAGTATAATTCGTTTCAGCATTGGTCCCATTAGCATATATACTAAATTTCAATGAGAACGTTGATTACAGTCGGTACTGTATCATCATGAATAGCAGCACTTTAATTGTAAACGCGGTGTAATTTTAGTAATAAACTTTGTAACACTGATAATACATATCTATAAATTTCAACTTTCAAAACTGTGAAGTGATAAAATAATCTAATCCTTACTAATTTAAACCTCCTGAAAACGAAAATGCAGTCAGGTTTTCGTATCACTCTCAGATTTTCTGTTATGGTAACGATGATGAATAGCTGCTGTTCGGGGGTATATGTAATTTCAGTAATAAAATGGAAAGTATTTATTTAATTAATTCTAAGCTTTAATGAAAGAAATACATATACGTGATACTAAATATTGAAAACACATCAATTAAAATTTGTGTGTGTATCGTTACTACGCACTCCTACACAAGGCGTTCCACGAAAAGCCTACAAACTTCGCATATGTGTTCAGAATCTGAATAGAAGAAAAAATGTGAAACTTTGATCAAAAAATGAAATGGAGATAATAAAAGGGGTAGGAGAACTGACCGATTCCAGTAATTACTTCTAACTAGCTCTTTCTCCATAATTAAGCGTTGTCGATCAAAGTCGCAGAAGAACATTTTTCTTGTATTGAGATCCTAAACACAATGGGAAGTTTATCAGTTTATCCCCGGAAAACCCTGCATGTTTACTTGTAACCTGATTAAGAAAACTTATAAACTGAAAATACAGTTTCGAAACATTTTCCCGTTTCTATGTTGTGGAGTCCTCTTTCAAGAGGAATTAACACTAATCTCTCTTTATCGGCGAGTCTCATTTACCTTTATAACATTTTTCCATTTTGAAAATTTTCTGGTGAAAACATTTTTCATTGCTTATAGCAGCTACGTTTTCAAAGAAATTACTCAAATTGAAAAAAATAAAATGAAATCTTTGAGTTGTACGTCCCACGGTTATGTCGGTTAGGCTAAAGGAGACGGTGATGATGAGTAATGAATGAAATGGTGAAATGAAGAAAGTGGGAGGAAACGGGAGAACCCCGAGAAAACCCACACACACGGTGTTTGTCCACCACAAAGTCCACTTGGCGGGGGCTGGGATCGAACCCGGGACCCCAAGCACCAGAGGTGAACGCTCTACCACTGAGCCACCGCGGCCCCTTACTCAAATTGAAATACAAACAGTGAAAGCACGAGAAATACTATGATGAAGCCTATGTTTCCGTAAGTGTATATTTGTTAGACATGACGAAATGCTCCTTGATATGAATTCGTTTGTTGAAATATTTCTTAACAGCTGTATTTTTAAAAAAACAGAATTCAGGTAATGAAAATCCAATATACGCTAGGGAAAACGTCGTAGGTAGTTACTTATGAAAGGTATAATCAGCTTGAAATCTTTGTGCACTACATACAAAAAGAAATGGTAATGAGACAAGCACAAACCTTAAAGAACTGATGTAAGATGGATGATATACTTCCCATTGGATTGTTCTAGTTAGAACGCATACCTTCATAAGCAACTACCTCTTCAGTACGCACTAGAATACATTTGGTTTCCTGACTTCATAAGAAAAAAGTACATCCATGGGATATTTGGCAGTAGAGGGCAAAGTATATAGAGATAGGGACAGAAACGTAAAAGCTTACTGTTTTTCACTCCCCAAAACAACTGTCTTTTATCGGAAGAAACGCGCGCGACAATATTCGTTTCTGGCAAATCGGACGTTGGTAGAGGAGTGATGGTGTGTCCTTAGTGGAATAGTGGCACCTCTCCCCCAAAGGTGGGTTGTCACAAATTTTAAGCTATTGAAGATAGAGACTTGGTGACATCGGCAAAATAATCACAAGGACATGTTGATTACGGTATGAGAATTTCATTTAACAAAATGCTAGTTTTTTTAATTGGATGTTATTTTTTAATGAGCTAACTATTACTTCAGGAATAGCGTTCTTAGTGAAAATTTATTCAGTCTTTTAAACGATTAACAGGAAGCAATTGTGTACAGACACGAACATTAGAAAGTGGACGTTGGATATACACTCTGTAAAGAAAAAATAGCGACACTCGCTCGGATATAGTTTTCACAACATACATTAACCAATAAGAGTTTTTACATGAATTACTGATAATATCACAATGCATATTCTTAATGAGCAGTTCATTCTTAATACTTGCGCCGCAGTTTCAGGTTTTTTATATGCATATAATGAATTTATATACATATATTAGTAGCTATGTGTGTTTTCAGCAAAAACGGCTGTGGGAAGAATTATACATAAAAGTATGAAAAATCAACAATAACAGCACAAAACAAAACAAAATATTTCTTAAGAGTAAGACATATTGTGTACGAACATTGAGAGATACAATACATCAAACTTGATTTCGTATGTGGACCATGAACTTTAGGACTTGCAAGGGAATCGTCGAGACCTTTTGGTGACAAAGCTATTGCAAAATGCAACCTTGATTTCATGGAATCACTCCCGGATTATCTGTTCCGTGAGTTCCATTCTATCCGAGATAGTTGTCTATTGAGTCTTCTGCTCATATCGACCCAAACTTTACAACTGGATTCATTTCAGGTCAGTTTGGAGGCCACACGAGTCTTTGAATAGTCATATTCTTGCACCACGTATTAACGATTTTCTTTCATTGACATGAAGCATTTACGTCCTGGAAAATTAAGTAGTCCATATCTTCTTCAGGAAAGTTATCTTTAGCTGTTTGAAGAATTTTACGTACCAGAATTTGAAGACATTTTTGTACATCAAATGACTCTTCACATTTATCCATTGTTCTGACGTCTTTGACAGTGAAGCAAACCCATACCCTCACTCAGTAACTGAATATTTGCATCTCTTAAACAAAATCCGTATCATGTTTCTCGCTCGTTCACATCCACAACTTCACACCACTATCCTTTCCAACTATTCTAAACCTTTTTCAACGGAGAAAACAACATCCTTCCAGTTGTCATAAGTCCAAGTAGCATATCGACTCATAAACGTACGTGTTGAAGTCTTCAGTGTTTTTGTTAGTTTCGACTTTCCAGGCGTTTTTTTCTTCGTAATATCCTCCTCATACAGTTAGCACAATTCAGTCGTACGACTGACTGCAGTTCCAAGATCAAAATGATTTTTGGGGAAGTCATTCCTTAAATCTGCAGTGCCATTGATATTATATGGCGATCAGCTCTGGGTGATGCTTTCTTTTTTCTATTACACTGTTGACGAAGGGATGATTTCTTATACTATTTTTGCTTGTTAATTACTCTTTCCGCCGTCGAATGGTAAATTCTGAGTATTCTAGCCATCTCCCTTAAAGATGTAACTTAGCTGTGCAAAGCAAGAAGTATGCATTGTTTACGTGACGGCAAGTCACATTTCTTACCAATCATACTTGTTTACAGTTCACATGTAGCAACAATTTCATACAAAAACAACACTGCACAACAACAATATTGCCACTTGACACTGCTCAAACAATTACAAATCATAGAACAATCACAAAATGCTAATTACCTGGGCTTACACATCACAAATGTAGTGCAGAATTCTCACTCCAATAACTTACTAGACGCTTTGAGGTGCCATCTGGAGAGAATATTACTGATACATAAATAATTAGTAAGCGCTATTGTACACCATAGGTGTCACAGATAATGGAAATGAATTATTACACTTATAATTTCCTTCTATTCTTCTTCTAGCCGGCTGCAACTATGGTTTTCTGTGTAAGTTACCTTGAGAATTGAGGTGTCGCTATTTTTTCTTTACAGAGTGTATAAGAAATTATAGCTTTTTCTAGTAGCAGAGCAGTTTAACTTTATGTCTGATAGTTGGACAACCTGCACGACAGCAAATATATGCCAGACAATATAACATGAACGGATATCTTTCCATTTGGAGGAAAAGACATTACTATCTGAGAGCATCATTTAGAGAAACAACCACGAGATAAATCTGCAGAAATTCCATTCACGTTAAGGTCAAAGAGATAGGAATTAATGCAAAGAAAACGAAAGGATAATATGCATCATGCAGAGACCGAAAAAGTATGGAAAGCTAAACAAAATGAGGGAAGAAGGAAAGAGGGAAAGGAAAGAGCAAAATACATAAGAATAAATGAAATTTTAAGCTTAAGGATAAACAGTATCCCTTGACAGGATAAATCTCTTTCACTATCAAAAGCGAACGTCATTTATAGTGTTTAATTCCATAAAAAAATGTATCTCAGTCTAGGCTGAGACTTCAACACAGAATCTTTAGAACGGCTGTCACACACAGTACCCACTTATCAACAAAGGTTCTATCAATTGTGTTTATAAATCAACCATTACACGCGCTGTTATCAAACGTGTAAAATCAGATATTATCGGTGAGTTACCCCAGTTACACTTGAAGTTTGAATTTTATTTATGGCCTTTAGCCAACTACGGCAACAGGTCCCATATTTTCATTAAAAGAATTCGTTCTGTAGATTAAAATTAAAAATAAATTCATCTATTATGAATTAATCTCTTGTGTGCACCAACACACACGCAAACAACATACAGACACACACACACACACACACACACACACATATATATATATATATATATATACATCGTATATATTATCGGATTGATTAAGGATTAAAGGAGTTACTTCGTAAATTTATTAAACGGGTCTTCAAGGAAGTCGTCGCTACAGTAATGACATCTCGTAACGTTGTTACGTAACACACGCAATATAAATAAAGCTTCAAAACCAGAAGTTACAAGTTCTGCCGTACGGTAGTCGGTAAGATGCCTGCTTCTTGACTGGAGCAACGCGGGTTTAAATCTCGGGTGGTTCACTTTGATTTTTCTTTCTCTCAAAATATATTTCTATATGTGCTTGTCACTAATAATTGCTTTATTGCATTTTTTGTAGATTAACTTAAATTATTTGAGGTTAAGTGAAGTCATGAAGGTTAAGATAAATATTTGACTGCTTTATATGTGTGTGCAGTCCAGAGATGGAGTGAGTCAGTGGGTCAATTGGGTCAACATTTGTAAGTGGAACGTGGGTCAACATTATATAACTCAGTGAGACACAATATCCACCGTGACCCTCTCTGACCCAACAACCCATTTTGACCCACGCTGACCTACTAATCCGCTCTGACTGAGCAACCCATTCTGCTCAGTGCACTGTAGACAGATTCTTCTGAGCACTGGTGAATTTGTCTACGTTTTACTTTTAAGGCCACCCTTTTCTTCTTTTTTGATTTGTTTCCATTAAAGAAAGAACTTCAGGGAATTGACCATATTTGCAATTGTAATTATAGCAATAGGACTTACTTCTTGACTTTTCAGACACATCCTGTGAGTTTTTAGATAAGCTAACTACTGAAAAAAGGTTAGTCACCTATAATGTATGAATCATTCTATAACAAATTGAATATAATATGTGTGTGTGATCATCATGATCAAATTGCGAAGACAAATGAAGTGACATTAGGCGTATACATAGTTAGGCCCTAATCTCAATATCATTTTTTAAAACTCTCTTTTAATTGGGGGATATTTTCTATATATAGGGTTGATTTCTAAAAATAATCGAAAACGATCGATATTAGTGCAGAAACTAATTGGCAATCAATTATTTAGAAATAAAAAAATACAGTGTAACGCATTTTACATCTACTTCTTTTTATTATAATAATTGCTGAAACTTGTGTTTATATATAGAGCGTTTACAGTATAAGGGTATCGCGTCATAAAGTCGTGAGGAAAATGGACATAAAATTTTTACCGTAAGTTTAATTACGTGGGAATTTTAAATTTGTATGGAATGCTTAATTATATGTCAATTTTAGACTTATCTTTACTTTGGTGTACTTTACTTTGAGACTTTCAAATTTCATCCTATTTTCCACTGAAAATGTCTGTAAGTCAACAAAGAAGTAATTATATATGATAATTAAATTTAAATTCATCGCAATTTGTCCCATGATAAACACTTTACCACTGTATATGGTAAAGATCAGATTCACTGGTAGTGTAACAGAGCGGTGCATGAGCATTGAACCATAGAAATTCAAACTCCGATTAGTGATAATTTCACAGCCTGGTTTTGTTATTATTGTAAATTTTATTAATTTAGAAGAGGGCGTGGATCATGGGTCAGAGTTGATGACGGTGGGTTTTGGTGGGTCGGATTTGGCTACAATGGTTCAGAGTGGGTCATGGTGGGTCGCAGTGGGTCACATGGCAGCCACGACCCACTCAGGATACTAGACCCACTTAAGCCACTGACCCACTCCAACTCTGAATATTGCTTCGACACCTGGAGTAAACAAGTTCTGCCATCGAACGTATTTTCTTTCAAAATATATTTTATATGCTCATTTTTTATTATTATTAATTACTTTCTTGCATTTTTTCCTACATTATCTTAAATTAGTGACTGTGGTTAGGGTATATTATATAAAGGAAAATACGGGTATGTATGTGTACGCTTTCGTTTCTTCCTTTCAAAATACACTCCTATCTGTTCTCGTAGTCCAAAAGCAGGCATACACCTCTGAATTGATCAACTATAACCTTCTAGTTTATGAGTATATTTTCTTCGGCTGTTCTGAGCTTAAGATGTAAATAAAAATTTATTAAAAGAAATAATAAAGAAACTAAAACTTGATGGATACCTGATGGATAAAAATAAGAAGTTATATAAAATGCAATGAGCTGAACAGTGGATCAGATAAAATATTACTAATAATTTATTAGTTGCATTTATTAATAACTAGCTGAAATACCCAGTTTTCGCATGGGTCAGATAAAATATCTATGTATACAAACTGAACAACAAAACGAAAAATATCGGTCATTTTCTACTACTTTTACATATCCCAGTAAACGTCGCCTGACAACCCTGGTTCGAAAATTAAAAGAATGCCTCTCGCCCTCAGGAGATAGGGCTGTAATTGGAATTATACGCCTCTGGAAGAATCACCATTTATCTCAGCGGGCGTGAAAACTAAGGATTTGACACAAATATCGGGCATTTTTGGAATGTTTTTATATATTTCGGTATCCCATCTTCCGGGTGACACCGACTTGCATACAATAGTCGCCGATTTTGAAACTAATCGGTAATGGTAGTGTAACCAGTGATCTCAGCGACCGTGATAACTATGAAGTCAACACCAATATCGCTCAATTTCTAAAATTTTGACATGTCCCGGTAAAGGCCCCCTTCCCCTGCGACCCCTGGTTCGAATTAAAAAAATTCGTCCTGGTCTGGAGAATGGATAATGGTATTCGTGACTAAAGTTTCAGTAACTTTCGGTCAACTCGTCTGATTCCCAGGACGCACACAGACAGACACACAAACAAACTCGTATTTCATACACACAACAGATAGAACAGCACAGAGCATTTTTTTCAATCACGTCGTTCTTTCGCATACAGCGTTGCTGTGTTGCTTCCTCCCAGTTAAGCACTCTACTAAGTGACTGATGCATTAGTCTTTTATACTTAAACACATCTCTTGAATCTGCCTCTTGAATCGACGCAATGGGTCGCGTGTAATCCTAGTATTAGCTATTTTATTGATGTATTGACCTTGAAGAACCAACAAATGGATTTTCATTGAGTCACGAGTCGCGTTTCTCCGTGAAGTTCATATACAGTAGAAATGACCTATGTATTATTAACCCGATGTAAAATATAAAAGTTATATTGATTTTTACCTGAACACCACCAAATTTGATATAGCAAGAGGCCTTCCCTGAACTGCTTCCAATCCGGCATAAATTTAACTGCTAAAATTTGAAGTATACACAAGAGTATGATTGATATTTTAGTGTTAATAATATGTATGAAACTAGACAGGTTGTAAAGTTCCAAACTATTTCGTGCATAAAACTGGGAAGTCTTATAGAGTGGTTTCCTCCGTGTGTGTGTGTGACAGATACCGGAGGAAAGTCAGTAGGTGATATCGAGGAGTGAATTTCTGCCATTGATTCTGCATCCAAAGAATAGGTTTTATCTCATCAGTTAACACCATATTCAAGCCAGAAGTGGTTCAAATTAGCTATTTGTATTGTTGCCACGAGACGAGACAGATTCCTTTTGGACAAGAACCGTGACAAGACAGACTACTTGTCTCGTCTCGTTTTCGAGACGGTACACGAGATGTCTCGTGAAATGTTTCGTGTCTCGGAATTGCAAACAGTTTTTTTAACTTAAAACACACAGCACGTACCGTTTTCCATGTTACTCGGATGTCGCATTAGGATATTAGAACATTGAAACCGTTACGTTTGATTTGCGTTGTTTATCTTTTGAAAATAAAGTTAAGTGTGATATCCTTGTTAGCTTTTTTTTACAATTATTTCTTCATGTTTAATTTTTCTGCTGTTTCTAGTATACACTACTTGCTTTCCTACAATAATGTGAGTCCGGCATTTATAATTGAAATTTATCTTTTGATTCCATTGCATTTTATTGAAAATAGTAAAGGTTCCTTACAACACATTTAATTTTGACACAGGAAATGAAATTTCTTCACGTATTTGTGAATTGTAACCCCTGCTTTGATGACTTTTGTATGTGTTCTTAACCTTACTTTTTACAACGCATGTCTTGCACAGTAGAAAAATGGCTATGTTGATTCAACAGCATTGGCGGAGCTATGGGGGCATGGAGGGCATTGACCCCAAACTTTTTGACAAAAAATGAGTTATTCATATTAATTCTACACTCCTCTAGGAAGTATTCCATAGATCCGAGACCAACCGAAAGGTCTGCCTCCCAGCAGACAATTCCTGCCTTCGCCCATGATCAAATCAAATTCGGTGACCCAGCGTGGCTAAATGTGTGTTAAATGTTAAATGAACACAACACACGGTGATTTCGGTAGTGGGAGAAAAAAGGTAGCTGCAGGGAGATTTGAACATGGAATACGCAGCTAGAAGTCGAGCGCCTTACCTACTTGGCTAACTCATCACACAGAAAAATATGAAACAGTATAGAGATGGAAAATGTTGCTGAACACTAAACACAAGATTACTCTCACGACTTATACCATGATTTAATTACTTTTTCAATGGACAACTAAGAAGCACATTTCACTATCTCTTTCAGTACCGTTTCTATAGTTTCCAAAGCCACTACACGAACTGCCGACGCGACGGCATTTTTTTCATCACGCTTTTGATATTGTCTCTGGAGCCAATCATAGCATCGCTATTACTAGCGTCAAACCAAAATAGTAAATACTTTCGTAATTGAAATACGCCAAGTTCCATTTTGTTCTACACTTTTCTTGTGAAAAACATTCTTATACGGCTATTATCATATCTAATATAAGTGTGTTAGTTTTTGGGACGATTAGTGAAAGTCAGGAAAGTCACGCCTCCATTTTAAACTTTCTTAAGACTGTCTTTACTATTATAAGTGTCGTGAACTAGTACTAACTCCATTATCGCAGTAGACTTGCCTATCTGACTTAACTAGCGGTTTTAGAGTGTAAGGAAGGTTTTACGCAATATTATTCAAAAATGTCTTAGTAAGTCGGTATTGAAACATCGAACACGTTCAGGAAGGCCTATTTCAATTCAGTTCTGGTTTTTACTTCGTAGGAGCTTTTACTTTCAGTTGTTCGCCACCCTATAAACGTGAAGCCTTACTCGCTCCTCCGAACAGTCAGTACCGTCTGGGTCGAGTCCAGTCACATCGAACTTTACTTGTCGGATTGGCATTACTTGTCATTAATGTCTTCGTTTTCGACATGTCTATGAGCAAGTTATATTCGTGTATTCGTGCTGGTAAAACAAATTTTAATGTTTAAGGATGTTAAAAAAAAGTTCAGGGTCGAGGGGTCTCAAACGAGTGGCGCAAATCTGTCTTCAACATTGGAGGGGAGAGGGACGGGTAAGCCCGTTCCCCTACTTTTTAAAAATATGTTCAAAACATTTATAAATTGAAATACAACACTGTGGAGAATCAAGGAGCAGAATTGTCTTCAAAATTGGAATGCGGGCAGATTTGAGGCTTATTTTGAAAGAAGGGAGAGGAAACTCATATTACGGTAAATATGTCTGATTTATTTGGTGAATCTTTTGTATATTACCTGGCGATGTAGATGAGGTGGCAGTCGAACACAAATCATAACATTTTTTCACAAAGAAACATATTTCAAATCGAGTTACTCAGGGGAGACAGTCCCTCGTGTTTCAAAATGGGAGGGAAAACATGTTATCTACCGGAACTTGCGCCAGTGCCTGAGACAATTAACTGCAAAGAAATATTATCTTGTAAATTATTTTTGCTTGGCTTCTGAACTTATTGAATTTATTTTAGGACATCTAGGCAATTTTGGCCCACGTCCAATGGACGATGGTGGGAGAATTAGTGGAATAAAGAAAGCGGTAGGGTACAAGAAAACGCAGAAAAAACACACACACTCGAGGTTTGTCCACCACAAAACTCATATGGCACTAACCTAGATCGAACCGAGTACCACACACACAAGAGGTGAATGCTTTAAGACGAAGCTACAGTGAGAATTATTTTCGTGTGTTCTGGGTAATAATTTTGTTGTATTGTGACGTTGAGTCCAAAAATGAAAAAAAATGAAATGAAATCTTTAAGTTTTACGTCCCACGGTTATGCCGGTTAGGCTAAAGGAGACGGTGGTGATGAGAGATGAATGAAGTGGTGGAATGAAGTAAGTGGGAGGAAACGGGAGAACCCCGAGAAAACCCACGAGCACGGTGTTTGTCCACCACAAAGTTCACTTGGCGGGGGCTGGGATCGAACCCGGGACCCCAAGCACCAGAGGTGAACGCTCTACCACTGAGCCACCGCGCCCCCTTGAGTCCAAAAATATGGTTACATTGTTCTTTATTGAAGGAATTGAAAATATCATTTTGAATTAATATGCATTTTAAAAGACATGTTTCTCTTTTGACTTGCTAATAACAGAGAAAGGAAATACGTAAAACTTTCTGAAGATGACTGATGTTGCTTTTGCTGCACAATTTTGTAGGAAGTTTACTTGTCGAAGATTACTCATAGTCATCATACAGGATCATAATTTTGACAACGCGACGCCGCATTAATGTGCGGAAATTGGTTAAATAGTTAGGAATCTATAGATAAGTCTAGAAGTCATGCTATTGAATTCATCCGGCTGTGACAGTACATGTGTGTACATGTGTGTCACGCCACGTATTCTGGGCGCGGCGGTCTCTAAGAGCCAATCAGAATGCAAAAGAGCAATAAGTTTCCATATTTGTTGAGATGATAAAACGGATGAACTGACTGATACGAGGCTTAGGTGTGTCCCTTGAAAATAATATAAAAGGACCTCATGGTCTGAAACGGTTGTTCAGAAGTTCAGAGGTCCAGAGGGGCAGAAGATCAAGAAATTCGAGACGTCGTTTGTGAGCAGACAAAATCATCCTGAATGTTTCTAAGAGTTACAAGAATACTACCATAAGGTATGTATAAGCCCTTGTTGCATCATAAATTTCAAGTTTAGAGATGTCATGCAGTACTTCAAAATGTTCTCTCTACCAACAGTAAAACTTTCAAGATTAAGATCTGTTGTCGCATACTTGTATTTCATCTTCCATCTCCAATAACTTAAATATCTGAATATCTCGCCTTTTAATCAATCTATATTAAGGTATCAAACTATCAAATGAACTATCAGATATCAAATTACTCTTGTTGAATCACTAAATTAAATGTTGTTGTATATTGCAATTAAAGTTATGTAATAAACTTACTTTCTAGAAACAATGTTGTCATTCTCCTAGATTAATCCACTTTACCATGAAAATCATGGTGTAATTTAATTATATTTCTTTTTTGACAACCGTTGAAGAAATATCGTGAGCAGTTCTCTAATGAATGTGGAATTTAACGAGCTAACTAAACAGAAAGAGACATGCACAGCGTCACAGTATCTTGATGAGGATGGTGCAATCTGTTACATTTGACTTTTGTTTCCATGATATGCTGCTATATTTGTTTACAAAAAACGAGGGACACGAGACGAGACGAGGACATTTATTCGAGACGAAACATGCTTTTGATGAGACGGACGAGACAGCCTGAAGTCTCGTGTCGTATCGTCTCTTGGCATCATTAGCTATATCCGGTTCTAACATTCAACCCATAGATGAAAACGGCAACATACAGGAAGAAGTTATTTTTTCATAAAATATTTCGTTTGTATAAACATTTATGATGGTCATCCACAATACTCTAGTAAAATTCAAAATAGCTTAAGTTTATTAATACTCAAGCTCTCAATACCAGTTTTGGCTTTTATCGTCATAGCATGAAACAGTAACATAGCAAGATCTGACTTTTGAAAAGGGGTTACCATTTGGAGAAGATCATGAGTATGTTTGATTAAAGTGCGTTTTTGCACCTCTCACAATTCGGGTGCTTATTTAAAGTAAGTCCCCTCGCTTCTCACTATCAGAGATGCTTATTGAAAGTATCTCCCTTGCCTCTTACTACTCGGAGTGCTTATTTAAAGTGAGTCCCCTCCCCTCTCTAGAGTCGGGGTCCTTATTTAAATGTTTTATATTATATTTGAGTCCCGAGTTAAACCACAAAAGAGTATCTCAAAATAGAAACCATTCCTGCAGGAACAAGTGGATTTAGCATCTTTATGTATATTCTTTAGTCCCTGGGAAAACTTCTTGGGACATTTTTCTGACATTGTCCTTCTCTATAACATAAATTTACATCTCCGTAATATTATAATCAAGATCCAGTCATTGATTCATAAATAGGTTTTCTTTTCCCACATTTGCAAATATTATTAGGTACCTGTGATACAAAAGAGGTTATTGGTAATAAAAACCTCCTACGTTTCACAATCCCGTAAATTTTATTTCAAAGATTTAAAGCATTTTGTAATTTGTGTGCAGTTATTTCTGTAATAAGGTGTGCGTTGTGTAAACTATGTTTATGCATCACACATCTTTTTACGGAATATCATTACTGTAAAACGTTTTTTCAATAAATTCATAACTATAACAACTGAGGATATGTGAAACTCGGACATATTGACAAGCGAGGAGACTCACTATCAACAAGCACCCCAAATAGTCAGAGGTATAGAGATGCACCTTAATCAGGCATCTCGTTAAAATAAGTAGAGAGAGGTGTTTCAAATCGTTCTGCATACTCCTCGCATTACACCTGCCAACTATAAGTGTTCTTGGCTAACTGTAGACCATTTCAAGCCAGGATACTCCTGAAATCACCATATTAGATCCACCATTTTGCATTCTCTAATTTTGACGTCAGTTTCTGAATCAGCTGTACTGAAACCCCCCTGGCAGTATGCTTTTTTTCTACATTAAATAATTGTTTTCTGTCTACGCTTCAAGATCACCTCTAACGTTCAAAGTTTGTTTCTACTCCTAAAACCGCACCAATGCGGAAATAAAAAAATACGTGTCGATTATTTTTCGAAACTTTACAAGTATGCTAAGTTTCATTCAAATCGGTAAGTTTAACTTTCGTAAGTCTCCTTGTGAGATAAAAATCTTATCTATAAATGTTTAATCTGTCTCTGAAATTAACTTTTTAGATTACATTTAACTAAAACATGCATTTTATGTAATGTTTGATAACATAGTGCTTTTCTCAATATTCACTATCGCTCCCGTGCCCTGAATAACAAAGTGTATAGACGTCGTGCTTAACGTACATGGACATCTCATGTGCCTCTGCAGCTTGATTGTTTGGTTGGTTAAGATTTTAACATGCCTTTTGAGAACTGAATCATTTGACACGAACTTCCGTCCTATCGTTATGTCCTAACCCCTTCAGTTCCCACCCGGAATTTTGTTCATTTCAGTTAAGCGTCACTTTCCTTAGCGAGGCTATATGATTAGTGGAGCTACTGATTAACGTAGCAATCATACCACATGAGATCCCGCCGGGAATCAGATCCGCGTCTTGCGCCGAACGTGCATATGCCTATTATATAACAAAATTGCCAACTTGTGAGGTGGAAGTGGTGGGATGAGAATCACAATCTAAAACGTGTTTTGAATTTGTATCCGAGATCTGGAATTGAATCTAAATTGGAGATATAGTTCTTGTGATTCAGCGTGTTAGTAAACAAGTAGTTACCCACCTCTTTCCGGCATTTGAATCATTTCAATATTAGTAAAGGAAAAGTATTAGCAAGATACCGAAATAGAACATTTATATTTCTTCACAGTCAATTTCAGTGAAATTAGGGTTGTCATCCTTTCGGCGTTTGCCGGGGATATCCGATATTTTGTGATTTTTCAATGTCAAGACGTCATTTCAATTATTTTAGAATAGTTTGACATTTAATCATATTTCTATTCGTTCAATATTTTACTTGAAACATTAGTATGTTTCTCAATTGCGTTAGAAAACTGTCCTTCATTGGTTTTTAATCAACTTTTTATTAAAATCGGTTCTCGAAAATGAGTCGAAGTCCAAACTTTAATTTGATCTAATCTAACTCGGGCGCTAAAAGCCTGCACATCATATTCATTTCATATGAATACAACGTTGTCAAGATTTACAACCATGTCAAGTTTGATTCAGATCAATGAGTTTGGTTAAATTTGTACTGTATAACTCCCTTTCACCTTTCACAAAATAATCAATGAAAGACGAAACTATAAATGACGACAGTTATATAAGCATAGGCGTTTAGCATATAGCCTAGTCCTAATAACTCATTATTAGTCCCTTATCTTATATGAGTTCTTAGTCTAGAATGAAAATTTAACTCTTGCTGAGGAGTAGTGATGGTCATCTTTCAGAAGTAACAATAGCATTGAAATTTCCAGTGAGCTTTATCACCTTTATTTTGCGATTTTAGCAGCACGGTAATGCAGCGAGTAAAGAGTGTTTTCCTTAATCAATGCTTAGTGTAAAAAAGCTCGTTAATACAGTCAGTTACGAGATCGGTCATTGTACTAAAATGTACGTAGTTTCATGCACATGAATTATGCAGAATTTTACAAATACTTGTTGCAACAACATAATGCATTACTTCGGTCAAAATATGCTGGCTGGGGCAACTACAATTCTGATTTAGGAACCAATGCAGACTCAACATCATCCACACAATTATAATGTAAAATGTTTTCAAATTTACATGTAGATTTTTTTTTTAATAAAAAGTCAGCTATTTTCTGAAAGAATGTCCACTGTGTGAGAATTTCGATGTAATAATCTTACAAAATCTTAGAAGAAAGAATGAAATGAGAAGAAATATTCACCAGTTGTTTAGTGTATTTATATCCTATAATCCAATCAAAACATCAAATGCAGACTTCCCACTACCGCATAAGAAAAAAAAAAACATCATAATAACAAATCACAGTATAAGGGCAGATAATAAATAATTAACATGACTTTCGGTAACTCTCGGGATCAACCTAAATAGACGATATGTTTGTGAGAATCGGATACGAAATTTTTCAACCTTTCTAATTTTAAACCAGAGAACGTAATAGTATCGGGATAGCAGCTTAAGCAATGCACACGAAAGCACATGCACTAACACAATTGCCGGATTAAGGGAGGGACTTAGGGAGGCTATAGCCTGGGCCTCCAGTTGAATAGGGTCCTTCAACCTGATCAAAAACTAAACTGGCTTTCTAAAAAGAATCATGAAGATATAATCATCATCATAAAATAAAATATGACCAAAAATATTAAACATATTCCATTAACTTTCCCTTGTACTTTGAGAGAAATTTATTAGGTGTAGTCAGCCGGGGTCACATTTTTTCCTAGCCGTGGTCCTCCAGATAGGTTAATTCAACCCTGACTAACACCTTACGTACTACGGAAAAGCATTAGAAAAATGAAAATATTTCTATTCTTTTCACAGTTAATCTATCTTAAACCAGACTCTTAATGAGCTAATTTGAAATACGGAACTGAGGTAACGTTCTATTAAAACAAAGATTCTTCTTCTCTTGTAAACTTTAAAATTCTTTGCACATAGCACGAGTGCGCAAAACTCCGAACAGTGAAGAGAGTTAAATTGATTTGGCTATGTATTCTTATGGCTTTGTAGATCCTAGGTACATCATTGCGGTCCAAAGTCCAATCAACATAGCATGCAGTGGCGGCAAAATGATGTCCACCCCTCAAGAAATTCAAGATAATGCAATCAGCTTGCAAGATTATGGCAACACTTTTTTCTGGGAGCCAGGCAGGTAGTAAAGGCATACTGTTCATTGATTATCTCCAAGGTCCAAAGACAATTACAAGTGACTATTATTGAAATCTGGAATGATTTCTATCACCATCAATATTAGGTCCGATTCCACATTAAGGCGATTTCGCTTTAAGGTTTCAATACTGCAAAGAGAAGAAAAGGTCTGCTCACATAAGTAAGTTGCAGGGAAAGGCATCAAATGTTGCAATGCTTTTTTTAGACTGCTCTTCATTCTCACAACCCACACTCAACCAAAAGCTACAAAGGTCATTTTCTTTGAAAACGCTTTTTCATGAAGTATCGCACGATAGTTCCAATAGCTGTTCTTGTTCTGTGTTAGAGAAATTCATAATGTATATTCATGGATTTCTACATTAGTGAAAGGATTTTCAATTTATCCATTACCAGGTTGTGGGGCAGGGACGTATTTTCGAAAACTTGCAGCTAATGCTCTCAAGTGTTCTACAAGTGTTTTATGCATTTCAGCAGAGTTTTTCATCTGAAAAATAAAAAAAAATCCTTGAATACTACAAACGATGAATAGTTATTGTTTTGTACTCGTACCGCCCACAGCTACAGTTTATTAATCTTAAAAAATACTTCTTGCATAACTGATGTGAGTTCCATTTTATTACATTTCAATTTTTAGGCGTCGTGGACCCTCAGGGGTCCGTGGACCCCACTTTGAAAACAACTGCTCAAGAACATTGTTGGGAGAAGTGCATCATAGTGAGAGGGGACTATGTGGGAAAATGGAAGATTTATATCAGGTATTATTGAACACTCCTCGTAATACTATTCAACACTGCCTACATTGCTAATTCACCTAAATATACCGATTTTACATCCTATAGAACGTGATGGGGGGTTTGGTTGACAACTGCTATCCATGAAATTTTGCCTCTGTCGTCTCCTGCGCTGTACGGAGATTATCTCATGTGGATACAGTGTCGTTAGATTTATTTAGGATGTGCTTTTGCGAAACCAAATCATCAGCACGTCTTCAAAGTTTGGCAATATTGTTGAACTTTTGGTGTTAAACGTTTCCTTAAGCGTGCCTTCAAAAGACGGCTCCACGAATCGTATACCGAAAACTTTCGATATATCAGATGTAAAGCAAAACATTTCTGTGATTGGTGTAGAGCCCACGCTTCGTGAGTCGTTATGGTCACTGCAGTTAAGGAAAGAAAACATTCTATCATCCAAGACCGCAAACAATAGGATCGCAGACATGCCAACACCATACAAAAGTAAACAAAAGTTTCCAGTGCATCACTAAGGTGTGGCGCTGATATTAATTATGCAGCAACTTGGCACAGTGCTGACGGAACCGGTTTTGTCTTATCCATCTGTAGACTAGAACAGTGATGGGCAAACTACGGCCCACGGGCCAGATAACACCGGGTGAAGCATTCTATCAGGTCCGCAATATGAGTCCTAATCTACAGAATTTGACTTCACTTCTGAAAATCCCTGAATCCCACTTTAATCAATATTGTGAGAAACTTTTAAAAATGTTGTACACATTTCGTTTACCACTTCCACTTTATAGTCTTTCAATCATAGGGCTTAGTATTACAAGAAGTTTTTTTTTAAATATACAGGTCACCTAATTGTTCTTTTTCTTTGAATATTGGCCCGCCAAAGTGTTTTTATTATTTTTCTTTTGCGCCTTTCTAAATATGTTTTCTCATAACTGGAATAAAACTCAAGCCGTGTGCAAAACAGTTTCCAGGTTCACCCCTCCTCCAGGACTCTGCAGGATCCTTGCTACCCCCTTCTGGCTTGATAATATTATTAGCGCTGTGAGTTACTTAATAGCATGTATGCTTGCGACAGAAGAACACAAATTTATCGAATTAAAAAATTGTTTTTTTTAAAAAAAAAGTTGGATTATTATATAACAGTTAAGAAGCAGTTCTTATCAACAGAAAACCATTATGAGAGCCAAGGTTTGCTTCTCATCGTTCTGTTTAACTAGATCCGACAGAAATAATGTATTGCTTTTATTATATTCAAGTCTGATATACGAGGGGTGTTCAAATGGAAAGGTAAAAGATGACACTGTGGGTATAACCCAAGGTGTTTTTCCAAAAGTAATTACCAGACCCTGAGCACAACTATCCCACTGTATTTTGAGCCGAAGCATTCCCTATTCCCAGAAATCCAGTGGGTGTGGTAGCAGCCAGTCTTTCAGTTCTCGTCGGAGTTCAAGCACTTGCCTTTGAGATGTCTTTTTAGCGAGCCAAACATATGGAAGTCGCAGTGAGATATGTCCAAACTGTAGGGCGGATGCTCTAGCTGCTCCCACTTCAACTTATTCAGTACATTTCGTGTGACCTGCGAGACGTATGGACAAGAGTAATCGTGGAGCAGAATCACTCTACTTTCTCACTGACTTCTTGAGCACACAGTCTCTCCCGTACACAGTCACCATCTGGCGATGAATATTGACCGATTAAACCCTTTCCCCAGTCAGTAATTGGATAATACCTCGCTGCTCCTCAATCGTCGAATGTTTTATTGTGAACGCTATTATTTCCTCACACACTCTGCTGACTTGGACGGAACACATAATTGCCTGATTCTCTCCTGCATCATGTGAAAGACAGCCACTTATGGGCACAACCATACCGGACACTATATTCTCTCCTTAGATGTCACAGTGCTTTATTTCAAAGCGATATATTCCTATTTCAACATACGACGTTTGGTTTCTACGACGTTCCGTGCCTTTTCATTTGAAAGTTCCTGGTATATATGACCACGGAGTAGGGAATTTAACAATGAGACCGCGAATGCACTTTTGGTATAAGTGGTCCCTCACACATTATCAATAAATCCACATAATTAGTGCCATTGTATGTTCTTCGTGACAGAATATGATTATGCGTTCAAATCAGTTATACTAACTTCAAACGTTATAAAATCCCATCTTCTGGTATAGAAATTCCAATTTTGCTCTTGAATTCCCCACATTATGCTAATTATAAATTTACGAAACTTCTGCGATATATAATTAATTATCCACAAATATCGATTTTTTACTTTTATCAAATAGTTTTTAAAGAAGCACTTTAGTATGTTGACAGAAACAAATATATTTTGTTTTCAAAACATATTATTTCTGCCACTCTTTTGTGCCATCATCTTCTACTGGTTGTAACTATAAAAATAATATGAACATAACAAGAAAAGGAAATACAAAAAATAAAAAGATTCTTCATTTCGCTGTATATATTTTCAATATCAGAGCACAATTTATGTTTGTTGGCGGTCGACATCAGTTTTTTTACAGACATTTCCCTCTAGCATCAGTTTTTTTACAGACATTTCCCTCTAGCATGCGTTTTCTTGTAGCATAATATTACAATTAACCTGATTTCAGATTGAAGATTTACTGGGCTATTTTCGGCCCATAAAATAATTGCTGGAGTCGATAAGGTGTAAAAATATCACATAAACCTACGCTGCCAATTTCGACGAAAATTTCCTTTATCCCTTTTCTAAAAGCAAATGTTTAAAAATCCTACAATATGGATTTATCCCACGAGTTGGTATCATTGGTTCAAATTTTATTGGTGGTAGTTGCTTTAAAAACAAACCCGAGCAATGTGTTTTGTATATTACATTAGTTTGCTCCTTGTCATATAGCCTAGGTGCTAGAAAGGGAGATTTAATTCCAACCAATCGATCAATGAGTGTCGTAAGCTATTGGTAATCTTCATACATTAGAAAACCAAAAGTAATTTGCGACTGGAACCGTAGTGCTAATGAAATGTCATTATAAAAGCCCTCTGTCTTCCCGTAAATCTTGGTGGGTTGTAATGTTAGGGCGTTTATCGTTATACAAACACTTAAATTACCTTCTTCTTTTCTGATAAAAGAAAATCTCTTGTACATGAAAACTTATGTCTACTTTCCATTTTTAATATGAAGTTTTCCTTTTAATGAGCATCCTAACGGTTTCTCCATAATTTACCTATTACACTTCTACGTTCTGCTCTATGGCGTCATCCTAATTATAGTTATACCGCCTAGGTGTCTCCCAGTTCTTTGCAATTCCTTCTCTTTTCCATTTCCATCTATGTCCATTTTATTACTTTTCTTTCGTCAGTTTTCAATTTGCCTGTAAAACCATCTGAGACGGTCATTTTTTTTAAACATTCGGATTTCGAAAGAGAAAAAGTATGCCGATCGTGAAAAAAAGTCGAGAACTCAACGGATTTACATCTTTCATGAACCCTAATATCGAAAACGTAATTTTCGATATACATCCATCCGTCCGTTCGCTAAGTTTTCTTCAAATTAGAGTACTTTACTGAAGACTAAACATCGAAAAGCACGATTTCCTGAAAAATGACTCCAACATTTTTTTTTTTTTTTTTTGTTTCATAAATCAATATTTAATTAAGAACCCTATATTCTGGTATAAGACATTTCTCTGGGAAAAATCTGCGAGTTTTAGTTTATTCTTGGGGTTGAACTGCTTATCTATTCTTTTCTCAAAAACGGCTAAGGCTATTTTATTCATATTTCATAAATAAGTATTTCATGATTAACCTGCCAATATGGCATAAGTCATTTGACGTGAACAAATCTACGAGGGACAGTTTGTGAATTGGGGTTGAGTTGTTTATCGACGATTTTTACAAAAATGTCTCAGGCGATTTTGTTGATAATTCATAAATATTTCTTTAACAACCCTATATCGTGGTAAAAATAATTTCCCTGGGGAAAAAAATATTAGGAGTAGTTTATTCTTGCATTTTCGGCTACTTTTGGTTTTATATAAAAACTCAAGCGATTTCATAAGTAAGTATTTTATTAGTACACGTGTAATATAATAACATGGAATAACTCATTGTTCCTGAAAAACCACAAGGGGTAGTTTACTCAACGTTTTCCCGACAATTTTCTCAAACGACTCACACTTTTTTGTTCAAGTTTCGTAAATAAATGTTTCATTAATAAGCTAAAAATATGGCTAAACTCGCATGATCGAAAATGATCCACAATACGTAGTTTACTCTTGGGATGAAATTTCTAACGATTTTCTCAAAAATGGCTCAGGTGATTTTGTTAATATTAAAAAACAATTATTTTATAAATTACTCTAACGTACAGTATGACATGTGTCTAATGGAAACATCTGAAGGGTCGGTACATGTTTAAGAGGAAGGGTGAAGTTTACTCAATTGAGTTTTCCAAGACAAATTATTTTATTCCTATTTCCCAAATACAAGTTTCAATAGGAACTGTGGCCTAACAGTTAAGGAAATTGGAGCGACAAAATGTAGGGCGGTGGCCCGTACCTTTTACAAAAATCAAGGCTATAACTTCTCCCTACTCCTTGTTTATCAAAGCATAATTCTTTCCTTATTGGTGGGGCCGCGGTGGCTCAGTGGTAGAGCGTTCACCTCTGGTGCATGGGGTCCCGGCTTCAAACCCTGCTCCCGCCAAGTGAACTTTCTGGTGGACAAACACCGTGTGTGGGGGTTATCTCGGGATTCTCCCGTTTCCTCCCACTTTCTTCATTCCACCATTTCATTCATTTCTCATACTCACCGTCTCCTTTAGCCTAACCGGCATAAACGTGGAACGTAAAACTCAAAGGTTTCATTTCATTTTTCTTTCCTTATTGGTTACACAAGACGATAATTTTATCACTTTCATTGCCGTTTCTGTTGTTCTCGTATCGTTTAGTTCATAAGCATTAAGCATTTTTTTTTAAGTAATGAAGCATCATATTAACCAATCATGTTGTAATTTTCAGCCGCGGTCGTGAGATTTATAATCAATAAAATCCTACTGGTGGTTTTCATTATATCTAAATCAGTGACATAGCCAAGATATATATTTAGGGATTTCGACTTTATACTGAAAATAAAAAGAATTATCAAACATAGCTTATAGTGTGAATTACAATCCTCACCTTACTAATGTATTTCCAAAGTCCTGACCTGTTTGGTGGTGACGTCGCCGGGAATCTATCTTCGAGGAGCTTTGACAATGAATATACGATATATACGGTATATTCGTATATTCTTCAGATTAAACAGAAAAAATACTGTCAACGTTTAACATTGGACACCTTACAGTGTGGAGCGGAAACGGCTGGTGCGATTGGAATAAATCCGAGATTTTAGATTGAAATCCTTCTATTTCCAACAACTTTCCTTTTTCTGTTGTTGTATCTTTATCATTACAAAGTTCCGATCTTTTGATGCACCCAGTATGCTAGACGAGTGATCTGCAACCGGCGTACCGCGGCACCAGAGTGTCATGGCAAGGTGAAAAGTATGATGCAAACTTTTACACATCGTAAGAAGTTTTTTTGAGTTATTATTATTATTATTATTACAGTCTATTATTATTCCAGTTACTATGCTTCATACGCTTGTACATTTCGTTCTCTGTCGTATTTTATTCTCTATATATTAATTTCGTCGGTTGTTGGAACAAAAAACAAAGACAATTATGACTGCTACACAGTGATGACACTAGAGGGGACCAGGGGAACCGTCGCCTTCCGACCACATCGTCCGTCTTCTTTCCTCGTGACAACCTCCCCAAGCATGCTGTTTTATCTACAGCAGTTTTTCGGTACACAAAAATAAAACTGGGTTTCCAAAAATGTATCTGCCTATACACCCCCCCCCCCCAGGAAAGTAAAGCTGGTGTCGTCCCTGCTCCTACGGTGCGTGTTTACAGAAAGCTAATTATAAGATATCCGAACTTACCGTTAAGACCAATAGATCTCACACAACAGCTGAAACGTTGTTAATTCTACTTGTAAGAAGATAGTGAAAATAGTCCTAGACTCAGCTAATAGTGAAATTCCAAACTTTCTCTCTCAGCCGACAATCAGTCTCCGAGTTCGTTTTCAGCTAGGCAAGGGCACGAATAATACAATTTTGTTATTTAACGGACTCAGTGAACTGCAGTTCTTAGAAGGAAGGACTATAATAGAATCCAGATGTTGCATTGATGTTTATTCTCCGTTATGTTCGTTTGTTTCGTGGAGCTATCCGTCCAAAATTTCTTCTTATGAATGTCAATGCTTGTCCGCATCATACAGCTGCCGGGGCCGCCCTTCTTGAGGAAGAGAATATTCATTAAATCTGATGGCCAACCCATAGAGCATGCTTGAGATGCTCTACGGAGACGTGTTGCCGAATATATACCTTCACCTAATACTCTTCCAAACTTTCGAGAAAACTCTCACGGAAAAGTGACAGGTCCTGCAACAATTACTGCTTGCCATTTATTTCCAGTATGCTACGTCGATGTCAGTAGTGCATTTCTCTTCGAGGAGGACATATTCTATTCTGAGTCCTGCATATGAATGCTCAACTGTCCTAGTCTTTTTTGCATTTTGAATGAGGTTCGACATAAGATACGGTTTACTTAAATATTGACAGTATTTGATACACTGTTTTAGTACAGACTCTCCATGAATAAAATGACTATAGTGTTACCTCATGTATTCTATTCCTGAGCATAACCGACATTCATATAACCTGGTATATGAATGTCTTAGGTCACCTAAGTTTCGAGCAAGAGTGTATTAGTTTCCTTACACTTTCTAAAAGGATTAAAAATTTGGTATGTACATGAACTTAAAGTAAAAATGAAAACGTTCATTAAATACATACCTACAAATAAAGATAAACACAGCTGTTAAAATAGTATTCCCTACCAAATGGTATGAGCGCAAGATCTAAGCTTACAGAAATAAAACAGCAAAGAATGTCTTGTAATCATGCTACAATTGCTTTTAATCCAAGTGTTACGGTTATAGTAACCTATGTCAAAAGCTTCACAATGTAATAAACAATATGAATGCAATTTTGCAGTGGTGAGCGGGGGCGTCATTTCAGATCATGTTAAATTTAAGCGGGGAGGGGTGTAGCAAGATCGTTCATCGACATAAGAGTTTCACGTTTTATATAGTATATTAGCAGACGATTTATCAAATGGTCTGTTTTTGTAAAAACTAGGAGTGACAATTACCCTCTATGCCCTTCCAAAATGTTCCTGGTCGTGAGGATTTTTCTCTTCTAAATCAGCGATTTTTTAGTAAGCTTAAATTTTATAATCACTTAAAAATTTGACATTCTTAGTATATACCAGTTATTATTATTTTCGTTTACATTTTATTAATGACCAGAGTAGCCTTAGTCTCCTCTTAAGAATATAGAACAGAGCAGAACGATAAATATTTATAGAATACTCGTATAGAATACTGATAGAGAGATATAGAATACTGAATAGAATACATATACGACTCTAAATCTGCTGATACCTCAGTTGATTAAGTTATGATAAAAAGGCAACTGAAACTTTATCCAAACTAAATGATGAAACAAAACTTTTAAATACATTTTTCTTAGGTATTCTTGTGTTTGAAAATAATTGAACCATCCAGTGTTTTAAAATGGCCTAACATTTTAAGATAAAGGGAAACATTCCTGTAAACACTAAAATAAGGAAACATGTGAGCGCGCAACAAACAAAACGTTGCCTTATGAGCACAGAATAACTCCATGTAAGCATGGGTGTCTCTTGAATGTTATAATTGATGGGTACATAATGATTGTATTATGGGTACATAATCATAATAAAAGCATTATAATGATTGTAGACTAAACTAAAGATATGTTTAAACGATAAGGCAATTGATGGATATTTGAATTAAAGCTAGTGAGTTTCAATTTTTAGACTTCCAAACTATGCTATACATAAATTAAATATCGGAAGGCTTACGAAACGGCTATAGCTACCCGTCCTTCAAACTGTCGACGGGGATTAGAGCAAAGATGGTGAGATATATCGAGAAGTGGTTTTCGAAAATCGAGTCAGCGACTCAAGAATAGGCACCATCTTATCCTCCGTTAATCCACTATTGAAGTCCTAAGTGGTAAAAGACAACCTTATGCAGTCTCAACATTGATCGCCTTACATCTAACACAGTAATAACATTAGTAATCAAAAATATTTTCAAATGACAAGGTACATGGCCTTGAGCGGACTTTATGCTACATCTAATAGCATTGAAGCGTCGTTATCATTTTGAGGCAGGTACAGAGACATAAGGACTTTTTGCACTACTATGATTATTGTCAATGGCAGATGAGCTACCTGGAAATATCTCGTATCATTAGCTACCACCCATGTAACTCCTCAGTTGAAAAGTGCTGGAGAACACGTTGTTGTTATCGGGGATCAATTCAATTTTTGAAAGATTTTAGAATCTTCATCCATATGGTATTAAAACCGAAAGCATTACAAATTTACTATTACTTCCGGTTTAAATATTGATATCCAAAGAAGATTGTGTAGGATATATCGAAAACAAGTTTTTTAATCGATTCAGCGTCCCAAGATAGATTCCTTTTCACTCCGTTAATAGGCTGTTCAAACAGACATGGTAGAAATTAAGCATAACAGAAGCTGTACTAGATATTGACAAATAGTTTCCAGAAAACGATTCAGTGTTTCAAAAAAGTAATCTGTATTTCCTTGCTATAATCTTAAATTGTAATATTTTACTAATGTTTCCGGTTTCAATATTGATCTACATAAAGGGAAAGAGAGAAAGAGCGAAAGTAAGATGTAGAAAAATGCGCTTTCTGGAATATATTTTGCTGCTGAAAAACAGATTTAATCCGCTCTGATAAGTCTCTATTCAAACTGGACGTTGTAGAAGTTAACCGTACCCGGTTTCAAGATTAATTGCCATACAATAAGAGTGGCAATATATAACGAGTGGTTGTTTTTTTTTTTTTTTTTTTTGGAATGGATTGAGCGTATCAAGGAAAGATAACATCACCCATGTCTATCTGCTAAAACCAGACATTTATTACTATACCTTTTCTCAGATGAGAATCTACATGAGCGGTAGCCAATGATACACGATATTTCTAGGTACCGTACTGCGACAGATATTGACAAAAATCATAGTAGTACGAAATTCCGTGTGGCTGTATACTGTCATCTGCCCCAAAATGATGACAACGTCGCTTAACTGCTATTGAAGAAGGAGAAAACCTTCTCAAAGGTAATTAACTTAACATTCAAAAAACATTCGTTCCAATATTGATCTCCGTACAGGAAGAAAACCGTAAGGTATATGAAGAAGGGTTTTTCTGAAGTTAATTCGCCATTCCAAGAATAGGTCCCATTTCCTCCTTTAACGCTTTTCTAAAACCGGAAGTAGTAGAAATAAAACTTTTACGGTTTCAACACTGATTACCATAGAAAGAACGCAGTAACAGATAGCGACAAACGGTTTTCTAGAATTAATAGAGCATCTCAAGAAAATAGATAATCTTCATTCTCTCTCTCTCTATTAAACCGAAAACGGTAAAAAAAAAAGACTTCTTCTAGTGTCAGTATTGATTCGAATTGAGAGAAAACTGAAAGATATGTATGAGAATCGGATTTCTGTGATCGATTCAAGGTCTCAAGGACAATTTCTAGTTTCAACGTTAATCTCCGTACAGCAGAAATGGAAACAGATGGGGAAAAATTGTCTTTTTACACTCGATTCATCGTCCCAAGAATATATTTTTCACTCTTACCTTGTCACTAAAAGCGAAACTACTAAATCTGAATACTACTTCCGGTTTCATTATTGATCTCCATAGAGCAAATACGATAATGCATAGAACTTTTTGTTGTGTATTCAGCGTCCGAAGAACATGTTATCTCTAATCTTATTCCTCTATTGTAATCGAAAGCTACATATTTTCTGCAACCAGTTTTAATATTGAATATTCATAGTTACGAAGTCTACCGCTTTCACATTGTGAAACGGAATATAGTTGTAGCCATATATACTACAGTATTATATGGTTCATTATAGCTCTTTGCCAACACAAGTAGTCTACTTGAAACGAATTTTCATCGTTGCAATTCTCAGCAATTTTATCGTCCTGATATGCGAATTGTCAGCTTTAATACCACCATAAATTGTACTATTTGTCCCTTTTCCTCTCCCATGTGTTATCGCTTCTCCCACAATACAATTTCTTCAGCAGTGATGGCCTCACCTATTTTTTTCCTCCAGTTACATTCTTTTATTTTCTATTATTCCCTATGGGGTCTGGTGAGTGGGGCTCCTAGTTTGATTACGCCAAATAAACTTTGTGGTGGACAAACACCATGCGCGTGGGTTTTCTGGGAATTCTTCAGTTTCCTCCCATTTCTTTCATTCCACTATTTCATAACCATTATTGGCTCCTTTAGCCTACCCGGCATAACTTCAAAGTTAAAGATTTCGTTTCATTCCCAATGGGCTCTTTGGTTTGACGTTTTGCATAGCTACGGTCGCATTTTTTCGAACACAAACATTTTGGATACTTTTAGTTTTATTCTTTAGTTCCCTTGTAGCTAAATCATTGTCGTTACAGTCTTCGATGCAGAAAACCTGTATTCTAAAAACATTACTCATATAATTCAATAATCTAAATTAACTAACGCTAGTATTACGCATAAGCGCTAACTACAAGTAGCTTTATAGCACCACCATACGAAGACAATCAGAGGACAAGGCCATTCGACAACAAATACTGTCATTCATTTTGCAAACATAGGTCGAATGCCTGCATGTCGCAGGTATGCTTATCGTTTGCATGAGCTTGTAGAGGGCTACGGAGTAGTCTCTTCTTAAATTGTCATAAATAAAGAGTCCAGAGGAAGTCCAGTTTTACATTTGTTTTTCAGGAAACGATTTTTAAGGTTCAAAACATTTAATTTTGGAAACTAGTCGTGGAAAATGCTTCAAATTTTATTTACAAGTTGTTTATTATATTAGAAACTAGCTTCCAAAATTTATTTTCAATGTATATTATTGTAAGTAATAGAAAACAAGGAAACTGACACGAGGTTGGTATATACTGGGGAAAAACGGATCTATTGCAGTTAAAATAATGCAAAAAAAGGGGCGATTGTTTATCAGATTATAAACAATATTATTGAAAATGCTTGCTTTCTTCGTTTACCATTTTTATTCTCCTTTACTCCACTAATAACTTCTTTAGGAGTTTCGTATAGAGGGCTTAAGCATATAGGCTGCACAAGAAATTCAAAGCATGCAGATCCTACCATTTTTCTTCTGAGATAAGCAACTTTCCTTTAAAAAGAGGAAACGATCTTGCAAATCACACCAATAATGGATGTTGGTCATAGCATCCTATTCAAACTGTACTCAACCGATTTTACCCAGTTCTTTAATGTACAACGGAAATCATGGAAATGTACTTTTATCTTCTTATCAGTATCAAGTATTGGAGAGTGAAACGAGGAGAACAAGTGGATACAAAGCTTCATTGACTTTGTTGACCTCTTAGTCAAAGTCTTATAAACGATTATTTGACATTGCTTACTGAAAGGTGCAAGTGCTTAAGCAAGTTTCACAGCATTAGAAGTTTAAAAATCGGGTTCTGGAACAAGAGTTATATATTTTAACTCATTTAATAATAATTCGTTGAATATACCTGTGTTGCAGGCATGCCCGTGACAGAACAATATCACGGATACATAATATGATTTTTACAATACTGGCCTTCTTTTCATTCGATTTTTCTTCTTATTTCATAGTAATGTATATGCTGTCCTTTGCGCATTATTGCAAAGTGTTATTGTACTAAATTACAACATTAATACGATTTATGGTATAGGTGTCCAGCTTTCCGACGCGAGTTATTTCGGTATGTAAGAATACTCCCTTGAATAAATCTGGATGTGGTGGGCCATTTTTTAATAATAGGTGAATCACAGAAGAAAACCTATAAGTCTCCCTACATATCACGAAACTTGGGTGTCTTTTCTCTACTCGAAACTCATGATTGGCCTAGAGTAAAATAAGCAATATCTCAAGTACAGTGGTCGTAAGAATGAAATCCAATCTCGATTTATGAAACTGTCAAATTCACTTACTTGATATGGTGTAGGTTTCACTCTGCTGCCTTTGATCACATTATTACAATCCCCTGGTATTACATCTCTTGATTTTATGTTCACCAGTCTCATGTTCTCATCACGTTCAAGCTAGGAATGACACGAACTGGGAATGTTACTTGAAAGCAAATGAACCCCTGCCTTTCATGTGCAATGTAATGAAGGCATCTCAATAAAGTGTAATCCTTATTTCGACTACTGCAAGAGTAACAGAAGAGTTCAAGATGATGGATGCTGAGAGATAATTTGTTTTACTATTTTTTTTAAAGAAATAGGTTGTTGAAGCTATATTTAGCTGTATCATCAGTCAACACTGGAATATAAGCTGCACAGTTAAACGTTACCGACAAAAGAAACAGAAAAATAGGAGTAAAATGAATTCCCCTTTCTTACACTTTAAGTGATGACGACACGCCCTTCCATTTTAAAAGGATTTTTAAACTGCTATAGCAGGCTAACCATAAACCTTTTCCCCCTTTTCGATATATTGAATGAAATTCACAGCGTGTTCAACAACATGGCATGAAAATCGGAATTTCAGCCAAAAGTGGACATCCCGCATTTTCCCCTATACTCTTCAAATTTTAATTAGACGGTCGCTAATCGAGTTCTTTCTATAAAATAACATTTTTCTTTTTTCTAAATTTCTAAGCTGCGAACAGTTTCGAAAAAGTCATGGCCTCCGTTGATAGTCGGGAATTGGAATACTTAGTTTTCAATTTTGGTACAAGTTCTCAACGAAATTACTCACTCTCCCCTTATTTTTCCTGTGAATATTTGTAACAATGTGCTAATGTCTTTGTTCTGTCTTCAAGATGCTAGGTGGGGTGAGGTTTTGCATTACCTACCCATACAGCATTTGCGGGAAAAGTCCTTTGTATTCAATGGGTTTCATAACGAAGATAACTGGACCATAGAATAAATGATTCTCAAAAGTGACGACATAATCACGGGCACTGGCACAACCGGTATGTGTCAACACAGAATCTACTAAAATGGGATATTTTAGCCTACAACGGTACACAGCCGTCTACACGTTTCTCTGTTGACATTGTTGCAAAGCCTCATGGTCCATTATGATGGCCATCCATGTCAGGTCATATTCATGTCATGTAACGTGGCAGACTGATTGTCGACGCCGGTTGAGGAAGGTGCTATTTATATTTCTCCATTATTTGCTTCGCAGTCATGCGAGGATTCAGAGTGACAATCCGCCGTAATGCTTGGCGAGATCTGTCAACCTCAATTTTGTTCCATCCAATGTTTCACTTCGCGGATGAGGATTTGCCGTCAGTTTTGTAGATTGTAACCACTTTGGACACTGTCCTTTGCGGCACGCCTAACAGATCTGTAAGTTTTGTTGCGCTTGCAGAACTTGACAGAGCAACGATTTTCCTTCCTTGAAAACTAGATAGAACTCTCATTTTACACGAACACTGCTCAGCTCACTGTCCATTCACGTTCTACTACTCCTAACATAGTATGGAGTTCCAAATAAAACGCCACTACCATCGGCTCAGAACTGGAATGGCCGAGTGCTCTTTGGTCACCCAGACATATAACGTGTTTCCAACTCCAGGTGTGACCGTTATATATGTAGCATTTGTAGATCGGGAAGAACAAATATCGGTACGTAGGTTATATGGGCATTGAGTGGAAGTGTATTTAGTGAATTCGTTGATAGCCCATAGTAAAGACAATTTTAATTTCGGGTACTCTTAGAAAGATTTACTGGTTTCCCGCTTTCATATTCACTAGTGGTTACATGCTTAGAATACGAGCCTTAAGTGCGTGAAACCTGGGTTCGTTTTCTGGTGGGAGCTCATGTCGTTAGGATCCCATGTTAAGCTGTATGTCACGTTTTCTATAGTCTCTGTGCTGAATAGGATGCTTAGCCCTAAATCAATTAACAATTCTTACGTAAGGAACTGAAGAAACGGATGAATGTGATGCAGATATGTAAAGAAAGAAAGGTGAAGAAAATAACTACCAAAGAGGGAGTAAGGTTGGGAACTTCGAAATCAAAAAGTTTCAAGTGAGCTAAGTGAAAAATGTTTTTGTGTATTCAGAAAATAGAAATTGTCCTGATGATTTGCACGCAAAGTAATACAGATATCAAACACAGAAGGAAAAAGAAGGGATATAATAATAATAAATATAACCATTTAAACACCGGACTCGGCTCTTTATGGAAGTCATATCCGTAAAACTTAAATGTTTTGTCGCATCACACTGACAGAAGTAATATTACTTACTGTTCTTATTTTTGTTCCCAACAGTCAGAACACGAGGACGTTTTACGTCTGTTTGTTTTACGCAAGAATACTTTATGTTCTACTGCCATAATTTACCTTACGAGCCGTCTTTGGTAGAAACCTTTAACATATTGTGCTCGTATTTTGATAGTTGAACAATACTAATATGCATAGTGCACTAGATAATAAATATACTGAAATTCACCGGTTTTCTTTATTTTTTCGTTTCGCGTTATAAAAATAAATATACCTACCTACTGTGTTCTTACAAAACGGCATTTGTATGTTTTATAGTACTCCAATTTAAATATATATAAATTTGCTTTTTCGACGATACAAATACACAAATATATAAATTTTTACGATTACAGATATCTACCTGGGATTGAAGAGTTTAAATAGAAACTATCGAAATATTGCGAAACATGAACATATTAAAGCATTAAAAGTATCGAAGATTCGTAATATCGTCATACTGAAAAATACCGAAATATTGAAAAATATTATATTAAAAAAATCTATACTTAAAAATATCGATACTTAAAAATATCTATCAATCGATATATCGAAATATCGCATAGCTGTACGTGGTACCTGTCACCGAGCATTTTCTTTTAACCACTGTTCTTCTTCCGGGATGAGTTTTCCCCTTAAATTTTGTAGGATTCCATCACTTTTACCGTCACCTAAATGTTGTTACTCGCGACACACTCAGCATACTTACCACTTTCTCCTCACTCACACCATATATCCGAGTTTTAATAATTTGGCATCCTTGGAAATTAGAGTTAACTTATTTTACTTTATGACTTCTTGCTCAATACAGGCACACTACTATTCTACTGAGACTCACAGAATACGTAGTTAGCCCTATAACCCCAAACAACAATCAAGGGCTGCGGTCGCTGCCTGTCCTTTGACAACACAGACATCTGTATACGACATATTGTGAAACTACGGTTGAGTTTTTTATTTGTTAAAGGTTAAAATAAATATTTAGTTTATTATTATTTTTAAACTAATGAGTTCTGTTTGACAAAAGAAGGAAATAAAATAGTGTGAAAGTTGGAACATATCGTTAGTAGGTATGTGTGAATCTGTGATCTGCAAATGTGCTTGTAAGTCTTCAATCTTAGATCATTCTAGTGTATCTATAAGCATACATTTGTTTTTGCTCTTGTTCAAATGAATTAACTTTGACTTCACACGCTGGTCCCAGACCTTATTTGGAGCAACAGAAAGTCGAACTACGTGTGTAGGTAGAAACAATAATTATGTCCCGATAACAGCATGTGCTGTGTATATGTTTTACACTAGCCTCTCTTCCATTCGTTTATCACAACCTTTCTTTCTGTTCCCATCGTCTCTGGAAGTACAAGTAGTAAATATATGCATATACGTTCCTCCAGTTGTGATTAATGCCTCCCCTGATTCCAACCTACCTTCTGCCATTTAACTGTGATGTGAGAGGCAGGCTACTGCGAGTCGACGCGACTGCGCAAACGATACTTTCAAGGTTGTATCGGTACCAACAAGTATTGTGCAAATTCACTTGTGTGTTTATTCACCCGCACGACTCGCCTCCTCTTTCCACTCCCCTTAAGTTTCTCCATCCCGTAAGCAGGGCAGTGCCAATAGATGCGGTATGCGACATATTTACACACCGTTCCCTAGTTTAAGTGTGCGATGACCAGGAGGCTGCTAATTCGGGAGAGCATACCCACGTTTACACAGATTCTCTCAATTTTCTATAAGTATTGTGACTTTCCCGAAATTCGGCCAGGAGGCTCAGGGGGTCGCCACGAAGCCCCTGTAGGCTTAAAAATTGTTTGGACCAAAAAATATCCCAACAATTTTTCTGCTCCCAACTGGTAAGGTGTGAAACCATATGTAGGTGCCGAAAAGGAGAGGAATGCAGGAACACACACACACACACAGGACAACACACATTGGATTTAGAAGCACACGTTTAGAAGCTTAGTTCTACATACACACAGGCATACTCACACACACACACACACTCGTTAAAGAATTAAGTACTGGCATAGCAGACTTCCATACATGCTGTTACATGCTCGATAGGCAGGCACACACACACACACACACACTTAAAAGCATATAATAGAAATTTTAGTTCTCGTTAGGCACACACACACACACACACACACACACACAGGTTTAGAAAAAAAGCATGCATAGACGTATAGACTTAGAGTTAGAAACACAGGATGAAAGGCACAGAGATTCGCACATGGACTTAGAAAATTAGATTTAGGACCTTAGAGTTTTAGGTTTAGAATTAGAAGCTTAAAGGGTTAGATGCATGGCTTAGACTTAGAAGCTTTGATACACACAGCACACTAAGAGATTTAGAATTACAAGCTTCGAAACACACAACACACTTAGAGATTCGGAATTAAAGACTTAAAATTAGAAGCCACTTAGATATTTAGAATCAGAAGTTTAGAGGTATCGATACACACACACACAGAAACACGCACCAGAGATTTAGAATTAGAAGCTTCGAAACACACAACATACTTAGAGATTTGGAATTAGAATTTTTGATACACACACGGCCATTTTAAACGCTATCCATAAAAGCACTAACGCTAAACGAACACAGCTACACACAAACCTAACAAACAAATACTACTCGCTCATTATGTCTAGATGGAATAACTTTAAAATCATCTAGCCGAATCCTAAATTTATGGTTCAAGCTTACAGACTTCTCGTTAATATCTTTTTCCGTCCAATAATTAGACAAGAACAACTCTTCTGCGCCTTCGAACTTAAGAATATACCTAACTTTCTTTCTATAAGTTATTTCTTTAATTGTTTCTACAGTTAATTCGGTGCCATTGTCCAGTGCCTTCAGTCCAGAACAGCTTGCAGCCTTAACATTACCTAAAACTGACCCCATTTGTATATCTCTAGCGACCTTAACATCCTCTTGTCTGTATTCCAAAGAAACCCCCTCGTCCCAAATCCTTTTCGAAAACTTTAAATCCACCATCTTAGGGAAAGTGTGTAAACAATAGGTTTCTGTTCCGTTTGTTCTAAATTCTAAAGATCCTTCTGTGTCGTCTGGAATATACAAGATTTCTAGAGAGCCATGGGAAAAAACATAAAAATTATAGCGACGCACCAACTCTTCTTTATCTCTATAGCCTTCTAAAAACTTAATCAAATACATCCCTTTTACAAACCGAACAGACAATTCTCCAGACTCCGTATCTTTAACTAAAGCACCCACATAAGCAAAGTTGCCAAAATTATTAACAGAAAAAACAAATGTATCGTAGGTTCTAAGTAAATCTAATTCTCCCCATCTCTTCTGGAAATAGGGTAAAATATGTGCTTCTCGTTGTTGGGCTAGTTCGGATATAGATTCTAATCTCTCGTACTCATCTCTCTCTTTAGCGTACTTATCTTTAAATGTTTTGCGTCTCTCTTCTAATTCTAATGTCTGTAATTCTTTGTCTCGAAGCGATTTGCACTTAAGAAAGAGAGGCAAAATAGGTTCAATCTCCTTTTGTATGGTTTAAGAGAATTTATATTAGCCCGTTTCCTAAGAACATCTAAGCAGACCTTTTTCGTATCCACAAGACCAAAACTGGAAATAGAAATCTCTGTCGGAATAGAGCTAAACAAAGTACTAGGTCTGGAAACAAATGTCTTCCCGTGTTTTAAATAACACAAGTGCTCTACAGTTACTTCGCTACTAGAACTTGGATGTTGCCTAGTACGGACTAAATTTACAGGCAACAAAGTAAAGCTAAATGCAGAAAGGACAAATCTATTTGTTTTTTTGCATCTTTTGGATCATCTTTTAATTTTATGCTAACACCTGTCAATTTCGAGTCATAGAATTTCTTCAATAAGCATATTGCAAGAGCTTCTCCTCGATAACCACACAATAACTATTCTGTAATTTATTAATTAGCTTCTCCCTTATATTACGAATTGGTACCTTATAAAATGGCGCTTTCCTTAAATATTTCTTGTGTTTATTTAAAATATCCAAATAATCTCGAATGGGTTCATAACTTTGCTCTGGTTGACAAAAGTTAGTGTAGTAATTATAAATTGTGGCTTCTAACCTAGTAATACCAAACTCTTGGGCTGCTTTGGAAGAGAAGGGAGAACGTAATCTCTGGTCTGGACACTCTAAATAGTCAACAATGTGGCAATCCAAAACTTTAGAAACCCCAGGCGATGTAAGCTGGCAGACGAATTTGTTGTATATTTTTATGAAACAATTTCTACGATTCCAACGCAAACAATCGATTCCAACTGTGTGATCATTTTTAACTATAACTGTTAAATTTTTCTTAATTCTATCCGATTCTTCTGGTCCTAGATCACTAAGATAATCTCTTCACTTCTCCTTCTAAGCAAAAATTATAGTTCTCTGTAAAATAAGAAATCATCATTTGCTTAATAAAAATACCTAGAAAATCTTGGGTTATATCGAAATCTAAAAGATAATAGCATCCCCTTCTAAGTGTGTCTAAGATCTCTGGTAAAGCCTGTAGCAAATCTTCTAAATCTAAATCAGCGAGCTCAACCTTGTAAGGCACAACAACAGGTCATGGATATCTTTTTCGAATTTCTGTAATATCTGCATCCACAATTTGTTTAACACCGTTGCGTCTACCTGGGCCTCCGGACAAACGAAATGGTTTTTGGGTCTTAACTTCACACAAAGCGAGAGAAAATCTAATGATCAGTTGATAACGAAAGAAACTGAACAGCAAAATACTACGTAACTACTATAATACGTCTGTAAGATTGCTCGACCTCTCCAGCGCGGCGCACAGGGGATCAATTATAACATGAACTTCACAATACGTAACCATTTGCTAGACAGGCATTTAGACAAAAAGATTCACTTGTAGTGGCAGTGTTGTGGAAAATATAATGGTACAAAAAGTCGAAGCGGTCTGGGAGACGGTCAATAGTACTTATGGGTAAATCTAATTAGTAACTGGACAGTAATAGATAATGAGACCTCAAGTGATCACCAGATCATAAAGTTCAAGATAGCTCAATTCAACCAATTTAACCGTTCAGGAACGGAAGTCAAAACCTACTATAGAGTAAAGAAAATAAATTGGGAATGATTTAATCAAATTTTGAATTTACCGTCAATAGACTGTTAAACCAAAGAGCACGTAAATAATACGTTCATTGACATTGAAGAATCGGTAATTGAAGCAATTCAAAAGTTAAGTACGAAGAAACTGAAAATTACAAAGCTATGTGCTCCATTTTGGAACGATAGCCTACATATGTTGAGGAAATCAATTAGAGCCAAAAGAAGACTGTTTCAAAGGACGCATTGCTCATTTTATGTTCTGTATGATTAAGGGGATCTCTGCTCTGCACCCGCACACATTCCTTCCTAGTCCAGAAAATCTCCTCCCCTCCGCATCGTCAATAATGGTAAATTTGTTCCTCGTATATTTGCTTATTATTGTAAGAGAAGTTCAAACCAGAACTCTAAAATTTGTTCGTTCTCTGGGATAATGTGAGTAATGCAAATTAAGAAAGATATGCGTAATATACAAATGTCAGAAAAACTTGATATCAATTTGAATAACCTTTTACGTAATGTTTATTTTAGAAATAATAAACTTATGCAAGTATATCGAGGCATCTGAAATTTAATGTTAAATAGTGGCGAGTGAGCCAGAAGGGGCGTGCACTATTCAGTTAGTCAAAGAACTCATATATGTAGCTTGAAAACTAATACTATTTAAACCAATATTGAATTAGACAAATTTGATCACTCTGGCCACAGAAAAGGCGTCACCTTCTATGGCCCACCCATCGCATGATGGGAATGAAAGACAGAGGGAAAAAAGACAAATTTGTAAAAAGCAGGATAACCATAATTGGAAATAGTGTGTGTATTTTTTAAGGAGGAAACCCAGAAGTACATTCTCGATATAATAATAATAATAATAATAATAATAATAATAATAATAATAATAATAATAATAATAATAATAATAATAATAATAATAATAATAATCTTTCTCACTTCAATCATAGGTTGATGCGCAAGAAGGAAATTTTAAAACTTTTCTCTCCCCTGGGAGAGCTGTTTTATAATTTGATAAGGTCTCTTCTTCGTAACTGCATCTATCCCTGGTCGGGCCGCGGTGGGTCAGTGGTAGAGCGTTCACCTCTAATGCATGGCGTCCTTACTTCGATCTCAGCTCGCACCAAGTGAACTTTGTGGAGGACAAACACCATGTGTGTGGGGTTTCTCGGGGTTCTCCCGTTTCCTTCCACTTTCTGCATTCCAGCATTTCCTTCTTTTCACAACATCACTAGCTCCTTTAACCTACCAGGCATAACTGTGGGACGTAAAACTTATAGATTTTTCTATCCTTGATCTTCCACTTCCTGGTTTTTCTTCTGCCTTTTCCCCTATCAACACGGTGATCCAATCGGAGTGCCGAATAAGATGTCCAAGCATGCTGTTTCTTTTTTTTCCCCTATTATCTTCATGATCTGTCGTCCTTCATTAGCTTCCTTTAGTACGTCTTCATTCCTTTTCCTTATACAGTATTATTATTATTACACAACCACACAAAATAAATAAAAGTTCTGTGCACTGGACCCCAGGGTATTGATTCGATGTATTTTGGTACCCAGAACCCAAATTTCGAAACTCCATTACGATTTGACCGTGTCAACTTTGTTTTATGGGCGAAGAACGTAAGTGCTGTTTTACGTTTGCTTATGTTTATCGCCCATTTAAAAAAATATCACGGTCAATCGTCCTGGGGTTTCGAAATTTGGATTCTGGGTACCAAAATATTTTGAATCCATACCCTGGGATCTGGTGCACAGAACTTTTATTCTTTTTGTGTAGCTGTGTTATTATTATTATTATTATTATTATTATTATTATTATTATTATTATTATTATTATTATTATTATTATTATTATTATTATTATTATTATTATTATTATTATTTTCCATGCGTACATTTTCTCGAAAATATCCTCCCCCTAAGAGATGATCAACAATTCATTCCTGAATAGTACTCAGCTTCTTTTCCTACTAATGACTATTTAGGAGCTTTTCCTTAGCTGAATCTCGTTATATTGTGTCTCCATTGTACGTAGAATAGGATTCGATTGCCAGTGTAAGCTCACAACTTCCGAAGTTGAGTCAACATCGTGAAAGAAATGGAGAACTATCCGAATAAAGTGGTAGCGATCTCTGGCCAAGAAAGACGAAAGGATTGTTTGATGTCATTGCACTGATCACGATCTTCTAGGTTGTGAATGTTTACCAGCTGGCATGTCCAGGCCCCTATGGGCTGTATTGCTGAGTTTAGATTTTAGACTAATAAACAGCTGTCTTTAGAAAATAACCTTGTAACACAAATATGATAGTCATGAGTTCCGAATCATAGTGTCAAGTGGTATAAATCTCACTTGGGTGGTAAAATTTGTTATTAGACATTCGTGGAAATCAACTGCTCTGTTAAAATATTTCAGTTTTCTAACATTGTTATGCCTAATTATTACTAAGCATTAATAATTAATTATTATTAAGAAGAAGTTGAAAATCGAGAAACATGGAAGAAATATTTCAAGGTCCAAACTGAAAATTAAGAAGAAACGAAAAAAAACTCATCAGTCCCAGGACCGGCCAAAAGGCAGAATACTTAATAATAATAATAATAAGAAGAAGAATTTTAAAATTTCGTTCTTGATTATGAGAATACATTATACATTATAAAGGTCGTATACAAAGAAATGTATACATCCTAGAAATAGTATATACATATCAACGAAATACCTTACTACTGTCAAACAACATTTGTACTGTGTATACATTTATATTAATTCTATAGACTGTCACGTCTTTTAATCAAGTGGCTCCCCAGCTTGGCTCACAACGATGAGCAAACGCCAATGATTTGAGTATTCTAGTAGGGAATCGAACCTAGAATCACGCGAACAGGAGTCAAAAGTTCTAACCACAAGACTATGGAACCCCTTAGTATGACGTTATGCTTGAAATTCAAATGATTCTACCAAAAACAATTATCAACGAAATAGTTTATTACATCTCTAACACATTACATTTATACTGTGCATACATCTATGTTAATTACATTATGAAAAGGAGTAGAATGACTATATGCCTGAAACTAAAATGATCCTACAAAAAGCATATTTTTCAACGAAATACCTTCCTATTGTCATGTATACGGGTAATTTTATTCGTGGGTGGAAGGAGGAGTCGCCCGAAGTAAGGAAGAAATACAATACTCTCCTATCTGATAATTGAAATCATGAATAAATTTTATTATTATTATTCTTTCTGTATATGTTCATTTTCGAGTTAATCATTCCATATCGGACTCCCGAAGAAAAAAAAAAAACTATCGAAACAACTTATTGACCGTGCTGATAGCGACTACTCCCCGTCACGACACCGTTTTTCAGTTTTGTTAGTGTTAGGAAAAAGAAGAGTGAGAAAGAAGAGTAGCAGAGGGAGGCAGAGAAGAAAAGAAAAAGAGAAAGAATGAAGAAAGATAAAGGATTGGAGGAGAAAGGATTACTGGATAATTCAGGAAATATAGTAATGAACTTGAATGGTTATTAACGAAGGATCAATTCCGAAGTGATCCGGAAATAGACACATGTCCATAAATACGAGCCTGATCTGGGTCCAGGCGACTGCACAAGAGGGAGTTGCCCAAACCCAGCCCAAGCTAGGTGAAAATGGAATTTAATTGGTTGTAAGGTAATCTTGAATGGTAAATATTAACTATCCAGTCTCTGAACTCCATACTCTGAGATCGACCACACATATGAATTAGCTTGGCGAGACTTTTTTTTGGAAGGAGAGAGTACCAAATTCTTTTTTTCTTTGATTCCTTCATTTTGTCACACTTCTTGCAACACAGATATTATAGCACAACGACAGTAGAATTTCCAGTAAGTGCACTTTGCAGTTCGTTTGAAGACTATTCTAAAACTCAAGGGTCACAAAATCACCCTCCCCTCTTTCCCTTTTCGAAGGGATCTTTCGGGGGGAAAGGTGAAAAATGTGGAAACAATTGGATACAATTACTAAGAACATTTTCCTTCTTCCTTCACAAGTCTCTTGTTTATGGTCATTTCGTCTTGTGTGATAAGGCGGACTTCAGAACACAAAATTGCAACGCTCCAGATTCCCTACCCAAATTGTCACGCGGTTCGTATGTCAGTCTTCGAGTTTCTTGAAAGAATGTTACATTATCTGCTATGAGATCTGCAAACGATCTCCATTGTATAACTGCTATCTCGATAGAGGCAGTGGACAAAACTGAGGACAAAGCTGCCCAAAACAAGTTTTTGACAAAAAAAAAATGGAAGAAACAGAGACAACATTTGTTTTTAGCCAGAAGCGCTCATAAATCACTACCACGTGACGCGAAGACTATTAGGGCTAGAGGTTCAGCAGAGAGCTCTCAATTCCTGGAGAAATTCTATCCTCTACGTTGCCAAGTGTAAACGGAAGGATACATTATAATTAATCTAAATTGATCTGGGGCATTAAATCAAAAACAGAAACCATGAACATATAGGTATTGCTGTTGGAAAATATCATGGAAAATTTTGAGACGGTAAGTGCAATATCTTGTTAAATATTCACATAGAAATATCTACGTGTTATCTTATAGGGATTCTGAAACACTTGCAAGTGGGTAGACATCCCCTGAAGGCAATACCTAGGAATGAAATCAGAATACACTAATAAACTAGAAGAAAGGAATAGAAGAAAGGAATTACTTTGCTGTCGAAAAATTAACAACGGACACTTGGAGAATGCCTTAGAAAGTCATTATTGTAAAGTTGGACACGACGTTAACCTTAACGACGTTAAAAAATGAAGCCGGGGTATTTATTAAGTATATCGGTGAACCTATTGAGTGTATAATTTAAGATAGCTTCCTGACGATCATTCAAGCCAGATAATGACAGTAATGCATAATGACAGTCAGGCATAACTATAACAGCTTCAACTGTGACAGGCATCAAACAAATGAACAATTATACACTACAAATAATGAAATTGAGCTTATACTAAAAGATTTAAAAAATAACAAGGCGACTGGCCGAGCCGGATTAAAATGGCGAGTTTTTTTTAAAATATAATATTCAGTTTTGGACGCAGACTATATAACAAATGTGTCCAGGTGAAAGTATTTCGGAAGAGTTGGAGAAAGGCCAACCTCATAATGTTAAAAAGAAACAACAAAATAGTCATACCGAGTTCTTCAAAGATATGCAGATCGATTTGCCTTTTGAACATCTTAGGCAAAATATTTCAAAAAATAATGGCCAAGAGAATTTCATATAAAAGATGAAATTTAGATAATTGTCAATTAAATTCGGCTTCAGGAAAAAGAAAGGAAAAAATGAGGCACTTAATACTCTCTTGGAACACCTTGAGAAGAACGAAAGATGTGGGAGGGAAATATATTATCGACATTTTCATGGACATTTCCGGCGCCTTTGATAATCTGAGATGATCAAAAATGTTCCTTGAACTACAAAAGTTAAAAATGGATAAAGAGACCCTAATGTTAGTTAAGGACTATTGCTTAAACAGGATTGTTTTTACAAAGATCAAGACAATGTCTCACAAAAAACGTTTCTAAAGGGAGCCCACAGGGCTGAGTTTTGGAGCCACTTCTATGGGATGTTACATTACAACCTGTGCTTAAAAACTAAATAACCTAGAAGCACTACGGGAATTTTAGCCTATGCTCATGATTTGGCCTTAGTAGTCAACGCAAAATCCATATACAAACACGTAGAAAAAGCCAACCGAGTAAACAATTAGCAATAATTAGCAAATTGGACACATTCAGCTAAACTTGAAATCTCATCAACTACAACAAAGTACGTTGTCATTAAGAGAAAACTGGGAAGAGATCCTGGTTTTAAAGTTCAGAATGATAATATCAGTAGAGAAGAGGTCTTCAAAAATCTTGGCGTATTGTTAGACGAATCACTTAAATTTGAGACTCATATATCTAAAAAAAAAAAAAAAAAAAAAAGGACTAAATTATTGGCGTCGATAAAATATTTTGTGTAATGGCAAAAGAATACAGACTGATGCCCAGTATTGCCAGATATATTACAAAGCAATTTTTCTAGCCATAACAGCGTGTGGCTCAAGCGCTTGGGTCACAATCTAAATGAAAACATTAACCTCAGAAGGGAAATTGACAGTGCACAGAAGCTAATACTTTCAAGAATGTTTTCATGGTAACAACATCAATAGAGACTCTTCAAGTTTTATTAGGGATAGAGCCCCTACCCCGACCAATTCTACGACAAGCTGGTAAATATTGATTTAAAAAAGGAGACCGACAGAAATTAGTACAACTTTTTAAGAGGAGAATACAATCAATGGGTGAAATAAATGTTTTCCCATCAGAATTAACAAATATTTGGAATAATAGTAATAAAGCAAGAAGAGTCTATGAAATACTTCCCAACATTAGGCATAGACTTGAATTGGGACAACCTAACTTAAACAGACATGCCATTCAATTCCTAACTGGTCACGCCCTTTTCCCCCACCTTTAACAAAATTGGACTCCTAGACTATACTCACTTCGATTGTGCAGAAGACCAAACGTAAGACCAATTAGTGTTCGACTGCCCTAATATTCATCTCTAACAATAAGAACAGGAAAGAAGACAAAATCTACGCCGGGACAAAAATCAGCATGGCATAATTAATATTTTATGTAATGATGATAATATTGGTAACTTCAATAGACTATGTATCCTCGTCGCCAAAAGTGCCTTTACATCGCCGTGACGGGTATGTGACCGCGCAGTACTATAAGGAAGGGATGGTTGCATGAGAAATTGTGATTAATTTTGAACAGTTTTTATTTTGACTAGGGAAATAACGTAGATATAGGGAGCAAAAAAAAAAAAAATTTGAAGCATCAGTACACTATCATCTCTGAGATATTCAAGATTTTTTCGAACGGGGGGGGGGGGGGGCAAAAGACCGATATAGAGTTTTTCGGTTTATTGCCCTATATATATATTAAAAGTCATAGTTTATCATTGATAGCGTATATCCTCTTACTTTTTAAAATCACCAGTGTAACCTATTAGTTAGAACATACATCTCCAGATATAATGTAGAGGGAAAAGAAGGAAAGAGATATGAAAAGTGGTGTAAGTAATTTTACTGCACCCTGGACAATCCATTACTCATACCCGCCCCCTGTCCCACGCATTTCAACTGCTGCGTTATATATAATGGTTCCATGTCAGAAGGCCCGAAAAAGGGCGAGGATAGATAGGCCCGAGTGAAAACGGGGCTCGGTTTTAAAAGGCCCCGCGTCAAAAGAGCAAGTTCAAAAGTGGCCCCGCGACAAAAGTGCCGAGTCGAAAATGCACAGCGTGAAAATGTTCCCCTCGTCAAAAGGGCCCGGGTCAAAGATCACCGCGGGAAGAAACTCCGAGACAAAAGGGCCCTATGTAAAAAAAAACCGGACAAAGTGGACACCATCTCAAAAGGACACGGGTCAGAAGATCCTTGCGAGTAAAGAGGCCGAGTCAAAAGGGCCTTATGTCAAAAAAGCTGGGTCAAAAAGGACCCCGATTCAAAAGGGCACAGGTCAAGACGGTCCCGCGTCAAAATGACCCGAGTCAAAATGATCCCGCGGCAAAAGGCCCCGCGTCAAAAGGAGCCAAGTCAAAAAAGCCCCGCGTCAAAGGGGTCGGCAAATACAATTCCACGGCTAAAAAACCTGAGATCAGGAGTGAAAATCAGAAGAAAGATACATATGACCAGTGACGTAACTAATTTTATTGTCCCCTGATCGTTCATCCAACTCATACCTTAGCCCTGCCGCCCGCATTTCAGCTGGTATATATATATATATATATATATATATATATATATATATATATATATATATATATATATATTTCTATGTTAGAAGAGCACGGACAAAGGACAAGAATAGAAATGCCCGAATAAAAAGGGTCGAAAGGGCCCTGCGACAAAAGGATCCGAATCAAAACAGCCCCGCTGTCAAAAGGGCCGGAATCAAAAGGACGTCGCGACAAAAAGGCCCTATCAAAAATGTCCGAGTCAAAAGGGACCTCAAAAAGGACACGGGTCAAAAGGGTTACAGGTGAAAGGGCACCGCGAAAGGAAGCCCGAGTCAAAAAGGCCTCCGTTAAAACGGGACGAGTCAAAAGACTGCGTCAAAAAGGACCGACTCAAAAGGCTCCGCGTCATAGAGGCCCGCCAAATATAATTTCACAGTGAAAAAGCCTGAGATCAGGACTGGAAATCAGGAGAAAGAAAGAGATATGACCAGTGGTGTAATAAATCTTACTGCGCAATGGTCATTGATCATCTATTTAATCATATCTGCCCCTGTCCTGCCCCACGCATAGTTGATGTGTATATATATATATATATATACAGTTCTGTCAGAAGGACACGGACCAAAAGGCGAAGACAGAAATACCCAAGTAAACTGGACCCCGGTCAAAAGGGACCGCCGACAAAAGGGTCGAAGTCAAAAGGGCCCCGCTGTCAAAAGAGCCCAAGTCAAAAGGTCGTCGCAACAAAAGGGTCCTATCTAAAAGATGCCCGGTGAAAAGGACACCGCATCAAAAGGGCACGGGTGAAGACTGTCCCGTGTCAAATGTTTCCGAGTCGAAAGGGCCACGCTAGAAAATACTCCGAGTCAAAAGAGGCCCCGCGTTAAAAGAGGCCGTGTCAAAGAACCCCGCGTCAAAAAGGCCCCTGATAAAAGGCCCAGTAAATACAATTCCACGTCTAAAAGCCTGAGATCAAGAGTGGAAATCAGGAGAAAGAAAGATATATCACCACTTGCGTAAGTATTTTTACTGTGCCCTTGATCGTTGATCATCTATTTACTCATAACTTACCCCTGCCCAACGCATTTCAGCTGGTGAATATATATTCTATGCCAGAAGGGCGAGGACCGAAATGCCCGAGTCAAAAGGGCCCCGAGCGAAAGGGACCCATGACAAAACTGCCCTAGTCAAAAACGGTCCCGCGTCTACAGGGCTCGGCGATCAAAGGGGCCGAGTCAAAAGGGTCCAAGTCAAAACGGCCCCGGGTAGAAAGAGCCCGGGTAACGAGTCGGCGACAAATGAGCCCGCGTCAAAAGGGCGCTGTTTCAAAAGTGCCCTGGTCAAATGGTCCGGAGGCAAAACGGCCCCGCACCAATACCGTTCGAGTCGAAAGTGCCACGCGTAAAATATTTCAGAGTGAAAAAGGCCCCGCGTCAAAAGGGCCCGGTTCCACATCTAAAAAGCCTGAGATCAAAGCACGAGTGGAAATCAAGCATGGCATAAGTGTATATTGTCCCTTTGGTAAGTTGATGGTTTTGTGCAAAAGAAGAAAAAATATCTGTAGTTATTAGTAACAAATAGGAAATTTGAATGGTGATATAAGTTTTGTTTGGTTGTTGATTGTTCTGCAACAAATGCTATTGGTTAAGTCATTCTCCATTAAAGTAAGGTTGCACTCCCGTCTTTCGGAGTTTGTATTCTCGTTACTTTATATATTATTCATTTTCCCCTTAGTTCTAAAATTCGATTTCTAGCCCTGGATCAAAGTATAGTATGAAAAATATTCTGTGAAAACGATTAGTTTAATTTTGCAGTAAGAAGACACATGTGGAGCTATATACAATGTTAGTCAAAAGTATTGGGACAGAACAATAATAACGACGTGCGTGGATGGAGGCAAAAAATGTTACAATTGGCATTAATGCACTGACTTGGAGTGGGGTCACCTTCGAACCGATCTTGAATTCCGCCATATTGCATATCACACAATATTATTAAATATAAAAGGTTATGATTTTAGACTAACTTATACCTTAATATTCACACAAATGAGAATGTGAACTCGTTTGTGACACATCATCTGTTTGAGACAGAGTATGCTCTGTTTTACAGGGTGTCCGATGTTTAAAAGTAAATTACAGACATTCAGTAAAGCGACATCAGTATCATCCCTATTTATCGTATGATCATACTTCAGGTCTCGTTTTATCACAATACAGCAGCCTTTTAAATGGTAAACTCCGCATCAAAAAATTGCGACAGCTAACGCCGTGCAGTTAGGCCACCAAATATACATCTTCTTATCATATAGTCGTGTCAGGTAAAGAGACCGCTCTCTCACCTCCTTTCTTCTCTTCCATACTAAAAAATATCTAACAGCATGAGCGCAATTCTTATTTCAAACTATACATGTATTAGTATAGATAAAAAGAAATAACACAACCGAGACGAAACAAGATTCATAGGTTGATGTAGGGAGAAACTGAAACACCCACAATGAAAAATTGAAACCAATGATTGTCTATTACCCAGAGATTTAGAAATGAGCAGAGAGAGAGAGAGAGAGAGAGAGAGAGAGAAGAGGAAAAAGTAACGGGAGGACAGATAAACTGTGGAATTCAAACGCAGTAAGAAAATAACCTAACATTATAAAGTTCCGTTCCAGAAATCCAACAGTAATATAGAAATAATGTTTGTTTTTACATAGTCTTTCAGAACTATTCGAATATATAGACGATCCTTTAAATATTTATTATGTTACTTTCATAATGGATAGCATACTCAATTTCAAGTAGAACTGTAGATCTCCGAGACACATCTAGGATAATGTCAAAGGTTTAACACACATGCTTTGTTTCCGCGTGGTTCGATTGCAAATTCGGTAGTGTTCGTTGGACGTGATGATCCAAAATACATTCTAATATACCCAGTAGACAGCGTTGGTCATATCTTCCATTCAGGGGCGGACTGGCCCACCCTGCTACCCTGCAAATGCAGGGTGGACCCTCCAAATAGGTGGGTCCCCTTCACCAATTTTAAAAAGATGTGCTCAATTAAACCTACCAGCATCAAAAATATGGCAGGGTAACTCCCGCAAACTTGAGTTTTGCAAAAAAAGGACGTAAAGTTAAACTTTCATGAACAGACCTTACTCTTCTTCACGTTTATCGACTTGAAAAAGTTCCGTCTATGAGACAATCAGGCACTGAACATTCCGGGGTTTGTGATACAGCAGTTGTTACAAACGAGCACGTTAACTACTACTTTTTTAAATATAAGAAACAGTAAATTTCAGGCTGTTATTGGGTTTGGATACCATTGCCTACTCCGGTCCCTTTACAAGCCGGCGAGCTGCGATATTTTAAAGAAACAATAGTTTCGTAGATATTGTTATTGTGAAAAGTGGAGGTGGAGCCGGAATGCTTTTGAACTGCATTGTCCTCAGACCAAGCTTCGAAGAAAGACATCGGATCAGGCTTCGTTGTTCTTTTTTCTTTCAGTGCGGTAAAGCGAAAAGAAATTAGTCGCCAGTATCAACGATTATTTTATACAAACCTCAAACAATTACTATGAAGTTGCTGCCCTCGGCTGTTTTATTTGTATATTACATCGAAGAGCAACTGAACTGTTTGCTTCCGCGTAGTGCTTTCAAACGGGTCAGATTAGGTTTTGATGGGTCCGGGGTTGAGCCAAGCCTGCTTGAGACACGGGTCGGGTCAGGTCACCTACGCTAGAGTCAGGGCTGCTGTAGCCACGGGTCGGCTCGGGTCAACTTTCTTATGCGCCGTTTCGGCTAAATCCTTCTCATGTCGGGTCGAGTTGAACGTCGACCCGACCCGACTCATGACCCGAATAGGTTTTAGCTGAAACGAAGCATAAGAAAGTTTACCCGAGCCGACCCGTGACTAGAGCAGCCCTGACCCGACCTGTGACCCAAGGGGTTCGACTCGAGCCCTGACACAATGAAGCCTGACCTGACCCGTTTGATAGCGCTAGCTGCCAGCACTGGGCTCAGTAAGCGTTGGTGTAGACACGGCGCACAACAACTCTGCACTTGAGTGACGTAATGCTGTTCGCGATTTGGCTCCCATCTGACCGTGATTTAGGAGGCAGAAAAGTGAACTTATCAGCGTTGCCAACTGAAATAAATATTCGCCATGAATCTAGAAAAGCGAAGTATTGTCATAACTCGTACGTTGTACCTTTTCATCTATGTATATCTAGATCATTACTATTAGTAATAGACGTTGCATTCCACAAACAAAAATGAAATGTCTAATATTTTTCATCTATATGTATGCGTACATAAAGGAAACACTCACCTACATTTCTTCTATTCACCGTCAGTATCCTCTTCTGAATCACTGTTGCTATCACTATCGACACCACAGAGACTGATAACGACTCTCTCAGTAATTTCATCCATAATTCCTTCTGCTTCCCAATACTGAGTTTCAATTTACTTCCCGTGATTACAAACTGATATCCATTCGTTCCTCCCGATTTGCCTGAACCTAATTTCACAGAGTTTTTGAACATCATTAATTTTGAAAGTTGTGTTTCATGACACAACCTATCCTTGGGATCTTTCTGTGCTTCACTTTGGGGTTTATAACATTCATAGTCACGTTAATTCACTACAAACCGAGACACCTACAAATTATTATACTAGCCTATCCACACTACACTGGCCCGGAATACGATAATAACACCCTCGTAACAACAACCACCTTATTTTCAATCTACCAGCACACTACACGAAACTCAGCCAAAGAACAAACCTCGACAAGGTTTGCATAGAAAATATCTAATTTCGGGGGGTGAGTGAACCATGCCCCTGGGTTTAGACCCTAAGCGATTGACCAACAGATGTGTAGAATGCTTTTTTTTTGTAACCCAAAGATTAAGAAGGGTGAAGGAGGGTGAAAGAATCTTTTCCACTCAGTATTACTTAGCATTGTATTATAGTGGTATATAAAAATCTGAACTTTTGTGTTTTGTAGAACTAAAATACTATGTGTATCTATTCTTTTGTGTGTTAATATCTGGGATTGTGTGGATATATTTGTATGAGTTCTTTACCCTTTTTTATGCCGGCATGTTCAGGTGTTTGATACATTGATTTCAAATTCTCTTATACTTTGGTTAATTAACGCTATGATATGGAAGATTAATGATCTTTTTTAAAAACTACGATAAGAAGTCTAAGTAGGGAAATGATATATAATGTCAGAGCTTGCTTTAAGAAAGAAAGAGCAAACGAAAGTCTATTATTATCAATTGTACCAATTGCAAAAATAGTGGAGCGTGTGATGCTTTGCAAAGAGGCAAACATTCAGTAATAAACTAGTTAAAAAAATAAAAAAAATAAACGATTTAGGATCTACTATTGAGAAGTTTGGATAATCGTGGTTGGAAACATATCTTGCGCATGCGTAGCATCAACCATTTCCCCTCATTTTCATCTCACTCGCTCGGGAAGTAACGGTTTCAAAGTGCAAAGTTAGCTTGCGCCGTGTCTAACTTCTAAAAGTGCTGAACACTTATGCTGTCAGTCAAATCAGTGTGTATATCGTGTAAATGTTAACTTCCCTTTAGTTATTTAAAGTTAATTTAAAATAAAAGTGTAGTAAAATATAAAAATTATTTGTGATGTGCAAAGTAGGTATTCATATGAAAAGAGAAGTTGGGGCCAGCCGAGGAATGGGCGGACTACACTAGACGATAGACGATATCTAATCTTTCTGAGACATTATAAGATATGATATTATGACTTACTTATTTCAAGGAAAATCTTGCGTTTCGAAATCTATCGCAAATTTACCTCCAATCACATTCTTTGTGTTGCATTGAGGCCACAAAGTTACAGCTTTTTCAGGTTTCCAACACTGACGCCATGTCTGTTGTCTCACCTGACACACTTGGGGGGGGGGAGTTGTCTGGTAAGAGCGGGGCGTACTTCCTCGAGATTATACAGCAATATTTAGATGAGTTTGTGTATGTGGGTTACAACATTTTCTTCTCGGCAAAAAGACAGGTACAGAGAGAGATTGCGGAACATTTGCGAGCAGACACCCGGCTGAAGTAAGTGGTATTTTTTACGTATCAAGGGGGAGGGGAGCCCCAGATCAGCTATGACAAAATACGGATCTTCGTTAAGTAAAGTGGCTGCAGGTTTGATTACTTAGAAAAAGTTTCAGATATGTTATTTTACATGAAAACGCAATAAAAATTGCCTCAAAATTAATTAACGTTTCTCAAACGTTTAAATAAATGGTTTAAATTCATTACATAAAAAAACAGCACTATATAAATAACTGAAATCACCAATTCCGGTATTGTGTGTGTTTCAAATTTTTTGAAATTAATATTTTGCTTTTGTATGAATATATGGGATACTATTTATGGGTTCGAAGATGGACTTTTATATGTAATACATATGAAGAATGCAAAGTACATTTTTTACATTTTTATACAGTGGGCGCTCATTTCAGTTTAGCAGGGTGGGCCCTATGCTTGCCAGTCCGCCCCTGCTTCCATTTCAGACTACTAATGCAAACTGAACGAAAAAAACGAAACGAAAAGAAAAGAGAAAGAAAGAAAAAAGAGAAAATTGAAGAGTGCTATTTTATTGCTAAATATCTATCAGATATAACCTATAATAAAAGTCCAAACTGTATCGTAACGGAAAGCTACAAATGTTGGAAAGGAAACGTTCATGTTTCTCATATAGTCAGGTTCACTGTGTCATGATATATAACTTCGCGGGAACTTTGTGGAGAGTCTGAAAAGTGTACATTTCTTGAAAGCTTATAGTATAAGCAATAAGCAAAACACTGTTTCCATTTCCTACGAGTCCTACGTGACGCCATCTTGGATTTTACAAAATGGCTGACGTAAAAACAATTTTTGTTAATATCTGAGCTTCTAAACAACATAAAAATATAATTTTGACAGATAAATATGCATTTTCCAGGCTAGGGCCAGTGTGGAGATTAACATTTGTAAATCCGATCTAAAACATGTAATTCTTAGTTGTATCAGACAAACTAAAAACGACCGTTCAATCAATCTTGTTTATTTTAATAAGCGTTTTGTAGATTTTAAATTATATTATTGTTATGACAACAATCATATATTGAAGTTGTGTTTTTATGATTTTAGGGCCTGAACATGAGTGAAGAACCACAAACTGCTGAAGTAATTTGTCAAGGTCAATTATCAGATCTTTTAACAGCTTCTTTTAAAGATTCCCCAGCGTTGACTGTCCTCACTTGATAAAGCTTCTCATCTTCATCGTTCTGACAAAAGAAACATTTTTCCTTATTCAGTGGGCATGTATGTGACCTGGTGAATGGTGAAGAAGAGTCAGATGTTGATGAACCTGTTTCGTCCGTTTCAAATCTTCCTCTTTTGAATCCCCGTTTCTTGGGCACGTGTCTACCACTTGCTAATGCATGTGCATACGGTCTCGGGAACGTTGGATTTGGTCGTTGTTAACTGCATTTGAATAGCAACTACGATGGTAGAGTGCTTGATGTGTACAGAGTGCGTCTTTGCCGCTGTAAATTCGTTGATTGATATCAACGTACTTACCATCTTGCAAACTGACCCTCTCTGCTACTACGTCCACAATGCGCTGGTAAGAGTGCATCCGAGGATTTTGCACCAACTTCTTCTTCTCATCAGAGGACTGACACAATATACATAGCTTCCAGTTCACAGTGTTCAGACAACCCCATGAACAAGAAAACCCACAGGTTCTGGGACTGTCGCTGACCGTTTATCAGAACACCCGCGATAAGAAGTTGACGAATCTTCTGAGTTCACATGGGTACTGTTTTCCTTATGGCCGTACCCTACTTTTGGAAACTGCTTTGGCCACTGCTGTTGTAGAAAACACGCGACAGTTAGAAGGTGTGTATGTACCACCATTCTTAAAGAAGGATGCCTTTGTGTTCTTTGCAGTCGATAACACAGATTTTGCAGAGGACACTCCTAATGGGAAAAGAACAACACATGGAACTATAACTGCTGTATATCAGCAGATGTTCTTGGAGAACCTGTTGCACCACCCTTGAAGATAACTGATGCCCACACTTTATCTGTCATTCCATACCATGTACCTATAATGCACTGTGACAAGCCAAAAGCACGGCACACCCCGAGAATAGAACACTTTGTCATAAGCCAGAATATATCAGGTTCCTACCAACAATCACAATTTGGATGGATTGTTGCTACTGTTGGATGTCCAGATTGAAGCAAGAGAAAGCATCCAGCATTATTCCCGGGTGGGCAGGATACAACTCAATGTTGTCCGAAAGCAAGCAACTTACCCACGTCGGAGCCCTACCACTGCTACCAGAGCTGGCACACGAGTGGTCAATGCTGCTGACTGTGATCATGCAAGCGAGTGAACTGAGGAAGTTGACTGTTGGTGAAGATCATCCTACTGTCATTTCATTTGACATGGCTCTGTATGAGAAGGTGGTCCAACTGGTAGATGCCAGACCTGACCTGAAACGCACAGTTGTCCCGCGACTGGGAGAGCTACATGCTGTTATGGCTACCCTACGTGCTCTGGGCACCTCTATAGAGAGCTCAGGTATTGATGATGCGTGGATAGAAGCTGATGTGTATGGGTCTGCAACAACAAGGCAAATCTTGAAATGTACCCTTACAAGCGTGCTCTTCGTGCCCATACGTGTACATATATTGCTCTGTATGAAATGTTGCTGGATGAATTCTTCATTGATAATCCGAAGTTAAAGCAGGTGTGTTTGATGGCAACAGAGAGAGTTGAAGCTGCCTGTTCTGAGAAGAACAAGAACACAAAAAGTGAGTCCATGAAACAAGCAAACAACACACTACTTGAGGCCATCTTCACTAGTGATTTAAGCACACAGTTCCATACGTGGGTGAAAGAGAGATCCAAAAATGCAATGTTCAAGTCAATGATGAACTACCTACAGCCAGTGGAAACAATTCTTATGTTTGTCGCTGCAACTCGGAATGCAGATCTTGAGCTTCATCTTCAAGCTGGAGAGCAGCTCAGCAAGCTCTTCTTTGCATTTGAACGGATCAAATACAAACGACTCTGGCAAAGATACATCACGGACATGCATGACCTTAGAAGCAATCACCCTCAAACATGGGCAGAACAGAAAGCAGGTAACATTTCAGTGACGAAAAATGATATCCCCTTTGTATCCATCGGGGCGGACCATGCATGCGAGCATCTGAACAAACTCATGAAAATTCATTCTGAAATTGTCGGCATCTCGAACAATGCCAATGCTCGACAGACATTCTTCATGGTTACACCTGAACTCTCCCGTGTTGTCAATGAGTTTACGAGTCAGTTTGATGTAGACAGTGATAAAACCAGAGAGCATCATGAACTTGGGCCAAGTACAGTCAAGAAGCATCATCATGTTATAGACAAGATAAAGGAAGCAATTTTGAAACACGGAAAACCATTTGCTGCTGTAGGTGACAAGTTGTACAATATTATCACTCATACCTTCATCCCTGATGAGTATGTAAAAATGATCGTGAATGCAGATGAGAATGGCCAAAAGCTGTACGAAAAATACGTGTCGGAGCGAATCAATGGGGATGTTAGTCTATGAGCACCAGTAAAGAAGGAGAACAACAAGATGTTTGTGTCGGCAAATAAGAAAACCAAAGTACAACTCCGAGACAAGACTGTGGATCTACAGGAGACCAAGAACTTATATGGCAGAATGATGGTCTTGGCAAGGTCCACCAGAGACATTAATCAGAAAGAGGCCATTGGGAACTACGAATTCACTGTGACACCAAGAGCTCTTTTTGCTCTAGATGGTACAATCTTGCCATGACTTGACAAGTCGAAACTGATCAGTCACCTCAATAATTTGGCAATAGCAGAAACATTAAAGAAAGATGTGCACCCAGAGGATTGGATGGACACAACAGCAAATGCTCCAAGTCGTAGGATCGCCCTGGTAGATGGGATGGTTCTTCTTCAGAAGATGGCCAAAAATCCAGCAACGATGGCGACGGTCAAAGATATCGGTGCTTCCTTCAATAGCATGCTTATGTCTCTCGTGGGAAATTATGATGAAGCCTTGTGTGTGATACACACAGAGAAGATTCTCTCAAAGGTGCTACTAGGGATAGAAGAAGGCAAGGAAAAGCACCAATTCAGTATCTGATCAGAGATGACACAAACATTAAACACATCCCAGTGAACAGGTTTCTTTCACATGACAAGACAAAGGCAGACCTGACAAACTATCTTGATGCTAAGATTCTAGAGTACAATCGTTTCTCACAAAAACTCATCATTACTTCTTCAGGGCGCACCAGGAGCAACAAAGATTTAGTTTTCGACGACAACAATCATGAAGAAGCAGACACACTGTTGATCTACCAAGCTGTAGTGGCAACACAACGAAACTCGCCGGATGCAAAGATGGTTTTCTTTTCCCCAGATACTGATGTCCTGGTGTTAGTTATAGCTAACTATGACCTCATGCTGAAGAATACGTCGATTTCAATGGTCTCTGGAGTAATCGACATAGAGAAAATAAGGAGAGCCCTAAAGCCGGAAAGAGCAAAGGCTTTGCCAGCTTTCCATGCATTCACTGGAGCCGACAACACTGGACAGTTTTCTCGTATAGGTAAAGCAACCTGGCTGCAAGCTTTCATAAAAGCAAACCCAGATGTGATCAGTTCACTGCAGATGCTTTCAACAGAAGCAAAAGTGTCCGATACCATATTGTCAAGTCTTGCTAGCTTCGTCTGTGTAGCTTATTGCCCCAAAGGCATCTATATCGACAATATCATCGAACTGCGATGGCATCTATTTTGCAAGCATATGGCAGAAAGTGACAAGCTACCTCCCACACTAGGAGCTCTCAAACAGCATGTCCTCAGAGTCCACATCCAAGCCAAGTGTGGGGACAGGCTAACATCGCTATGCAAGATCATCAGCTGGATCCCACGAAGAATGGCTATCACAAAGATTTTGATGGCCAGCTGAAACCAACCATGACAGATATTCTTCCAGCTCCAAAGGCAATAATTGAGATGATTAATTGTCAATGTAAAAAAGACTGTTCTTCTGCAAGGTGTCCTTGCAGAGCAAATAAGCCTACGTTATCATGCACCGATCTTTGCCAGTGCGGCAGTGAGTGTACAAATGATGAGGATACACAAACACAGTATGAAACTGATGATGACAATGACGACGATGAATTGTAAAGACTCTGTAGTTGCTATAAAATTAAAAATATTAAACCCTATGTTGTTGGGTCAGGAAATTTGTATAAAAAGCCATTTGATATAAATCAACATAGTTTGTCGCTTAATCTAGATCATTTATTTCGATACCATTGGATTCCCTAGTCCGGAAAATGCATGTTTATCTGTCAAAATTATATTTTTATGTTGTTTAGAAGCTCAGATATCAACAAAAATTGTTTTAAAGTCAGCCATTTTGTAAAATCCAAGATGGCGTCCACGTAGGAGTCGTAAAAAATGGAAACATTGTTTTTCTTGTTGGTTATACTATAAGCTTTCAGAAAATGTATACTTTTCATACTATCCAACAATTTCCGGCGAAATTACATAGTGAACCTGACTAATAGATGTAGCATCTTTCAAATTTCAACGTGAATAAAACACATTGAATTATAGGACGGGAACAAATATTGTGTCGAACTAGTAAAATAAAATTTTGTTTTCAAATAACCAGAGAGGTACAATTTTCTAGTCTTTTCCGAAGAGTTATCTGTTCCGAACATCCAGCATTGATTTCATCTCTTCCGAATATAACGTAATTTGCACAGAGAGAAAGAACGCACTAAGAGCTCATACGCATCATCGTATCAGTCGTATGATGTTGGTTAGGTTATAGACCACCACTGGATCGAGGAATTTAAATCCGTAGTGAACCGGTAATTCGACTGAGATTCGGTAACCCAGAGGATAAAAAAGAGATTTTACTAATTTCCTTGCGTTTAAACAGTATTTCTGTCAGAGATGACTAGGACCGTTGATGTTATCCCCAGAGCACGAAAAACACGACGCCGAAGTTAACAGTTAATTAGATTCCCCGGACCAGGCTTCTGCTCCGTTTTAACTTTGGAATATGAACTGCATGTATGTGTGAGAGGGAGAGAAGTGAAAAATGCAAAGACAGATAGGGAAACGTCAAGAAAGAAAGAGAGAGGGACGGGACGAATATAAATTTGAAGCATACTTAGTATTGCAGTGTATGATATAGAACGCACACACTATTTACTCGACTTATCGCTAGTGATGCCTTGTAAGTTCTCCATCAGAAGATGAGTCTCTGTTCGCAGCCATTATTTTATGCGAAAAAATCATACTACCTGATGGAGTATCGAACCAAGATTTTTCATTTGGAAGTCTGACACGTTACCATTACACCACCGATTGCTTTAGCCAAACTTTGCTTAACAAATGGTGTAGTGTTTCTTTCTGAGAACGATAACACGAAAATTGCATACTGCAGATCAATGATGTCTTTGGAATGTCCTGGTAATTCCTTTGCTCCTTCCCATCCAACATTCGTAAATCGTCTCTATCATGATACAGGTGTTTGCTTTTACATTGTTATGTATTGCTTGTCCAGTATGATAAGTCGATTCTTCACAATCACTATGTTACGAGTGTCACCCGAAAATTGGTACCCGTTTGTGCAATAAAGACACAGCAGTACATATTAACAAATATACACATTTTTATTGGATAGAGCATACTTTACACTACTTCTCCACATAATCACCAAGCAAATTTAGGCATTTGTCATACCGTGTGACGAGTTTTTGTATTCCAGCGTCATAGTCCTCCGCCACCAGCGTATTGAGATACGTAGTCACGCCTCGTTTAAGTTCGTCATCACTGTCAAATCTTTTTCCCGCCAGAAAGTCGAGACACATTAGGAAAATGTTCACAGAGTTCATCAATTGTGATGCGTCGATCATTCCTCACTCATTCGTCTACTGACCTCAGCAGTTCGTCTGTAATGACAGATGGTCTCCCTGAAGGCTCCTCCTCGTGTGTACTCCCCCTCCCTCCCCAGGTTGAAGTTCCGACACCAGCGCCGAACAGACGACTCGTCCATCGCATTGTCTCCATACACCTCCTTTAATTGGGGATGAATTTCACAAGGTCGAACGTTTCGTTCATTAAGAAATTTAATCACGGCCCTCACTTCACAACTGGCGGGGTTCTTAATTCGTTTAATCATTATAAATGAGCACAGACACAACACAGGCACTGCTAGCATCACGCAACCTCGCACAGAGCAGGCAGACAAGCCACTGTCGCGGTATGACCTTGCCCAGCGGCTTTCCGAGTCGTCAGCGCTTCAAGCGGCGCAAACGGGTATCACTTTCTGGATGGCTCTCGTAGATAGCAATATTATTCATAAGGCAATTGCGTTACCCCTACACTATCATGCCATCTAAAATTTCAAGCCGAATGTTACTTTATTTAGCCCTGATCTTTGGAACGAATCGGCTTCTAGTGTAACGTTATTTGCAACAAAGTGCACAACAAAATTGATTTGTTCGACGGCCTAGAGAGAAATAAGTGCCCACTGATAAAAAAAAAAACTTACAATCGAGGAAAGAATGTGGAATTAAAACATATGTTGCAGTAATTTCTCCGTGCAAGTTCAAAAGTAAGCAAATAATAATAATAATAATAATAATAATAATAATAATAATAATAATAATAATAATAATAATAATAATAATAATAATAATAATAATAACCTATATTATAAAATTGAAAGTAACTATGTGTGTGGCTCCTAATCTCTTGAACCACCCGACTGATCCCTATAAAGCTTTCAACATAGATAAGGTTCGGATCTGGGACTACTTTTGTCATTTAAGTTTGACGGTGCAACGTAGGGGCCGGTGAGAGGGAGGTACATGTAAAAAAACTGAAAATGAAAGTGGCTATCTTTGTGACTTCATCACTCTTGAACCATCCGACCGATCTCAATTAAATTTTCAACACAGATCAGGTTCGGGCCTAAGATAGCATTTATCTATTTACTTTGACGATATAGCTTAGGGTTGAGGAGAGGGAGAAGTTAAAAAGTATAAATAAAAGTTAATAACTCGCGAAACAAATGATCCATCACGATCAAATTTTCAACCTAGATGAAGTTCGAACCTGAGATGGTTTCTGTCATATCACTTGGACGTTGGAACTAAAGAGATGAAGAGGGGGAGCGACATTTAACAAAGAACGAAAAATTACTGGTATAAGTCGTGTATCTGTAATTTTTAGAATCACTGAGATTAATAGTGACACATCTGATGCTGTTTAAATCCAAATTCAGTCCCTGTAGTGGGAGGAGGGGAGACATATAAAAATGATAGAAATAACCAATATCAGTGTCGAATTCAAAGTTTTCCGGCTCGCTGAGATCAACAATGACACTGCAGATGCCGTGTCCCACAACATAAGGTGGAGAGGGGATATATAAAACTCATTGAAAATGACCGATATCAAAGAGGGCTTTAGTAATACTAAACAGTGACTGAGTAACGGACCATATTAATATTTTTTCTCAATTTAACCCAATGAAGCGGGTAATTGATGCTAATAATAATAATAATAGACTACTATAGTGTGAATGTACATAATTATTGATATTATAATTGTTATTATTATTATTATTATTATTATTATTCACGTACTTTTGAACTTGCACGACGAAATTACTGAAAATATGTTTCATTTCTGTAAATTTTACTGGATTGTATGCATTTTCTTTATTTATTAGTGGGCACTAATTTCTCTCTAGGCCGTCGAATAAATCAATTTCGTTGTGCACTTTGATTCGTTCCAAAGATCATACCTAAAGTAAGTAATATTTGGCTTCTAATTTCAGGTGGCATGAAAGTGTTCGGGTAACGCAGTGGCTGTATGCATAATACAGCTATCTACCATAGGTTCAAATCTTATTCACGTCAAAGTTAATATTTTTACAATGTGATTGTGAAGAATCGACTTATAATGGACAAGCATTACGTACGAATATGAAAGCAAACACCTGTATCATGATAGAGACGATTTACGAATGTTGGATGGGAAGGAGCAAAGGAATTACCAGGACATTCCAAAGACATCATTGATCTGCAGTATGCAATTTTCGTGTTATCGTTCTCAGAAAGAAACACTACACCATTTGTTAAGCAAAGTTTGGCTAAAGCAATCGGTGGTGTAATGGTAACGTGTCAGACTTCCAATTGGAAAATCTTAGTTCGATACTCCATCAGGTAGTATGATTTTTTCGCATAAAATAATGGCTGCGAACAGAGACTCATCTTCTGATGGAGAACTTACAAGGCATCACTAGCGATAAGTCGAGTAAATAGTGTGTGCGTTCTATATCATACACTGCAATACTAAGTATGCTTCAAATTTATATTCGTCCCGTTCCTCTCTCTTTCTTTCTTGACGTTTCCCTATCTGTCTTTGCATTTTTCACTTCTCTCCCTCTCACACATACATGCAGTTCATATTCCAAAGTTAAAACGGAGCAGAAGCCTGGTCCGGGGAATCTAATTAACTGTTAACTTCGGCGTCGTGTTTTTCGTGCTCTGGGGATAACATCAACGGTCCTAGTCATCTCTGACAGAAATACTGTTTAAACGCAAGGAAATTAGTAAAATCTCTTTTTTATCCTCTGGGTTACCGAATCTCAGTCGAATTACCGGTTCACTACGGATTTAAATTCCTCGATCCAGTGGTGGTCTATAACCTAACCAACATCATACGACTGATACGATGATGCGTATGAGCTCTTAGTGCGTTCTTTCTCTCTGTGCAAATTACGTTATATTCGGAAGAGATGAAATCAATGCTGGATGTTCGGAACAGATAACTCTTCGGAAAAGACTAGAAAATTGTACCTCTCTGGTTATTTGAAAACAAAATTTTATTTTACTAGTTCGACACAATATTTGTTCCCGTCCTATAATTCAATGTGTTTTATTCACGTTGAAATTTGAAAGATGCTACATCTATGAGAAACATGAACTTTTCCTTTCCAACATTTGTAGCTTTCCGTTACGATACAGTTTGGACTTGTAATATAGGTTATATCTGATAGATATTTAGCAATAAAATAGCACTCTTCAATTTTCTCTTTTTTCTTTCTTTCTCTTTTCTTTTCGTTTCGTTTTTTTGTTCAGTTTGCATTAGTATTCTGAAATGGAGGATATGACCAGCGCTGTCTACTGGGTATATTAGAATGTATTTTGGATCATTACGTCCAACGAACACTACCAAATTTGCAATCGAACCACGCGGAAACAAAGCATGTGTGTTAAACCTTTGACATTATCTTAGACATGTCTCGGAGATCTACAGTTCTTCTTGAAATTGAGTATGCTATCCATTATGAAAGTAACATAATAAATATTTAAAGGATCGTCTATATATTCGAATAGTTCTGAAAAACTATATAAAAACAAACATTATTTCTATATTACTGTTGGATTTCTGGAACGGAACTTTATAATGTTCGGTTATTTTCTTACTGCGTTTGAATTCCACAGTTTATCTGTCCTCCCGTTACTTTTTCCTCTTCTCTCTCTCTCTCTCTCTCTCTCTCTCTCTGCTCATTTCTAAATCTCTGGGTAATAGACAATCATTGGTTTCAATTTTTCATTGTGGGTGTTTCAGTTTCTCCCTACATCAACCTATGAATCTTGTTTCGTCTCGGTTGTGTTATTTCTTTTTATCTATACTAATACATGTATAGTTTGAAATAAGAATTGCGCTCATGTTGTTAGCTAATTTTAATATGGAAGAAAAGGAAGGAGGTGAGAGAGGGGTCTCTTTACCTGACACGACTATGTGATAAGAAGATGTATATTTGGTGGCCTAACTGCACGGCGTTAGCTGTCGCAATGTTTTTGAATCGGAGTGTACCATTTACACTTCCCTATTGTGTCCCTGAAGTGAGAAATTTTGAGAGAAATCAGATTTTTTTCTGATTTTAAAATTTTTTTAGTCCCTTTGGACCCCCGTGTAAACGTAGACATCTTAAAATCAACGGAAAATACTATATGTGTGTACAAAATTTCAATTTTCTATCTTGAATAGTAAGGGCAGGAAAAGTATTTCATTTATCAGTAATCCCCACAGTGCCCCAGACTACCGCAAAAGACCCTGATGGCAGGTAAAAAGTTTCCTGACACATCCGTGTTTATTCTAGGATCATGGTTTGCCATCATTCTCTTGAGAATAGAACTGCCTTTCAAACGGTGTTATTCACATGTCTCTATCATGTATCTAAGGCGGGAAAATCGCGAAGAAAGAGATTTTTCATCAAAATATCCTTTTAAAATTTTGGCCCTCTGGACCCCTCTGTTTTAACGCAGAGATCTGAAAGCAATCTGATAAATACTATTCGGTGGAGTGAATATTTGTCCAAATTTCAATCTTCTGGGTGCAAAACTAAGCCTGCCATATATATATATATATATATATATATATATATATATATATATATATATATATATATATATATATATATATATATATATATATATATATATCCATAATACCCCAGATTCCCGTATAAAACAGGATCTTGTGTAGAAATTTCCTTGAGACATCCCTATTTATCCTAGAATCGAGGGTCGTACATAATTCTCTTCAAAACTGCCTTTCAAACGATACCATTCACATGTCTCCATCGTGTATCTAAGGCGTGAAAATCGCGAAAAAAAGAGATTTTTTTTGGTTACAAATATTTTTTTACCTTTTTGCCCCTATGCACCTCTAGTGTTAACGCAGAGATCATCTGAAAAAATCTGATAAATTTTGTTCGGTGGACTGCATGTTTGTGCAAAATTTCAATCTTCTAGGTGCAAAAGTAAATCCGCCAAAAAAATAGAAAAAAATAAATATCGGACTAATAACAAAATATTTTTTAAAGTTTTGACGTCATCACTCCTATGTCTCGACGCAGAAAGGCGTGAAACCATACATAACGTGTTCTATAATGCCTCTAGGCTTGGAAAACAGAAAACCCAAAGTAAAAAGCTTTATTTGTTCTTTTTAAATCGAATAATGAAGACACTACTTTAGTAGCTAAAACATATTAACAATCCACAAGAACTGTCACATGTTGAAACCTTCATATCGAATTATGAATGGATTTCAGGTGCTGTACTCAACAAACGAAAGTCAAGCCTGATGCGAATAAACACAGCTGACCAACTCATGGCAGACACGTAGACTACAACTTTCGTGCCACAACATGCATTGTGATATTGGTTGTCCTTATTCATCAAAGTAAAGCCCGGCATGTAAGTCTTGCAGGCCGAGTATACCTTTCAAATGTTTTTATATTCAGTCGTCTTTGGTTCCTTACAAAACTATTTTCCTGCCAAAGAAATATCTCAGTATCATACGGAAACACACAATGCAACTGCTGTGGCATACTCACTCCCTAAGGGTGAATCACGCGACAGTGTACTTATCAAAATGTGTTGGTGGCCTTGGCCTTAAAAACATTCAACTTCAGAGCTGCTCGCATATAGCTTGTGCCAAAAGGACTAGCTCAGGAGAGTAATGCTCTCGTAAGTAGGAACGAGAAACACAGTTGTGATATGTTGGCGTTATCAATTTCTTGCCACGTTGCATTTAAATAGCAGAAATCAAATGATTGTTGTTGTCGGTCTTCGTGGCCGAGTGGACTAGCGCTATATGCTACTAATGAAAATCGCTTTTGGCGTGAGTTCAAATCCGGCTCGAGGATTTTTTTCACATTTTTTAAATATTTTTATAACACTTTTTAAATTAAAATAATATGAAAATAATATTCAAAAAAGGGATTTACTTACTTTTGTGCAGATAAGTAATAGTAGTAGTAGGAACGGGTTGGAAGCCCCGCAGGGCTCGTTTTGTTCCCCTTGTACTCCATGATATAAATTTTGTGACCAACTTAAAACAACTGGCTAGGATAGCGTTTAGAACAGCTGGCTAGAGTAGCGCGCGAAAAAAACGTACTTCTGGGAGCAGTACTCTCCCGAGTGGGTCGTGTGCCAAACACTGCTTATGGAGTCCCTTTCCAGCACAGTAAAAGGGAGAAAAAAAAGAAAGGAAAGGATAAAATAAAGAATACGGAAAACTGTTCCTTATGCAAAGAGCGTTTTAAAACATTTCAAAAGGTACGCTATGAGTATTATCAGTTAATTGGCAACAACCGATATCGCGGACAGATCCAGGAAGTTTTTTTTTGGGGGGGGGGGGAAGTTCTGAAAAATAAATTTGAGACATTTCTTGATATGTGGTTGGCTAACCAAAAATGTGAACTGCAGTGCTTCATAATACGTATTTATCGCCCTTCTGGAGGCAACATTGAGGAAAGCCATGTTGTTCAACACGAGAGAATCCAGGATTACAATAAAAAACTTTTTATTACCATCTTTTTATTATTGCATTATTTTATTTTATTATTATCATTATTTTTCTTAAATTAGATTATGTAGAGTAACCTATTTTTAATTTAATTTCCTATTAACATAATTCATATTAACTCTTTACTAATATCCTTATTTTTATACTGCATAAGTACTATCGTGGGGTCAGATTTAACACCATTATTTGTTTTGAAATTAAAATATGTTAATACATGTTACCATTGGCAGTTGATTGTGGACCGTTTACTAGTGCTATACTTTAATGGATTTAACTAGTTTTGGGGACAAAAAATATTTTCAAAATATTTTTTGACTAATGGTCTTTTGGTAATAGATTATTACGAAGCGAAAGAACATACTTAAATGAAATAAAGTTTTTTGTTATCGGAAAATAAAGTATGAAAATAAACTTATTTTTATGTAAAAAAGCATTCAATTATTAGTGCTGAGGAAATGTAACTTGTCATTCAAAAAACTGACAATTGATGCTTTTGTGTTTGATTAGTTGCTTGGCTACAGGCCCGTATCCACAGGGGAACTACCCTGAAATTTATTTCGGGAGGGGCGTAAAGCGTTTTGGAGGGGTCCAAATACAATTTGAGGCTAAATTATATGAAAATTTCTAAAATTGCCCCTAAAAGTAGATTACATATTTTAAAAGTCGGGATTTCTGGGGGCGGACCCCTAGGACTCACCCTGCGTATGCCCCCTAAAATATTCACGGTAGGCTTGCAAATGAACTGCTATACTATAATGATGAACTATAATATGGTTGGATCGGCCCCCTAACTTCTACCGCCCCCTCATATTTTTGGGCTGGCTACGGCTACCTGCTTGGCCACCTACCAATACACACAATGATTAGTCTTAAGGGGCCGTCCACATATTACGTAACGCGTTTTTTGACCAATTTTTATCCTCTCCCTCCCCCTTGCCACACTTCGTAATGCAAGGCTGAACCTCTCCCCCGTTCGTTACGTAACACTTTTGGATTTTTGTTTTCTCACCAATTTTCCTTATTTTGGGAGTTATTATAATAAAAACTATTTTTAATAGCAGAAATTTTATTACAAAATGCTCTTTTTCTGAATATATTTGTAGTGTTTTTCGCTAATAAATCAAAGTACCGGTACGTATTAGAAAATGGTAGGATGGTAATAATATTTTAACCCCATAAGATTGCTTAATTAACAGTCCTAATTCTTCAAAACTGCATACTGTCGTTTCCCAAGGAGATCACACCTATCGTTTTCGGTCAGATGATGACAATGAGGAAATACGAGGATCACTACGAAAGTTTTGAGATACACATTGTTGTGGCGCAGTATTTGAATTCCAACAATTGCGTTCGGTAGTGGTATCCAGAGCGAAGAAGCGAAGCAAGTTTCAACGGCGTATCGCCTTCACTTGTTTGTTGATGTGAGCAGTATTCGGTTGTCTAGAATGGAGCTCGAAAGGGAACCTTTTCGGGCAATGATCCTTTACGATTTCAAAAGTGGTTTGAACGAGACACAAAGCCTTGACCGTTTGCAGGGGCCATTTGGGGATCTTGCTAATTCCCGTGCTACAATTTTTCGGTGTTTTGGTGAATTCAAAAGAGGCCGGACATCGCTTAAAGATGAAGAGAGAGCTGGACGTTCTGCAAAAGCTGTGTCAGATGAAAACATTGCCGCTGTGGAACAAATGATTCGAGAAAATTCTCGAACAACTTTCAAGGATATTGAATCTCCAGTGAACATTGGATCGCCAGCAGTAACAAAATCTTGATGTTCATCTTCATGAAGGTTTCATCTCGTTGGGTGGCTCACACTTTCACTGAACAGCAGAAGCGCATGCGTGTGTAATGGTGTGAAAAATGCTTGCAAGATTTGATGGAGGCAATTCTCGACGCGTCTCTGACATTGTTACTGGTGATGAGACTTGGATCTATCAATTTGACTCTGAAAATAAACGCCAGTCTACAGTTTGGATCTTTCCAGAGGAAAATCCACCCACGAAAGTGAAACGACCGCGAAGTGTGGGGAAGAATATGGTCGACACTTTCTTCTCCAAATCTGGCCATGTTGCAACTGTTCCACTTGAAGAACAAAGGACTGTTACTGCTCAATGGTACACTACTGTTTGCCTAACGAAAGTGTTCCAGAAGCTTCGGGGACGGCGTCCAAGAACTGGATTGCGTGGGATCCTGCTTCATCATGACAACGCGTCCGCACACACGGTCAATATCACAATTCAGTTTTTAGAATCTAGGGAGATCAAACTTATGTCTCATTCGCCGTATAGCCCTGACCTGGCCCCGTGTGATTTTTTCTGTTCCCCAGGATCAAAGATCGCATGCGTGGGAAGAGATTTTGCAGCCTTGAAGAAGCTGTAGTGGCTTACGAGAACTAACTTTCAACACTTGAAGAAAAAGGCTGGCAACACTGCTTCCAAAAGTGGCTTTCGAGGATGCAAAAATGTGTACAGTGTAATGGTGAATACTTTGAGAAAATGTAAGTGTTAAATTGATTTTAAATAAGTTATCTCACATCTGAAAACTTTCGTACTGACCCTCGTACTGACAAGGAAGATGAAGGTGGAACAGGATCTGAAGAACTAACATCGATCTCTTTTTCAGGGATCCAGGATGCTTCGTGCATTTGAAGTTCGCCAGTTTCGACGATGCAATGTTGCCTTCCTCGTCGACCACAGATTCAAAGTGGCTGCGCATGTGAAGAAGCAGGGACATCTCGTTTGTGAAGGAGCTTTCGAGCATCTTTTTTGTTCTTCGGACTTCACTTTACCTCTTTTTAAATTCCTCTTGTCCTAAATCATTGCGAGAATGCGAATAAACTCAATTTCTTCAGAAGTATTCAAATTCAAAAATCAAAAATTTAGTACGAGATAATATCCGACGAATTAGGTTTTTTAATGTCTTATTTTGATCTACAAATCCTGGATCGTTCCATCGCGGAAAATATAATTTCACGAGAAAGAATTTCTTCTGTTTCCCATGCAAAACCCCGTAGAAGAATAGAGTGAGTAATGATTCAAATCAAAGGTTTCAGATAACATTCTCAGAAATATCAATACTGGTGGGAACATGAGGGCATTTTCAGGCGGTAGTTACGATCACTAACAACTAACTCCGGAAAAGCGTGTTCCTTAAATCCAATGCTCGATAGCCACAAAACGGAGTTTTATGGTATTGTAATACATGCAGGATTCGCCACCATTTACGCTGGTGTCTACTGCGTCTTCGAATCTCTTCTGTATGATTCAATTTATATAAGCTGTAGTTCGCAATTTTCCAAAACAATATGAATATATATATATATATAAATATATAAATGAAAGTGAATATATACTATATGAATATATATATATATATATATATATATATATATATATATATATATATACAATACAATATGGATTTCATTTATATATATATACAATATGAATATATATATATAAATGAAAGTGACTATGTTTGTAACTTAATAACTCTTAACCACCCGACCGATCTCGTTCAAATTTTCAACATAGATGAAGTTCTGACCTGGGATGTTTTTTTATAATTTTACTTTGAAGGTGCAACTTGAGGGAGGGGGAATATATAAAAATGATTGAAAATGAACGATGGTAGTGTCAAATGCATAGATTTCGGGGTCGCTGAGATAAACAGTGACTCTTTCGATGCAGTTTAAATCCAAATTCACCCTGCAACTTGGGTAAAGTGGAGGATGACATATACAAAATGTTCGAAAATGACTGATATTAGAGTCGAGACCATGGTGTTTGGGGTCGCTGAGATGAACAGTAACACTTTCGATGCCGTTTAAATTAAAATTTGGCCATGCAACTTGGGGAAGGGGAGATATATAAAAGTGATCGAATATGACCGATATTTGTGTCGAATCCATAGTTTTTGGAGACCGTAAGTTGATGGTTACAGTTTTGGTGCCGTATATATCCAAAATGAAACGTATTCTCCCCGTATGAAAAACGGGTATTCTAGCTAATTTATAAAAAAGAAAAAAAACAATAAAATTATTTGTTTAAAATATTGCATATAAATCTGAGAATAAAAATAAAAAATACAGCAGAAAAAACTGTTACGTAACGAAGACCTAAAGCCCGTCCTCCCCCTTATCACTCTTCGTAACACTGAGCCCCCTTCCCTCCTTGCCGCGTTACGTAATATGTGGACGACCCCTAAATGTGTCTTAATCACATATCCATTAGACACACAACAAATATAGACACTTTAGTTCTTCTACTGACAGTCAGTACATATAGTGATTTTTCTTGATTGACCCTTATGCACATAGAACAAATCCAAGAACGTTTTATGTCATCAATTCGAGGACAAATAGCACATCTCCTCCTTTTAGCTGGAGAATCTGTTTGCGGACAGTCTTCATTGATGTTCCTATCAGTTAGTCGTAACAATGACTGCCAAAGCCTACGAGAAAGTGTTCCGCATTCGCTCCTTACTTTTAGGTGATCTTGAGCGAGAGTCATTGTAATACTCCTCATGAAGTCTCGTCTCTGAAGTCTTCTTGATTCGTTGGAAAGATGGTAAAAAAACAAGGCTTTTTAAGCATACAACGTCCAGTATTCTACAGAAAATTGCAAGAAACTACCTTCTGCAAAATCTGCCAGTTCCGAGTTCTGCACACATCTCTGTAACACTCCCCAAGAAAACCACAGAAAAAATGTAATGCAGGAAACTTATAGCGCAGGTACTAACCTGGGAAAAATTTCGACCCCAGAGGTCCGAAACTATCGAAACAACAAAGTGCACTTACACGAACAAGTCGCTACGAAATCTCAAGATCAACTGAAAAAATTGCAACCGTTAAGTTTTACGACACACGATTATGCCGGCTAGGCTAAAGGAGGCGTGCGATAATGAGAAATGAATGAAATGGTGGAATTAAGAAAGTGGGACGAAACTGGAGAATCTCGAGAAAACCCACGCACACAGTGTTTATCCAGCACAAGGTTCACTTTGCGCGGGCTGGGATCAAACCCAGGACCCCATGCACCAGAGGTGAATACTCTACCACTGAGCCACCGCGGCCCCCTAGCAAGGTCAACTGAGAATAGACGACTGAAGCCTCAGGGAAACAATATATATATATATATATATATATATATATATATATATATATACATATATATATATATTGTCCACAGTTAGAAATGTGTTTGCTGAGGTCAAATTTGATCCCCACGATAATAGTTACGAGTTAAGTATGCAGTGATAACTTAGGAAAAAGATAAGTAAGAACTTAGATTTCTTAATAAAAATAACTTTGTGTACTGTTAGTATATATATATATAAATATATAACGCAGCAGCTGAAATGCGTGGGGCAGGAGGGTATGAGCAAATCGATCACCAATGGAATGAATCGATCCAGGGCACAGTAAAACTAGTTAGGCCACTGGGCATATCTCCTTCCTTCTCTTCTCTTTACATTATATCTGGAGATATGTTCTAACTAATAGGCTTGGCAATTTTAAAAAGTAAGAGGATATACGCTATCAATGATAAACTATGACTTTTAGTATATATAGGGCAATAAATCGAAAAACTCTATATTATTGTTCTGTCCCAATGCCCTGTATACAGATCCACATATGTAATCTCAGAGCAACATTAAACTAATCTTTTCCACAGAATATTTTTCATTCTATAATTGATCCAGGGGTGCAAATGGAATTTTAGAACTAAGGGGAAAGTCAATAATAGATAAGGTTTGATTCAGAAAGTCGGAAGTGCAAGCGAACTTTGATGGGAACGACTTAACCGATAGAGATTGTTGCAGAACAATTAACAAAACAAAAAATTAATATCACCATTCAAATTTACTATTTGTTAATAATAACTACAAATGTTTCTCCTTCTTTTGCACAATCACTTCAACTTACGAAGGAGTTATTATCCGCTCGTGCTTACCTGATTTTCACTCTTGCTTTGATCTCAGGCTTTTTACACGTGAAACCGTATTTACCGTGTAACTTTGACGCGGGGCCATTTTGAATCGTGCATTTTTGTCGCGGAGCACTTACGCCCAGACCTTTTTCATGCTGGGCCGTTCGACTCGGGCCCTTTTGAGGCAGGGTTCTTTCGACCCAGGCTGCTTTGACGCAGAACTCTTTTAACTCGATTCGTTTTGACCCGGGCAATTTTGACGCGGAGCCGTTTTGACTCTGGCCTTTTAGTAGCGAAGCTATTTTCACCCGTGTCCTTTAGAGGCGGGTCCTTTTGACCCGGGCTCTTTTGATGTAGGGCCCGTTTTTCGCGGGGCCCTTTCACCAAGCCCTTTTGGCGCTGGCTGTTTTGACTCGTATCCATTTGTAGCGAGGCCGTTGTGACTCAGGCTCTTTTGTTGTGGAGATCTTTTGACTCGGAGACTTTTCTGGCCGGGCCTTTTGACCCGGAGACCTTTTGACCTGGGCTCTTTTTTACATTCGCTCAGCCGCGTAATTCTCAGCCGGTGCCTTAAGCATTCAAAACCGGCGAGGTAACATTATTGCGAATGTATCTTTTTTTTCTAGGCTCTCTTGACGCAGGGCTGTATATACTCGGGTTCGTTTAACGCAGGGCCCTTTTGACTCGGTTCTTTTTTGTCGCGGGACCATTTTGACCCAGGTCTTTTTCACGATCGGTCGTTTTATCCCGGAAACTTTTAACTCAAGCCTTTTCGACCAGGGCCATTTTGACGCGTGGTCATTTTGACTTGGACTCTTTTTTCGCGGAGACTTTTGACCTGGACATTTCACTCTGGGCAGTTTTGACCCGGGCCCTTTTGAAGCGGGTTCATTTTGACTCGGGCACTTTTGTCGCGGAGACCTTTTGACGCAGGCCTTTTTGACTTGCGCTCTTTTAACGCGGGGCCGTTGCTTCTCGGGCGCTTTGACGTAGTAACCTTTTGACTCGGGTTTCTTCTCGCGGGATCCTTTTGCCCCAGGCTCTTTTGACGCAGGGCCCTTTTAACTCAAGCCCATTTAACCTGATTCCTTTAGACGTGGGGCCATTTTGAATCGGGTCCTATCGCGGAGACCCTTTCACACAGGTCCTTTAGACTCGGGCTCTTTTGTTGCAGAGATATTTTAAACCCGGGCCTTTTGTCGGGGGTTCTTTTATCCGTGCCCTATTGACCTGGGATCTTTTCACGCGGAGCCCTTTTTACTTGGGCCTTTTTGACGCATTTCCATTTTGACTCGGGTATTTTTGTCGCAGGACATTTTTGACACGAGCTCTTTTGACGCGGGGCCGTTTTGATTCGGGAACGTTTGTTGCGAAGAGATTTAGGCCCGGCCCTTTTCGACTCGGGCATTTTTGCAGCGGGCCCCATTTGGCACAGTTCTTTTGGCGTAGAGCCCTTTTGAGTCGAGCTCTCTTAAGACGAGGTTCTTTTTTACTCCGAACTCTGTCGCAGGACGATTTTGACCTGAAATTTTTCACGCTGTTCCGATTTGACCCGGGCCCTTTTGAGGCGGGATACTTTTGACCGGGGCTCTTTTTACGCAGGCCCCTTTTAACTCGAGCCCTTTTGACGCGGGGTCGTTTTGAGTCGTTCCCTTTTGTCGCGGATACCTTTGTACCCAGACCTTTTTCACGCTGGGCCGTTTTGATTCGGGTCCTTTTTAGGAGGGGTTCCTTTCGACCCAGGCTCTTTTGAAACAGGGCCTTTTAACTTGATCCCTTTTGACCCGTACAATTTGACGCTGGGCCGTTTTGACTCGGGCCTTTTCGTTGCTTCGCTCTTTTGACTCTTGCCCTTTAGAAACCGATCCTTTTGACTCGGACCCTTTTGTTGAGGGGTCCTTTTGACTTGTGCCCTTTAGAGGCCGCTCCTATGACCCGGCATTTTCTGACCCAGGGCCAATTTATCGCGGGCCCTTTTGACCAGGGCCAGTATTGATTCGTTTTAACTTGGGGCCTTTTGTCGCGGTGGTCATTTACCCGGGCCTTTTGACACTGAGACATCTTGACGTGGGGCTGCCTTTTCTTGGGCCCGTTTGACGCAGGGCCCGTTTGACTAACGTCTTTTTTCGCAGGACCCATTTGACCCGGACCTTTTTTACGATGGGTCGTTTTATTACTGGCTCTCTTGACGCGGGGTCATATTGTCTCGGGGCATATGCCGGACTGTTTTGACCTGGGCCCTTTTGAGGCGGGGTCGTTTTGACCCGTACTCTTTTGACACAGAGCCCTTTTTACTCGAGCCCTTTGGACTAAGAAGCTTTTGACGCGGGGTCGTTTTGACTCTGGACCTTTTGTCGCGCAGAGTTTTGACCCAGGCCTTTTTGACGCGGGACATTTTTCACTCGGGCTCTTTTGTAGCGGGCTGTTTAGATCGGTGCCCTTTTGAGGCGGGTCCTTTTGACCCGGCTTTTTTTAACTAGGGCCCTTTTGTTGCGGGACCCTTTTACGCGGGGCCGTTTTGACTCGGGCCCGTTTGACGCAGGGCCGTTTGGTCACGGATATCTTTTGGCCCAGGCTGTTTATACTCAGGGCTCTTTTACCCGCGCCCTGTTGACTCGCAGAGATCTTAATGCGGGGGCGTTTTTACTCTGGCACGTTTGACGCAGGAACCTTTTGACTCGATTGTTTTTGTCAGGAAATCCTTTTGACCCAGGACCTTTTGAGTCAGAGTCCTTTTGACCCGTGTTCCTTTAACGCAGGGCACTTTTGAACCGGAAACTTCTGACGCGGGGTAGATTCGACTCGCGCCTTTTGTCGCGGAGACCTTTTGCCCCAGGCCATTTAGACTCGGGTCCATTTTGACTCGGGCCCTTTTGTTACGGGTTGTTTCGACCTGTGCTCTTTTGACCCGGCTCCTTTGATGCGTGGCTGTATTGACTCGAGCCCTTTTGGCACAGGGCCCCTTTGTCGCAGAGAGCTTATGACCCGGGCCCGGGTTTACTCGGGGCGTTTTGTCGCGGAGGCAGTTACCAGGGCCCTTTTAACCCAGGCTCTTTTAATTCGGGGCCATTTGAACCGGGTCCATTTGACGCGGGGCCGTTTTGACTCGGGCACTTTTGTTTCGGAGACCTTGTGAGCAGGTTTCTTTTGACTGAGGCCCTTTTGTTGCGGGCCCGTTTTGACACCGGTCCATTTGGCGTAGGGTCCTTTTGACACGGGCCCGTTTGATGCGGGTCCGTTTTGCCTTGAGCTCTTATGTCGCGGGTCCTTTTGATCGTTCCTGTTTTGACTCCGGCCTTTCTGTCCTCGCCCTTTCGTCTGGCCCTTCTGACGTAAAACCATATATATAAAGCAGCAGCTGAAATGCGTGGGGCAGGCGGCGGTATGAGTAAATCGATTATTAATCGATCCCTGACGCAGTAAAATTAGTTACGCTACTGATCAGATCTCTTTCTTTCTCTTCTCTCTACATCATGTCTGGAGATGAATGTTCTGACTAATAGGCTACAGTGACGATTTTAAAAAGTAAGACGATATATGCTATCAATTAAAAATATTATGAATTTTAACTTAATATATATAGCGCAATAAATCGAAAAACACTATATCGGCCTTTTGCTCCCCCCTCCTGTTGGAAAAATCTTGCTGGTGTTAAGGATTATCAT